>NC_041384.1:532245099-532377595 GCF_002162155.2 Triticum dicoccoides
AGTCCAGTACTCGCCTAAGTATTTGAAAATCCTACCGAGTGGTGAGCGACCCTCCCACTCGGGGGCTTAGCTGTAGTCCAGTACTCGCCTAAGTATTTGAAAATCCTACCGAGTGGTAAGCGACCCTCCCACTCGGGGGCTTAGCTGCAGTCCAGTACTCGCCTAAGTATTTGAAAATCCTACCGAGTGATGAGCCAGCCTCCCACTCGGGGGCTTAGCTGCAGTCCAGTACTCGCCTAAGTACGAAACACATCTCAATCCACAAGGACGACGAGGTGCAGGTCGACTGCTACCTTCTCCTTGGGAGCTTCGCCACAAATACAACGTGCGCTCCATCCCACTCCACAAGGACGACGAGGTGCAGGTCGACTGCCACCTTCTCCTTGGGAGGTTCGCCACAAATACAACATGCGCTCCATCCCACTCCGCAAGGACGACGAGGTGCAGGTCGACTTCCACCTTCTCCTTGGGAGCTTCGCCACAAATACAACGTGCGCTCCATCGCCGACCCGCAAGGACGACGAGGTGCAGGTCGACTCCTACCTTCTCCTTCGGAGCTGCGCCACAAATACGAAAGTTGTCTCGAGTGAAGAACGAGTTCCACTCGACGGAGGATTCATGAAGATATTCAACGATAAACCAAGTACAGATAAATTCTAAAAGTTTCGGACCATAGATCGAAGTGCTCGGGCATTCAGCCCGAAAGAGTTTAACAGTTACAAAAACCACTCGGCATTCCGAGGCAAATTTAAGGTGGGGCATAAAAGTTTGTTCACTCCGCAGGAGGAGGACTGGCAGGCTCGACGAACTCGTCCAGGTCGACGCCATCAGCGATCCGAGTGGCTGCAGCGATGAAAGTCTCCATAAAAGATTGGAAGTCATGCTTCTGGGTGTTGGTGACCTTGATTGCTGCCAGCTTATCTTGTCGCACCTCCTTGCAGTGGACACGAACCAAAGACAGAGCCTCATCAGCACCACACCGGGCAGAAGATTTCTTCCACTCCTGCATCGATCAGGGATCTCGTTAAGTCGAGTCATCAGGGACTCAAGATCATTCTGGAGCGTGGCCTCTGGCCAAAGTGTCGTGTCGATCCATGACGTGGCAACCTTCAGTCGAGCCAAGTAGTCCACAACACCGTCGATGCGGGATTCCAGTCGGAGCAGATTCATGGCAGCTTCATCTTTCACGGGAGAATTGATTGGGTCCAAACCTGGCTCAATCCGCCCAGTCTCCTCCTCGAAGTTCTGGCAAAACTCTGCATTCACGATCCAAGGATAAGTCAATTTTCGTACGCTGAGTCGACAAAAAACATCAGTCGGAACAAAATGTGTACCTTCAAGCTTGATGAACAACTTCTTGGCAAGGCTCCTCAGATAGCTCTCCAGATCGTCCCTCCTGCGAGTGATGCCTTCCATCTTCTCATACAGGTTGAGATTGTCCTTCTTCAAGCGCATGCACTCCTTGTTGGCTTCGTTCAGAGCAGATTTCATCTTGGTGTTCTCTTCTTCCAACTGGCCGACCGAAGCCAGTTTCTGTTCAGCCAGAGCGGTTCTGTCGTCAGCTTCCTTTTGAGCAGCAGCCAAATCCTGATCCTTCTTCGCCAGAGCTTCTCTCAGTTTTTCTGCAAAGAAATGGTGCTTGATTCAGAAAGAGCAGAAGGGTACTCAAGCCTAAGACAAACCAGTCGACAAGCTCGTCTTACCATTGGCATCGTCCTTGGCCTTTTGCAGCTCTGTCTTGGCCAATTCCAAGTCAAGGTTCAGTTGGATCTACTGTTTCTCCAAGTCAGCAAAGCGAGCTCCAAGATCACAAGATCTCTGCAATCAGGGAGGAGAAGTTATTTTACAGCGAAAAATGACAAAGACAATAAATACTAAGACTACGGTCGACTGCCTGCAGTCCATCATAGTCTCGGGGACTACACCCAGTGGGTGCACTTTGCGTGCCCCCACCGGTTATGATCCCACTCGTCCGGCCCGCCGGAGTCGAGTGCAGGGAGTAAAAAAAAGAGAGAGAAAGAAGACTCAGACCATAGAACTCAGACCACAGTCGACTGCCAGCAGTCGACCGCGGTCTTGAGGACTACACCCAGTGGGTGCACTTGGCGTGCCCCCACCGGTTCTAATCCCACTCGCCCAGACCGAGTAGAAGAGACAAACTACCAGTTCGGTTTACACTTGACGCGGCCAGACCACATCGAGCGAAAGAATCAAAATACAAAGACTACAGTCGACTGCCAGCAGTCCACTGTAGTCTCGGGGACTACACCTAGTGGGTGCACTCAGCGTGCCCCCACTAGTTCAAAAATTCAATCGACGCACCGAGTGGGTGTACAGATGCAAAGATTTTTGGAAAGAGAGTCTTCAGATAGCATATCCTAACAGAACAAGCGGTGACCAACTAACCTGAACGTTACTTTGGAGAGCCGAGCTGGCGTCATAGGCGGCCTGACTGGCGTCCCGCACCGTCTTCATCTTCTCCATCATAATGCCCGACTGGCGTATGGCTTCCTTGGCAGCATTCACTTCGTCCTTTGGGACATGATGGGTCGCAAAAACTGAAGGTGGGTCGACAGGGGCCTGAGCAGTCGACGAAGAAGGCAAGGCACTCGACAATGGCACGGCGAAGGTAACAGAACCCCGATTGGCATCACCAGCATCCTGAACGACTGGTTCCGCCCTCGGCGTCGACTGTGGCACCTTGCTTGCAGGAGCTTGCCTATTTTTCCTCGTCAAAGGCCTCTCGGGCTCTTCATCATCATCATCGGGGAGGTCAATAATGTTAGGAGTTGTTCAAAGTTCAATCGCCAAAATCACATCACCCAATGGTACACATTGCAGTTGAGTCGACCAATAAAGACAGAATGGCAGAATCATACCCAGATTGGAAGTGACCGCATCCTCCATTACCTCATCCTCGTCCCTGTAAGCTGAGGTCCCGGAAGTAGCAACGCTGCCAGTTCCAAAGTTTGTTTGGTTAAATCAAGAAAAAACAAAACAGCACGGGGCGTCGAGTGAATACAAAGGGAGACAATCACGCAGAAGCGACGGGGATGTCAATCTTAATCTTCGGCAACGCCTTCCGAGGTTTCGGCTCTGCAACTTTGGGATGCTTTGACGCTTTTTCGGTTGGGGTTGGTGAAGAGGTCCGAGGACGCTTTGAAGACTGACCAGCCTGAGCAATCGCCTTTTCACGGGCGCTCGGTCGTTCTTGGTCAAGCTTGGATCGCCTCTCCCTGCGAGGAGGCGACTCGACTTCTTCTTCATCACTTGAGTCGTCACTTTCTTCGTCCCCTTCACCGTCAGAATACCATTCGCCACTGTCACCGCCGCTCGCCTCTCCTTCCAGGTCTTGCTCTTGCTCTCCGTTGGGCATTGAATACATTTCGATAAGAGCTTGAAAGAAAGCAGGAAGAATAAAGTCAGTCGACGCAGTATAGACAGCTGCGCGAGTGAATTCAGATTACAATCAAAGCTCAGAATCGGACCTTCTCTGGTACACGGGACTGGTCGAATGGAGGAACTCTCCTGGCTCCCCTGGGGTTGTCCTTGTTTCCGGTCATGCCCGACAGCCACTTCTCCAGTGTGTCATCATCGACCTCCTCCGGGTGAATTCGAGTAGAGTCGTCAAGACCCGAATACATCCACATCGGATGGTCTCGGGCTTGAAGAGGCTGGATGCGCCGTTGAAGGAAAACCTCCAAGAGATCCATACCGGTGACCCCGTCATGGATAAGCTGGACCACTCGTTCGACCAGCACCCTAACCTGTGCCTTCTCCTCCGGGAGCACCTTCAAAGAGGAGGGTTTCCTCACTCGGTCCATGGTAAAAGGAGGGAGGCCAGTCGACTGCCCTGGCGTCGGCTGGTCTTTGCAGTAAAACCAGGGTGACTGCCATCCGTGAACCGCGTCGGGAAGAATCATGGCTGGAAAGGAACTTTTCCCTCTCATCTGAACACCAAGACCCCCACACATCTGAATCACTTGTGTTCTCTCGTCACTCGGATTGGCCTTTTTCACCGTCTGAGAACGACATGTCAAAATGTGCTTGAAAAGACCCCAGTGAGGCCGACAACCCAAGAAACTCTCGCACAAAGACACGGAAGTAGCGAGATACACGATTGTGTTGGGAGTGAAGTGGTGGAGTTGTGCCCCAAAGAAATTCAGAAATCCCCGAAAGAAAGGGTGAGGAGGCAAGGAAAATCCACGGTCGACGTGGGTGGCAAGGAGAACGCGCTCACCCTCCCGAGGTTGCAGCTCGGATTCCTTCCCCGGAAGCCGCGCTGATCCATGGGGCATCAGCCCTCCTTCGGCTAGGTCGTCGAGGTCTTCTTGGCGGATCGCCGAGCGGATCCAGTCGCCCTGGATCCAGCCCTTCGACAGGCCGGCTCACGAGGAAGATCCACCCCGACTGGTCGCCTTCCCCTTTGCCTTTGTCGTCACCTTCTTCGCCCGCTCCAGAGCCGCCGTCTTCTCCTTCCCCATCGTCGCCGGCGAGACGCGTACCGAGCGACGACGCCGGGGAGAGAGCGAGCGCGATGAAGAAGCCTGAAGAGGAGAAGAGGAAATGGGAACGCACTGTCCAAGAAACCCCAGCCCGACGCCTTATATGAGGTCGCTTCCGAGTGGCTGACTGGTAGGCCCGGGCGGTCCTGTCAAATCCCATAACAATCGCGCGCGCGATACGTGGTGAAAAAGGTGGCGCGGAGATCAAGGCGGCTCTGCCCTATCCCATCCGATTACTGTGGCCTCCCCCATCCCGCGCGCTTCCCGAAATTCGAATCCCGCTAAATCTGCGGGCAACAGAACAACTTGTCAGACGGAAGATCTCCTCCACACCATCACTCGGAGCCTTTCAAGTAAAGAAACTCACTCGACAAAAAACTAAGAATGGATCAAGGCGACTGAAAAGGAAGTTGTTGTCTTCACTCAGGTTCATTGATCCGAAACAAGATATGCTCATGGCATGAAAAATGAGTCGGAGAAGTTCTCAACTCCTTCCCCACTCAAACCTCGATCCATTCGGGGGCTAATGATGAAGCTATGTACCTAGGGTAGGGTCATGGACCTGTCCCAACTGCCCTACTCAAGGACATCTCTAGAAGAAATCACCTTTCAATCGACTTGGAGGTGTTCCACTCGACAGACTCGAAGACACTCGACCAAGAAGCAATCACTCGACCAAGATCCAACCACTCGACGGCCAGGAGACCTAAAGGCACTCCGCACGCTAACGGTCGGTTATTAAGTAGCTTTTATGGTCATCATAGCACTTTATTAGGGGCGTTACCAGTAACGCCCGACCTTAATGTATTTAAAACCCTGCACAACTGAGGGCCGAAGGGGTCCGGCGAACTCTATATAAGCCACCCCCCTCCTCAGTGTAAAGGGTTCGTACCCCTGTAATTCATACACGCATAATCCAGTCGACCGCCTCCGGGCTCCGAGACGTAGGGCTATTACTTCCTCCGAGAAGGGCCTGAACTCGTAAACCTCGTGTGCTTACAACTACTCCATAGCTAAGACCTTGCCTCTACATACCTACCCCTCTACATTACTGTCAGACTTAGAACCACGACAGCTACCTTAGCCGATATAGCAGAACGTAAGGTACCAAAACATGGGAGCCGGGCAAACCCAACTATTGACCCAAGACATGATTCGGAGCTAATGCATATAATGCTATAAGTTCGGGGTGCCGCACTGTCAAAAGTGTTCGGACTTCTCACGCCGTATTATGGGGTATGCTTAAGCCCCTGGCGTATTGGCCGTACCAGAGTGTACGGGTGCTGAATATCATGAATGAACATATATATAAAAAAGAATAAAGAATGCGGTAATAGTCTAGTGCTATGCATTATTTACTCAAAAAGGTGCGTCGAAGCGGAATGATACAAGTAGTGCGATAAGCAAAAAGTAGGACTATTTGACATGTCCCCTCCAAGGGCAGGCTGAGGAATTGTATTTAAAGCAGGTATTTCGCTCGTTATCAGAGACCACCTGGGAATTCCATGATGCGACATAGCTTTCTGCCTCCTTGGTTGTTGTATCATGTGTCCGGCAATCGTACTGCCGGACGGGGTTTCCAGAGAGTAAAGTCCTGAAAGAGAGAAAAAATAATAAGGCGGGAAGCCCCTAGTACGGTTGAGCCATGTTTTGGGGCGTGCCGTAGTCGTGCCCCCCATCTATGTCCATGGTATTTTCAATGCGTAATTATGTACGCGTGGCATGGATTTTGTCGTTTGGCAGGGACTGCGGTGGGGGCCGCATTGCTATGCGAGCTCGGAGCATGCTAGGCGGTCTTGTTGCAGATTACTCTGGGCGCGCTTGATAGTGTCCGGGCGTTTAATCACCGAACTGGTGGATTGCCTGAAGAGGCTGCTTTATGCTTCTGTTGCGAGGGCCGCAGTGTGCTCCTCCGTGCGGAGAGAGCGCTCTGTGTTTCCATTGACTGTGATGACCCCCCGAGGTCCTGGCATCTTGAGCTTGAGGTATGCATAATGCGGTACCGCATTGAATCTCGCAAATGTGGTTCGCCCGAGTAGTGCATTATAGCCACTGCGGAACGAGACTATATCGAAGATTAACTCCTCGCTTCGAAAGTTATCCGGGGATCCGAAGACCACTTCCAGTGTGACTGAGCCTGTGCAATGGGCCTCTACACCTGGTATGACGCCTTTGAAGGTCGTTTTTGTGGGTTTGATCCTTGAGGGGTCTATACCCATTTTGCACACTGTGTCCTGATAAAGCAGGTTCAGGCCGTTGCCGCCGTCCATAAGGACTCGAGTGAGGTGAAATCCGTTGATGATTGGGTCTAGAACCAGTGCGGCAAATCCACCATGACGGATACTAGTGGGATGGTCCCTGCGATCGAAGGTGATCGGACAGGAGGACCATGGGTTGAACTTTGGGGCGACTGGCTCCAACGCATATATGTCCCTTAACGCACGCTTCCGCTTCCTCTTGGGGGCGTGGGTTGCGTATATCATGTTCACCGTCCGCACTTGTGGGGGGAACCTCTTCTGTCCTCCGGTGTTCGGCGGCCGGGGCTCCTCCTCGTCATCGCTATGTGACCCCTAATCTTTGTTTTCGACATTTAACTTGCCGGCATGCTTGAACACCCAACATTCCCTGTTGGTGTGGTTGGCTGGCTTGTCGGGGGTGTCGTGTATTTGACATGAGCGATCGAGTATACAGTCCAAACTGGACGGGCCCGGGGTGCTTCTTTTGAATGGCTTTTTCCGCTGACCAGGTTTAGAGCCTCTGAATCCGGCATTGACTGTCGTATCCTTGGTATTGTCGTTGTTGATGCGGCGCTTGTGTTTGTTGCGACGTGACCTACCATTGCCATCCTTGGTATCCGAAGTACCATGGTTCTTTGATATATTATTGCTGCGAGCCAGCCAGCTGTCCTCTCCCGCGCAAAAGCGGGTCATGAGTGTCGTGAGGGCTGCCATAGATTTCGGCTTTTCCTGGCCAAGGTGCCGGGCGAGCCACTCATCGCGGATGTTGTGCTTAAAAGCTGCTAGGGCCTCTGTATCCGAACAGTCAATGATTTGATTTTTCTTTGTCAGGAACCGTGTCCAGAATTGCCTGGCCGATTCCTCTGGCTGCTGAATTATGTGGCTCAAGTCATCGGCATCTGGTGGTCACACATAAGTGCCCTGGAAGTTGTCGAGCAATGCGGCTTCCAGATCTTCCCAACAGCCAATGGATTCTGCTGGCAGGCTGTTGAGCCAATGCTGAGCTGGTCCTTTGAGTTTAAGTGGGAGGTATTTGATGGCGTGTAGATCGTCACCGCGGGCCATGTGGACGTGCAGGAGGAAGTCCTCGATCCATACCGCAGGATCTGTTGTGCTGTCGTATGATTCGATATTTACGGGTTTGAAACCCTCTGGGATTTGGTGATCCATTACTTCATCTGTGAAGCATAGGGGGTGTGCGGCGCCTCTATACTGGGCTATATCGCGACGCAGCTCAAATGAGTCTTGTCCGCTGTGTTTGGCCCGGCCGGATTTACTTTTATTGTATCCGGCGTGACGGTTATCATCTCGCATAGTGGCGCGCCCTCATGATCCGTAGATCAATCTTGCGTGTTTTGCTTTGTCCTCCAATACGTCTCGTAGGTCTAGCGTGTTTCCCCGTGCCTTGACATTTTTGTTTGAGTGGCGTCGGGGTGCGGGCTGAGCTTTTGGCTGAAGTGCCTCTCTGTCGCGGCCATGAGGTGGCCGATCATCCACGGCATACGCTAGAGATGTAGGTTTTAATGCTTCCTCCTCGAGTCGGGGTAGCAACCTGCGCTTTGGGTAACTCTTGGAGGGGCATTCGAGTTCATATTCCTCGGCCGCAAGGACTTCGGTCCATCTGTCAGCTAGCAAATCTTGATCAGCTTGAAGTTGTTGTTGCTTTTTTAAGGCTATTTGTCATGGCTATAAGCCGGCGCTTGAAGCGCTCTTGTTCGACGGGATCCTCAGTTACGACAAATTCGTCATCGTCGAGGCTTGCCTCGTCTTCGGGGGGAGGTGTGTAATTATCCTCCTCCTCTCCATCTGCCGCTCTCTCGGGCGGGCAAGCTTCTCCATCCTCCTGCTCTAAATCTTGCTGGAGGGGATTGTTGTCATTTTCGGCACTGTCCGGAGTGCTATTATCTCTTGTGCCGGTATCACTGCTTTTGCCTTGGCGGGACTTAGAACAACGCCGCTGACGTCGGCGCTTGGGTTGCTTCTTGGAGGGGTCATCCTCCGATGTCCCGTCGCCATTGCCTTCTTTGGGTGTGTCCACCGTATATATATCATATGATGAGGTGGTTGTCCACTGCCCTATGGGCGGTGGTTCTTATTCGTCTCCTGCATCGTCGTCCATACCATCGATGTCTTCAGAGTCGAAGTCGAGCATGTCGGTCAAATTGTCGACAGTGGCTACTAAGTGGGTGGTGGGTGGGCGATGAATTTCGTCATTCGCATCCCAATCCTGCCGGGCATAGTTCGGCCAGGACTCTCCTGACAGGGAGAGAGACCTTAATGAGTTCAGTATGTCGCCGAAGGGTGAGTGCTGAAAGATATCCGTGGAGGTGAACTCCATGATCGGCGCCCAGTCGGATTCGATAGGCACGGGCGCAGGCGGTTCGGAGTCCGTGGCCGGGGAAGAATCCGGCATTTTGGCATCGCGGCTCCTGTGAAGGGTAAGGTTGATACTCGGCTCGATCGCCGCTGAGAATGCGGCCTCCGTGGCGGGGTCTATCCACCCGTCCATGGATGGCGCAATTGGCTCCGAATTAAGGGTCGGAGCGGTTGCCGGTGCAGTCTCCTGAACACTGTCCGATGGTAGAGCTAAATCATGCTCATCGTGACCATGCGGCGCACTCGGCAGGGGCTCGAATCCGTCGAAGATCAAGTCTCCGCGGATGTCGCCCGCGTAGTTTAAGCTTTCAAACCTGACCTGGTGGCCAGGGGCGTAACTCTCGATCTGCTCCAGATGGCCAAGCGAGTTGGCCCGCAGTGCGAAGCCGCCGAATACAAAGATCTGTCCGGGGAGAAAAGTCTCACCCTGGACTGCATCAATATTGATGATCGGAGGAGCCATCAAGCCTGACAATGACGACACAGAGGAACTCTCAATGAAAGCACCAATGTCGATGTCAAAACTGGCGGATCTCGGGTAGGGGGTCCTGAACTGTGCGTCTAAGGTGGATGGTAACAGGAGGCAGGGGACACGATGTTTTACCCAGGTTCGGGCCCTCTTGATGGAGGTAAAACCCTACGTCCTGCTTGATTGTTCTTGATAATATGAGTAGTACAAGAGTTGATCTACCACGAGATCGAAGAGGCTAAACCCTAGAAGCTAGCCTATGGTATGATTGTATGTTGTCCTATGGACTAAAACCCTCCGGTTTATATAGACACCGGAGAGGGCTAGGGTTACACAGAGTCGGTTACAAGGAAGGAGATCTACATATCCGTATTGCCAAGCTTGCCTTCCATGCCAAGGAGAGTCCCATCCGGACACGGGACGAAGTCTTCACTCTTGTATCTTCATAGTCCAACAGTCCGGCCAAAGGATATAATCCGGCTATCCAGATACCCCCTAATCTAGAACTCCCTCACCAAGCAAGCTTGGCGAATTCTTCAAGTCCCAACATCTTTGTGTGCCCATGTGCTTAAGACTCGATACTTCAAGGATGACTCGATTCTAACGGCTTCGTGCCCTTCATCTGGATCATACACGTTCATAAGCGTGCTGCATGGGAGGGACCTGCTTAGGAAGGGCCTTATTTGGAGAATAGGAAACAGAACTAGCATCAATATTCACCATGATCCATGGATTCCAAGTTCGGGCAGTTCGAAAACGCTAGGACAAATTTACATTCTGGACATCACTAAGGTTGCGGACCTTCTAAGAGCAGATGGCTTGGGATGGAACAATGAGCGAGTTGACTCTATGTTTACCACGGGGGATGCTACAGATATCAAGCAGGTTGCAGTGGGGGGTCCGACAACTAATGATTATATGGCCTGGAATCTGACAAAAAATGGGCTATTCACGGTGAAGTCGGCCTACCACTTCAGGATGTATTTGAACAGGGCCAAGACCGGACAGCCGGGGCCCTCAAATTCAGTCCAAACGCATAAAGGGTATATGGCCTTGTGGGAGACAAGTGCGCCAGCAAAAACAAAGATCCATATGTGGCGTATTATCAGAAACGGCCTCGCCATTGGGTCGAAGCTCCTTCGTCGTCGTATCAAGCCGGGGATTTTTTTGTGCTGCGTGTGGTCGTGAGGAAACGACGACGCATCGTTTTTGGACCTGCCAGCATTCGGTTTAGTTTTGTAGGGCGTTGTGTTTGGAATTGGGAGTAACGGTGGATATCCCGCCGTGTCAGTTCGACTCTCAGAACGCTATCGCCTCCTGGCTCCTTGGTTGGTTTGCTGGGGCGTCAGACGATGAGAAGGAAATTATGATCCAGTCGGTGTATAGTCTGTGGCTAGCAAGAAATGAAGCAAGGGATGGAAGAAGAATTGCACTGCCACATGAAATTGCCACTGCTATCAAGATGCATCTTGCGGAATGGAAGGAAACACACCAGAACGATAAACTTGTTCGGGAGCAGAAGATGGTGCATCGATGGGAGCCACATGATGATGGATGGGTCAAAGTGAACTCTGATGGAGCAGTTTCACGCTTTGGTGAGAAGGGCGGTGGCGGGGCTGTATTGAGGGATCATCATGGAGCTTTTCTGGGTGCATCCTGCCAGTTTTTCCCACACAACGCCGATCCAGAAGCTGTGGAGGTTCTTGCCTGCAGGAGTGCGGTTCAGTTAGCAAGCGCAATTCAGACTACGAGATTACATATGGAACTGAACAGCAACATGCTGGTGCAAATGCTCAACCAGCAAACACGGAATTTATCTGCAGTAGGGCCTTGGATAAAGGAGATCAAAGAGATGCTCAACACATTCACCGAGTTCAAAGTCGCTTGGGTTCGGCGCTCTGGGAATATTGCCATGCATAAATTAGCTAAAGTAGATGTAGGAGAAGAGAGGTGTGGTATTTGGGTGGATTCACCACCAGACTTTATTTTAGAATGTAATTTCGAACGAGGTTCCAAACTTGATTTGAATAAATAGCGGCAAGTTCCACTAAAAAAAAGGATATTGGCGTGCCAGTGCAACGAACCACACGCACACGGGCCGTCAGCCCGTCAGACCCGACCAAAACCCTCGACCGGCCGCGTCTACCTCCGCGGCCGCGTGCTTCGATCCGACCTGACCGCGCAAAATCTCGCACACGCACCACCCTTCCCCCGCCGCCGCCACGAACGACATGGCCGCAGCGCTTCTGCTCCGCGGCCTCCGCTCGTCGGCGCGCCGGGCGCGCCCCGCCTTCCCCTCGCCGGCCTCGGCCCCGCCGCCCTTCGCCTCCTCGCTCCTCCACCGCCTCTACTCCTCCGCGGCCGCGTCCGCGGCCAGCCCGCCTTCCTCCGCTCTGGGAGGCGTTACGGACCCGGCTCGCATCCGCAACGTGGCGGTGATTGCCCACGTTGACCACGGGAAGACGACGCTGATGGACCGGCTCCTGCGGCAGTGCGGCGCCGACATCCCCCACGAGCGCGCCATGGACAACATCAGCCTCGAGCGTGAGCGCGGCATCACCATATCCTCCAAGGTAACCCTCTCACAGTCGCATGGATAGTGCGTGGCTACTTAGGCTGCGCGCGAGAATTTCTGCTCGGCATTTTGTCGAGCAAACTGCGCGCGTCAGAGGAGGGGCCATAACACAGACACAGGACTGAGATCTGGTCCAAAGGGCATACTCAGTTTGCTATTTTGTTGGCCTCTGTCACGACACCTTGTGCGCATTTATCTATGAATTCGAATTAGTGGGAGGATGGACCGATGGATGCCACGTCTGGTTCAACAACTGGCTGGCTAGAGCTCAGAGCCTGTGCTCAGTTACCCACTCATTAACTCTCTGGCAGTTCTACATACTCTTTAGGCGTGTTGCAATGAGGGCCGCAAGTAGCAGAACACTAGTCTGCCCCATTTTAATGTCCTAATGAAGCATTGTCGTAACAGGGAAGATGTTGACAAACGTTTTCCAATGTAGATAATGTGGCAACGTATGTGACATTTCTTGTTTCCTTTTGGTTAAATGTTCAGGTCACTTCTGTCTCTTGGAAGGAGAATGAGCTCAACATGGTCGATACCCCTGGCCACGCTGATTTTGGTGGCGAAGTAAGCACTTTTGGTATAATTGTATACTTATAAGACTGAAATGATGATTTTGATGTGGTGTTTGAGATGGCCATTGCCTTTTTATAGGTTGAGCGAGTTGTTGGAATGGTGGAAGGGGCGGTCTTGGTTGTTGATGCTGGGGAGGGACCTTTAGCACAAACCAAATTTGTGCTTTCAAAGGCTTTGAAGTATGGTTTACGCCCAATCCTCCTCCTCAACAAGGTTGATAGGCCTTCAGGTCTGCTCATTACCAGAAATTTCGCCCATTAAACAGTAATCCACGTCTCATGGGTGTAGTGTTTGAGTTTGAACAAAATAACGAAAACAACCCATTTTTTTACGCAGAGCAGAATCATTTGGTTGTTGAGCAACTAAGTTGTACTTGTTTGTTCCATTAAACAAGGATGTTACCGTATGAACATGTCCATAGGTGAATTGCCATAATACAGACAAAGCATAAATAGAGACTAGGTGCATGCAAAGTCAACTTAGAGTGGCGGTAATTTAGTGAAGGTAAGGGAAGAAAACTATAGAAATATGTACAGTAGTCATTAATTAACTGTACAATGAGGCTACTAAACCATCACTTTTCTTATGTTAACTCCACATAACTGGAAATCTAGCAAATTTTGTCTTACAAAGGGCACAGTCGGATCTGGTAAATTTGCTTACAACTAAGGAATCTAGCGTTTCCTTATAGTCCTGTTTATCCTGCTAGCAAAGTAAATTTTCTCCGGAAGGTAAAAAAAATATTCTAATTGCAGATGGTATACATGTGCATTAATTTTTTGGCACGTATATGTTCCTTGTACGTTGTATTTGTTGTAACTCTTCTACGCCAACAGTTTCTGAAGAAACCTGCAACGAAGTTGAGAGCTTGGTCTTCGATCTTTTTGCAAATCTGGGTGCCACAGGTGCATTTCTAGCAATTCAAATTGGTTTGCCTTAGAACTTTCTTTTCTTTTTTAGTGACATTGTTTTGTTTACATATTACAGAAGAACAGCTAGATTTCCCAGTTCTTTATGCATCAGCTAAAGAAGGGTGGGCTTCCTTGAAATTCACTAAGTGTCCGCCTGATAGTGAAAAAAACATGTCTCCTTTGCTTGATTCAATTGTACAACATGTTCGTTCCCCAAAAGCTGACCTTGAGGCTCCGTTCCAAATGTTGGTTAGTATACCGAACAACATCAGAACATGATATTTGTTTGAGATGAGAAAGCATTTTATATTTCTTTGTTATTCCTGAATCCATGCTTTGTAAAGTGTACGATACAATGAGTGGTCATTAAGTGGACTGCATTTACTTTCTATAAGAGTGTTCCACTTGAATTAGCAACTACAACACGATTCCTACCTTAATTGTTTTATACGACGTATAGTGTTAGCTTTGAAGAACTACTATCAATTGTTTGACCTTCTACTTACAAAGCAAAACAACGTGTCCCCAAGTCTGTACTCCCTCCGATCCATATTACTTGTCGCTCAAACGGATGTATCTAGACGTATTTAAGTGTTAGATACATCTGTTTGAGCGACACCGACAAATAATATGGATCGGAGGGAGTACTTTATTTCTTCTGGCTTCACACGACTTGGTGCAGCCATAGTTCTTGGTCCACCACTAATGACTCGTACAGCATTCTTTTCATGGAATTTATTTATTTGAGCTCCTGTAGATGGCAAGATGCTCAGTATGTGTCTTAGCTGTACCATTTCGGAAAGTGGTTATGCATCTTAATTAGACCGGAGTAAAATAGCTCCAAGACAAATTATATAACATCTTGAAAAATATCCAAACTGGATACAGTCTCCACTCAGTTCAATCCAATACACCTGGTTAAGCAAGGCCAGCCATGATGGATAAGCTAATTGTGTTTTGCTAGCACATCTGATACAATCTTGAAACATGTTGATTTTATTCTCAAGTCAGCTATGTATGGGGTGATGCAGGTTAGCCTCGTAAGCTAACCTAGATATGGCTTAGGTACAATCATGAGGCATCCACGCATGCTGCAGCAACCATGATAATGTTGTTGCGCGCATTCACCTACCTTTTTAGTAAAAATTGCAAGAGGATTATCCCCTATTGTTTCTTGCTTTTAAGAATGAATTTGCTGAAGGCATCAATATGAAAGGTGCTTGATATGTACTTCTTTATTCCTTTTCTCTTTGGTCCTTGCTTTGTTCAGCGAGCAAAAAAATCTTGGGTGGTTCAACATTAATAATGGAATGTTGAGTAGTGGTTGAAATGGGGCTTTTAGCTTATTGTCCATGCTTCCATGTTGATAGTTTTTCCCCCTCTTAGTACATCTCCTAAGGTGGTGTATGAATTTAGTCCTCGTTATTGAGGAATGAGTATCAATTTGTTTCACTACCTTTTGCAGTATGACATCAACTTTCAGTCTTTCACTGAGTCATATTTTGGATGTCTACATTTCTTGTGATTTCTTTGGCCCAGTTCATATTTCATGGATAGTTGGCAAGAACCTTTGTCGTCCCATGATCATAACAACATGGCTCAAGCTGTTATGTATGCAGTTTCATCTTTCTTTGATATAAAAGTTTGCCACATTAACCATGTTAAAATCACATTTGATTATGTTAGATGTATGGTAGCCGAGCATATTAGTTGGTCTGTAGGTATTAGTTACTACTCTACTGTTGTGTAGTACATGTATATGTTTGGTCCATTGGAATAACTAAAAGTCCATTTCCTTACACATAACACTATGGGAATATGCTGTAAGTTCGAGCCAGGCTAACATCTGTCTGGAAGAGCACTACACTGCCGATGTGTATACCAGCTACCAAGCACTGTCCTAACTTGTAGCTATCCTTGTTGCTTGCATACTCTGAGACATCTGTAAATGGCAAACAATTAAACTATTACAGTATAGAATTGAATGAAATTGCATATGTACTGGTCTGAAAGAAGTAGTCAAATATTTTATTCCAAGTGAGTTGACTATACTGCCGATGTGTATACCAGCTACCAAGCACTGTCCTAACTTGTAGCTATCCTTGTTGCTTGCATACTCTGAGACATCTGTAAATGGCTAACAATTAAACCATTACAGTATATTTTTAATTCTTCGAGTTATCTGTCAGAATTGAATGAAATTGCATATGTACTGGTCTGAAAGAAGTAGTCAAATATTTTATTCCAAGCAAGTTGCATTTTTTTCTTAGCCATTGGTAAGGAATGTCCACAATATAAATCATCATATGGATTTTTCTTGTTTCAACATATCACATTTTATGTTCTACAGACAATTCCTTTATATCCTTACAGCAATTACTTTTCTATAATGCTCCTTGAGCGTGGATCCCCCTTATTTCGAAACAGAGGAGTTTAAATATGATGCTCCATCTAGCATTCATCTGTGTTTTGAAATGTAAACTCAAATAAGTTTGTAACGGTCCTGTACAGGTTTCCATGATGGAGCGTGATTTTTACCTAGGAAGAATACTCACTGGGCGTGTAACCTCTGGAGTTATCCGTGTTGGCGACAAAGTTCATGGTCTGCGCATCACGGATGAAGGGGTTCACAAGATTGAGGATGGAAAGGTGTGACCGAACTTCTTGCACCTTTTCTCTTTGATGCCGAACCTATTCTTTACCATCCAATATGTGTTTGCCAATTGGGTTTATTAAAAGCTTTAACAACCTTTGTATGTTACAAAATAAATTTAGGTTGTCAAGCTTATGAAAAAGAAAGGCACAAGCATGGCAGTAATAGAGGCTGCAGGCGCTGGTGATATAATCTCAATGGCTGGATTGTCTGGTCCAGCAATTGGACACACCGTGGCAAATCCGGAGGTAGGGGTAACATGTTTTGATTGGCTACTTGTTGCTGTACAGAACGTATTCTCCTTTTCAATTGTCAGCAATTCTTTGTTTTCATATGTGAATGTAATTGTGTGTAGGTTTTGACTGCTCTGCCTGCAGTTGAGTTGGACCCTCCCACAATTTCTATGACTTTCGGTGTGAATGATTCACCACTGGCTGGCCGTGATGGCACTCATGTAAGTACCAAATAACAGTTCACCACTTTCGGTGTAAATGATCCATCTTGATCCTCTTTCCATCTGAGCAAACCTGAGCGACTCCTATTTGACTAAGTGGAACAAAAAAGGTGTCTACACATGTCAGAACAGGAGTGCTTGGCAACCAGTTCTTATTTTGTATGCCACATGCAGAACAATTATAAATTTCAAGACATGATAAATGATGCTGTGAAATTTATCGTGCCTGTTCATGTATGTTTAACTGTTGTCTTACAATTTCATATAGAGTTCAGAAATCCCTTAATAGGTGTTAATTGTCGTGGAACAATGATAGTGTACTCTACACATTACACAACTATTTTGTTCAGTAGGTAGATTTCATATGCAGGTTTTGAAAATATATCTTTATATTTCAGGTTGGATTTGATTTGTTTGGTGTATTTACACTAAAAATATTCTCTGTTTGACCTTTGATTTTTGGGGGAAAATAGAAGCATAGCATTTGGCCAGGTTGTAACTTTATAACTTGATGTAGTTGACAACCCATTGCTCAATTACAAATCATGAGTAGATGGAAAAGGCTGACCTCCAGTATATGATGGATGACAAATTTGTTCTCGAATCATCAAATTTTCCCAAATCTATTGTCAGTTAGCTTCTGAATGTGCTTCTAAATTGGTAGGTGAGAGTAAGGAGCTAGTCTCCTACTATCATTAAATATATGGGGGGCTAAATCCAAGGTATGGTGCTAGCCTCCTACTATCCTATGCAATATAAGTTTTTTTTTTGCAGTATGCACCATGATAGATTAATTGTGAAGTTCCTTTGGCATTTTCTAATGTTTGACATAACAAACTTACACCAACGTATTTATGAATTCTGATTATGCCATTTTACATCATCATATGTGGAATTTTATGAGGACTTGTCATTGCTTAAATGACATAAGATCCAATAGCGCTTCTATAGATTAACTTGACATGTTGCTGGTGCCAACTAAAATGAACTCGTTGGAGCATAATCTGTCAATTTGTTGGGTGATATTTTAGTGTATAATTTGCAAAATCTGAACTTGGCCGACTTGGCTTGATTTTAAAATTTTGCAGGTAACTGGAGCGAAAATTGGGAACCGTTTGATGGCAGAGGCTGAAACAAACTTGGCAATTAATGTTCTTCCTGGACCATTGTCAGAATCTTATGAAGTTCAAGGAAGGGGAGAGCTTCAGTTAGGTCTGAAACTTTGATGAAGTCCCTCATATTCTAGCTGAAATTTTATTCAACTCATTTAAAAGTGCCTCATGCCAATTTTTTGTGATATAATGAGAAATTTAGTCATCAACATCATAGGATGATCTGTCTAACTTACAGGAATCTTAATTGAGAACATGCGGCGTGAAGGATTTGAGCTTTCAGTTTCACCCCCAAGAGTGATGTGAGTTCCAATCAATCACAAACATTATTATGTCTCATTTGCATGCAAACACTTTTTGTGGCAAGCTAACCGTCTCAATTCTTTAGCTAGACATTCATATTTGTCTCTTTTATCAATCATATTCACTCCTTCCTTTCTAATACGTGTATCTCTTTGAGCAATTTGACTGCACTTTGTCCACTATGAGCTTGACCAGTTTCTTTATGGAAATTAGGTATAAAACAGAGCGTGGGGAAAGGCTAGAGCCTATTGAAGAAGTTACTGTCGAGGTAGCAATCAGGAAAGCTATGTTTGAGCTTCTTTATCTTCACATGTTTTAATCTTATATTTTCAATTTATGAATTGGATATTGTAGGTGGACGAGGAGCATATCGGATTTGTGTTGGAAACCCTTAACAACAGGAAGGGGGAATTGTTGGACATGGGCCCTGTTCCTGGGACAACTGGAAGAACTCGGGTCTTCATGACCTGTCCATCTAGGTCAGTAGTGGTCTCTGTTCTGCTGATTACTAGTTGCATCACTTGTTAGCCATTTGTACCTTAATATAGTTATATTTCACCTTTTACTTCTATAATTTTAGCCAATTATGTTCGTTTTCGTATTTGTATATTGCCTGTTTACCTCATGGATATGCCCCCAGTAGAATTTACTGTAAAATCAAATGAACCTAATTTTGGAATCTACCGATTCCTTTGACTTGATGTAATATGCATTTATGGTTTTGGTTCAGATAATATGAAATGAGCTATTATGGATGCAGGGGTTTGGTGGGTGTTAAAGGAGTTTTCAACAGCTTTACACGTGGAACTGGATTTATGCATCGTGCTTTCCAGGGTATGATGCTATTTATAATTCGGTGCTACATAACGGTTGCAGTCTGTAACTCACACATGTTGTTTTTAGGTGAATAGCAGGCCACATAGTCATGTCATGAATTCATAGACTTGAAGTGCATAGACAATGGTCAAAACCAGAATTCTCGTCTTCCCAGTTTAGAGGCAAATTATGTAGTGATCTGTGCAGACTTTGCTGTTAGTGCTGTTAGTCTTCGATTTTCTTTCAACTGCATAAGTCAAAGGATCGAGTCCGGAATGATGATATACGAGATAGAGTTGGGGTAGCACCAATTGAAGAGAAGCTTGTCCAACATCGTCTGAGATGGTTTGGGCATATTCAGCGCAGGCCTCCAGAAGCTCCGGTGCATAGTGGACGGCTAAAGCGTGCGGAGAATGTCAAGAGAGGGCGGGGTAGACCGAATTTGACATGGGAGGAGTCCGTTAAGAGAGACCTGAAGGATGGAGTATCACCAAAGAGCTAGCTATGGACAGGGGTGCGTGGAAGCTTGCTATCCATGTGCGAGAGCCATGAGTTGGTTGCGAGATCTTATGGGTTTCACCTCTAGCCTACCCCAACTTGTTTGGGACTAAAGGCTTTGTTGTTGTTGTTGTTGTTGTTTGTTGCATAAGTCAAAGGATCACAGCCCGTTCTGAAAGTATTATTACCACCTTGTGCTGTTTACCTTAGGTAGATGTCAACGATCCTCCAGTTTTCAGGCTATGCATGTGCACACGGTTGCCACAGACCATGAAAATAAAATTTATGCTATGACACAAGAAAATTAGTGCGCTACTGCATCAAAATGCAGCAGTTTATTTGCGTTGCATGCCTAACTAGATTTCAAGAATTCTTGACGTATGATTTCCCAATGAATGCAGCATATGCTAAATACATGTAACTAAGACTTCATTGTTATCTGACCGATGGTTTCCCTATGAATGCAGCATATGCTAAATACAGAGGTCCACTAGGCACTGTTAGAAAAGGAGTTCTGGTAAATCAAATTTCAGCACCTTCATAATCTTATATTCTTATGTTACTCTTATTTGCTTATCTTTTAAATTATATTTTACACTGCAATAAGGTATTAATACTGATATTCATTTGAGCAAAGAAGCAAGCATAACTTAAGTAAATAGAATCAGTACTTTTGAACAATACCTATGTGCTTCTGAACTCTACAAGTGGAGCTTAATTTTTCTCCATGTTCATATATAGGTATCTGTTGGCAGAGGATTTATCACTTCACATGCACTCATGAGTTTAGAAGCTCGTGGTACTCTTTTTGTCTCTCCTGGGATGGAGGTAGCTATCACTTCATTTTGTTATAGTACCTTCTAGGTGCAGGAGATTACCTTAACTCTCTTTCTTCCTTGTTGAAAGACATATGAAGGCATGATAGTTGGCGAGCATTCACGTGATAGTGATCTTGAGGTAAGTTGATTATTTACTTAGCATGAATCAGTTCCTGTCCGCTAATACATGAAAATAATGTTGTTGGGCAGATCAATCCTGTGAGAACTAAAGAACTTACAAACATCCGAGCTCCTGGAAAGGATGAAAATATCCGCCTGTCTCCACCTCGCTTGGTATGTCCTTTGCTCATGTATCAAGACATCATGAGATATCTGCACTTTGTGTGTGCGTGTGTGTGTGTGTGTGGGATATAGACACAACATACTACAAGACCTAATTGACAACCATCAAGGCCCCGTTGTGGACCTAGAACATCATGGCCACACTTTTCTTTGTTTTTGGAGTTGAGGACGGATAGCTTTAGATATGTGCATTATTTTGATGAAGAAATGTAGCATTCCTTCTTTTGGGCTCATTTAACCAAACACAGTGACTCTTAGCTATTGCATAATCTTAATGGAAGCTGTTGAACCATGCAGATGACTTTGGAAGAGGCAATTGGATATGTTGCTGTAGATGAGCTTATTGAGGCAAGTTTTTTTTTCTTAAGTTCTTCAAACATTTAATAGAGCAAAATTTTCACTCTGAGGATCGAGTGTGGTAAATGGTGATAAACAATTGATTCTTCTAGACTCTGAAGCATTGTTCCAATTCCTGTTTCATTGAAGTTAGAAAAATGGATACTTAGTTGGTTATATTTGATTTTTAATGATTACATATAACTTATGTCAAAATAAAATGTCGATACTTTAAAATAAACTCTAGAGTCTAAAATCAAATAAAGATCGGTATGCAATGTTATTTCTTCCAGATAAGAGTAAGCCATAATCTTTTGCCATGCAGTTTGGTATTACTGCTTCTATCCAGGTTTATAAGTCGGGCTTGGGTTTATAAATCTTCAATTTCACTAGCGAAACATGGGTTGTATGCTGTAAAAGATTTATCTTCAGATTCATGGTCAACATAGCTCTATCTTGATCTGGATACGGTGATAAGTGAGGAAGGATCGGCTCGTGACATCCTTAGTGGTGCTCTACATCGACGCTTGGGTGTAGTGAAAAGTGAGCAGGGATCTTCGCAGTTGACTCGACGAGTGCGAAGGGTAAGGAAGCTAGCTGAGCCAAATAGAATTCGCTTAGGTAGTTGGAATGTAGGGTCCTTGACGAATAAGTTACGGGAGTTAGTTGATGCAGCGGTGAGGGCAGACGTTGATATCCTTTGTGTCCTAGAAACCAAATGGTGTTGATATCCTATGTGTCCAAGAAACCAAATGGTGTTGATATCCTATGTATCCAAGAAACCGAATGGTGTTGATATCCTATGTATCCAAGAAACCCAATGAAAGAGACAAAAGGCGAAGGAGGTGGAGGATATCGGCTTCAAGTTGTGGTACACGGGGACAACTAAATGGAGTAGGCATCTTGATTAACAAAGTATAGTGTGGTAGACGTCAAGAGGCAAGGGGACCGGATCATCCCGATCAAGCTCGTCATTGGGAACTTAGTTCTTAGTATTATCAGCAAGTATGCCCCACAAGTAGGCCAAAATGAGAGCACGTGGGAAGGCCTGAAGGACATGGTTAGGAGTGTACCTATTGGCAAAACGCTCTTCATAGGAGGAGACCTCAATGGCCACGTGTCTAACACAGGTTATGAAGGGGTGCATGGGGTTTTTGGTATGGCAACAGGAATGAAAAAGGAGAGGATGTCTTAAGCTTTGCTTTAGTCTTTGACATGATCGTAGCTAACACCCTCTATGAAAAGAGAGAATCCCATCCAGCGATTTTTAGTACTGGTCAACACTCTAGCCAGATTGATTTCGTCCTCCCGAGAAGAGAAGACAGACGTGCTTGCCTAGATTGTAAGGTGATACCTGGAGAGAGTGTTGTCCCTCAACATAAGCTTGTGGTGGCTGACTTCCACTTTCGGATACACGTCTAGCAGGATAAGCGCGTCAAAATCGCTAGAACAAGGTGGTGGAAGCTCTGGGGGAGGCAATTGGGCTTTCAAGGAAAGGGTTATTAAGGAGGGCTCTTGGGAGGAAGGAGGTGATGCAAACAATATGTAGATGAAGATGGTGAGTTGCGTTCAGAAGGTGGCTTCAGAAAATTTGGGGTGAGCAGGGGAAGTAAAAGCGAAGCTAAAGATACCTAGTGGTGGAACGATGATGTCCAGAAGGACCTCTACCGGCGTGAGTGAAGCAAGGGGTCGGGCGTATGAGGACCTCTACCAACTTTTAAACACGAGGGAAGGGGAAAGGGACATCTATAGGATGGCCAGGATCCGTGAGAGTACTGAGTCATGTCAACCAAGTCAAATCCCTTTGTGTTTTGTATACAAGGCCACTATCCCATTTTTCAGGTACCAAAAAAAAGCCAATTAATAAATAGCACGATTAATTGTGTGAAAACCTTTCGTGTTTCGGACTAACTAAACATGTTGTATGTGGCGCCTCCTCTATGGCTGCATGCAACGTTTGCATTAATAAGCACCATCGGACGAGGCAAAAATCTTATCAATTCATCTCGGGAAGAGATATTGGCATTGTATAGATGCAAATTGTATTTCCTTATAGTGGCCTTGTATTTAAAGCCGGAGGGGAGTAGATGGCAAGAGTACTTCGACAATCTGTCCAATTGTTAGAATTAGAGCTCTGCCATTGAGTTGGACTCCTTTGATGATATCAACAAACGTTTTGTTTGATGAATACATGAGTAGAGTCTTGAGGTTAGGGAGGCTTTAAAAAAGATGAACCCTTATTTTCAACCTCATTTTTCAGTCAAAGAAGATGTGTGAAGAATGAAGGCAAGTTATACTAGTACCAATCTTCAAAAATAAGAGGGATGTTCAAAGTTGCATTGATTACCATGGAATTAAGCAGATGAGCCATACAATAAAGTGTGACCAAAAATCTGTTTGGTTTCATGTCTTGGAGGTCAACCATGGAGGCTATTTTCTTGGTACGACAACTTATGGACAGGAAGGACCTTCGTATGGTGTTCATTGACTTGGAAAAGGCCTGCGATAAGATACCGTAGACTGTCATGTGATTGGCCTCATAGAAACACAAAGTCCCAACAAAGCACATTACCCTCATCAAGGAAATGTATGATAATGCTGCGACACTGATGACTTTCCAATTAAAATAGGATTGCGCCAAGGGTCAGCTTGAGCCCTTATCATTTTGCTTTGGTGATGAGTGATGTCATAAGGGGTATACAAGGAGATATCGCATGGTGTATGCTCTTTGCGGGTGATGTGGTGTTAGTCGGCGATAGTCAGACGGGGTTAATATAAAGAATCGAAAGTTTTAGGCTTAGTAGAACTAAAACTGAGTACATAGGTGCAGTTTTAGTACTACGAGGCATGAGGAACAGGTTAAGCCTTGATGGGCGGTCAATGTTGCAAAAGGATGGTGATATCGATGAAGATGTGAGCCATCTAATAAAAGCCGGATGGATGAAATGGCGCCAAGCTTTTGGCGTCCTCTTTGACAAGAGAGTGCCCCAAAAGCTAAAAGGCAAGTTCTATAGGATGGCAATTGTATCGGTGATGTTGTATGGCAGAATGTTGACCAACTAAAAGGTGACATATTCAATAGTTAGATGTAGCAGAGATGTGCATGCTGAGATGGATATGCGGCCACACAAGAAAGGATCGGGTCCGAAATGATGATATACGAGATAAAGTTGGGGTAGCACCAATTGAAGAGAAACTTGTTCAACGTCGTTTGACATGGTTTGGGCATATACAATGTGGGCCTTTAGAAGCGCCGATGCATAGGCGGAAGGATAAAGCGTTATGATAAAGTTAAGAGATGTCAGGGTAGAACAAACTTGACATGTTAAGAGAGGTCCGTAAAGAGAGACTTGAAGGACTGGAATATCACCAAAGAACTAGCCGTGGACAGTGATATGTGGAAGTTAGCTATCCACGTGCCAGAACCATGACTAGGTTTCGAGATCTTATGGGTTTCAACTCTATCCTACCCGAACTTGTTTGGGACTATAAAACTCTTAAAGGCTTTGTTGTTGTAGATTCGCCGTCCAATGAAGTTTTACATATATATACTTTTTATGGCATATTATATATGTTTTGTATGTAACATATGAAGTCCCAACTCCCAAGGGATATACAAGGAGATATCACATGGTGTACGCTCTTTGCGGGTGATATATGGTGCTAGTCGATGATATTCGGACGGGGTCGATAGGAAGTTAGAACTGTCGAGACAAACCTTGGAATCGAAAGGTTTTAGACTTAGTAAAACTAAAACCGAGTACATGAAGTGCAGTTTTAGTACTACTAGGTAGGAGGAGGAGGTTAGCCTTGATGGGCAGGTGGTGCCTCAAAAGGACACCTTTCAATATTTAGGGTCAATGCTGCAGAAGGATGAAGATATTGATGAAGATGTGAACCATCGAATCAAAGCCGGATGAATGAAGTGGCGCCAAGCTTCTTGCATTCTTTGTGACAAGGGAGTGCCACAAAAGCTAAAAGGCAAGTTCTATAGGACGGCGATTCGACCCGCAATGTTGTATGATGCTGAGTGTTGGCCGACTAAAGGACAACTTGTCCAACAGTTAAATGTGGTGGAGATGCGCATGTTGAGATGGATGTGTGGTCACACGAGGAAGGACTGAGTCCGGAATGAGATATACAAAATTTGGGGTAGCACCGATTGATGAGAAGCTTGTCGAACATCGTTTGAGATGATATGGGCATATTTAGCGCAGACCTCTAGAAGCTCCCGTGCATAGCGGACGGCTAAAGCGTGCTGATAATGTCAAGAGAGGTAGGGGTAGACCATGCTTGACTTGGGAGCAGTCCGTAAAGAGATCTGAAGGATAGGGGTGCGTGGGAGACCTTATGGGTTTCATCTCTAGCCTAGCACAACTTCTTTGTGACTAAAAGCTTTGTTGTTGTTGGCATATTACATATGTTTTGTTAGTCAAATTGACAACCTAAAAATCTGTACCTACTTACAAAGTAGGCTGGGAGCATGTTTTAAAAGTAACTTTCTATTGAATCAGGGAACTATACTTTGTGTACCTAAAAAATGTAAGAAAATAGTTTGTATACTATACAATATTGGCGTGTCAGTGTGGGGGCATTGAAATCCAAAATAATTCTGCTAATGTGTTGGGGTGCTGATTAATCCAAACAGAAAATATGGTTTTAGTTGGGATAACAATATACCCATCTGTCTCAAAGAAAATGAGTTATTGTCTAGCTGGTTTTCCATTTGTGCATATTATTATTCCAGTTTCATCTTGGAAGCAAGTTCTTATATTATGCTGCTTTATATTGAGTTGTTGGCATTTGAACCTGATCAGGTTACTCCCAAGGTCATACGGCTTCGGAAGAAATACCTGGACGCCAACAAACGCAAGATGATGAAAAACAAAATCATGCAGTGAAGTTCGAAACTTCCAGTCACATCTATCTAGTACTGCTAAAGCCACTACTAGTATTGCGCTATCCTCCAAAAGGCATGTCCGTTTTTTGCATACAAGGCCCATCCAGTTTCTACACACAGCAGTGGGAGGATTGTTTCGTAGGACACTAGCGATGAATAAGCCCAAGGTTGAGCTGCTGTTGTAACAAAACAGAGTGGGTTTAAGTTAGAATTACCTCGTGAAGGTATAGCATTATAGCTTTTCTTTAATAGTGAATTTTGGGAACACAGAAATATTACCCTCGAAGGGTATGGTACTCTTTCGGCAGTTCGAGAAAAACAAACTGAGGTACTCTGGTTGAATTGGCTGCTTTTGTTGACACATTTGGAAACGTCTTGTGAGAAATTAAAGCAAATAAAGTCTCACGCTAACTATAGCATTCAATATGACAATGTTGTTACAATGTTTGTCATTACAATGGATTATGATGTTTCATTTTTGCTACTCCCTCCATTCCTTTTTTGTGTCAAACTTTCACTTGTAATTTTGGTCAACAAAATATGGATTATATGTCATGAGAACTGTATCATTGGAAAGTTATTTCAAATGTGCATCTAATGACATACTTTATGTGGCATATAACTAACTTTTTGTTGGTAAAATTAATGGTCAAAGTTAGACTAAAGAAATATGAAGTAACCTTGTATAAGAGAATGAAGGGAGTAATTTTATTGGAGTACTAGGGGCGTTTCCTGCACAATAGCCCGCCGAGCAAGGGTAGTATTAGGCGGAGATGTACAAGAAATTTGTTTGGAGTTCTGAAGAAGAACCAAAAATCAACATGTCAAGTTTTTAAAAAATTGAAAAACAGAGCAAGGGTAGTAGGCGGAGATGTATAAGAAATTCGTTTGGAGTTCTGAAGAAAAATTGAAAATCAAATTTTCAAGTTTCAAAAAAATTGAAAACAATCCACATGTACATATAGATGTACTCTACATGTTTGTAAAGCTTACGATGAGATACATGTGAGCTATAGAAGAAAACACACGTGAAGTTTAATGATTTTGTTATTTTTCGTTACCTCATAAGTATTGCATGAAAATTTTACACACGTTGATTTTTTTCAGAATTCTTGAAAATTCGGTTTTTATTTTTATTTTTATTTTTATTTTTAAGAAAATAGGAGCTTCAAAATGTCATACTCCATGCTGAAACTAAGATTTGGAGGACAGATTCACAAATATATATACTCCAGCGAACACTACTTTTTTCAAAAATATTATTTTGTATACCTCCAAATTTTCTGGAAACAAATACACACGTGTAGTGTGTGGTTATGAATTGTCGTCAATATATATTGTCATGTGGCGTATCAAAACATATAAATACATAAATCAAAATGGGTCTCCTTTTTGTTGTATTTGGGTCAAAAATGAGAAGAAGAAAAATATTATGCATGGAGAAATAAGTCTGTTGGGAGACTAAATCAGAGCTGAAACTTCTCAAGTCATACAATGTGTTATATTTAGAGATGACAAAAAAATATCTACAATGTGTTATATTTTAGTTTTGTTTTTAATAACTAGCTATTTTTTTTAAATATGAAGAGATAAATTATGCTCAGAAACCATCTCTTAAATAAGAGAAGACAAGACTATTCTTATGATTTCGCTCTCCTCAATCTCAGCATTTATTTATTTTCTAACACTCGTAAGATAGCACCATTGTACATGCCCTAATCACCACATCTATTCAGTTATTCCATCACACCAAGGTATTGTGTATTTGCCCTAAAAAAGTATTGTGTATTTGATTGATGGCACACATGCGCTCTTCTGCCCTCAAAAATAAGTATTGTGTATTTGATTGATGGCATACATGCGCTCGCTCTTCTCCATCATTCACACAACGAAAGCCCGCAACATCAAATTTCAACAGTTATTTTCCATACCAATTTGAGTGAAAGCAAATCTCACATAAGCTGATCTCACTAAATGTGTACCCTGCCAAGCTCAAGTTTACAGCAAGCCACACCGACAGGACTACTTTACACTTGTCAATGCACGGTTTTTATGGAAATGTAGATGATGCAATAGAGACCAGGGTTTAAATATACTAAGATGCATAGAAATAAATGTCCAGCCAACACAGCACAGCCTCCACAACCTACGCGGTTATTTGCGCGCTTCGGTCTTCCTCTGTTCTTTAGCTGCAAACAACAGGATATGATTCAGTGCACAACTCGTAATATTCTCAAACTAAAGAATGTGACACTGTTTACAAATTTTTAGGTTAATGAAAATACGAACACTTTGTTGTGCATAAGAGACAAAATGATGTTAATGCAAAGTATTCCCTTTATCCGGAATTAGTTGCTGCTCAAAGACGTCTGCGTTTGAGCGGCAGCTAATTCCCGCCGCTCAATTCCGGACGGAGGATGTAGTACATATGGAGAGCCTCCCAAAAGATTCCCTTTCTTTTTCTCTCTGTGCTCCAAACGACTCTCCAAAATATTCTATTCGCCTATATTTATTAGTCTATTACCATTTCTAACTACTTTTCAATAGATGTTATGCGAAGGCCACATAGTACTATTTGGCAGGTAGTCGTTTAGAGTTTGGTTGGTGTTACACTATGCCTAGGAAAAATTGATGTCTGGCATGGGCCTGAGAACTGGGCAGATAACACGGGAAAGGAAGGGCCGGGAAAGTCAGCTCAAAAGCACACAACCCGGAACAAGCCGCCTTTCCCCTTTCCCATGCTCCCGCGAGAGGTGAAGAGGGAGAAGGCTTCGTTTCCACGGTCGAAAGCCAGCGAGCCCGGCGGTTCCTCTTCCCTCCGGCGGCGGGAGGGGAGGGGAACCCCGGCGCTTCGTTCTCAGTGTGTAGATAGGTTAGGTTTAGGATTTGGTGGAGCAACGCTCTAGTGACGGCGGTGTCTCATCAACATTCGTTTCTTCCGAGGCTCCGTCCCCCTTGCCGATGTCCTACAGGATGGAAGAGGAGCCTTTGGGGTAGATTCCTGCCGCTTTGTTTGGGCGGTGAGGTTTGGTTCTACCTTGCCGGCGTGCGCGGTGGCGGGCATCGTTTGCCTAGGTGTTGTCTACTTCGGCACCGTCAGCGAAGATGGGAGAGATGTGTACAGGAGATATGGCCGACACACAGTGTTGGCCCGTGCGGTAAGACGGGGCTTGGTCTCGGGTTTGTGGTCTGCGGCATGCGGCTTCGGTGGTCTCCTTCGTTGTGGTCGGACGGAGACGACGGAGCCGAGGACCGGCAAGCATGGGAAGGATCCCCGGCCGACCACTTCTTTGGCTCACAAAGCGGCTTCGACTGCAATGGAGTCTCTCCGGTTCAGGGTTGGATGGCGACTCGTCCGCTTCCTCGACGGCACTCCAACAGCGGTACGGATCTGCGTGGAGTGTTGGCGTTTTTTGCATTTTGCCCCCCCAGGCTTTACTTGTTTTTCTTGGGGGCCTTTCTGCTGTGTTTCTGGCCCCTTCTACTGAGTGCTGCATGTATGTTGTGTTTACACTGTAATGAACACGCGATTTCTCCTAAAAAAAGAACTGGGTAGACAAGTGTGTGGCTCATGACCTAGCCAGATTATTAAGCATTCTAATACGATGTAATGCCACTGTACAGTTTAGTCCATGTGAAGATAAAAAGTGCAGAAAAGTGACCCCCTAAACTTGGCTTTCAAGGTCAATTTAGTCCATACTCCGTAGTGAGGCAAGTCAGAGAATCTCGTCCACAATGGCATGCTGCCAAGTGCACATACACCACATGTGTGAGGAAACCAACACCTCTTCCAGGCCTAGCTAATTTGCAGAGAAAAAAAATGTATGCAATTCCTGTCGAAAGGCTCCCAATTTCGTCACCACCTCCAAAAACCACAATCGCCAAATCCCTAGCTTCCAAAATTCCACTTCATGGAATCCTAGGGCCCAAATCCCTCTCTACATCTGGTGCAAAATAGCAGCGGCGACTTAAGTGCGACAACGGCAGCATGCGAACAGAGCATCATGGCGCTAGCCTCTCCCTCTCTGATACTCATGTGTGCATTGATAGGAGTAATGACAGTAGGTTCTAGGCGAATCACTATTGGAAAGGGAGGTGTGATTGACGGTTGTTCATAGGCGACTCCCTCTTCGGTGGTCTATGACAGCTCTAGCGTGCAGATTTCTTCTTAGTATCATCTTGATTCGGGGGTTATTTGTTGGGTTCTAATGGTCTAATTTTCACACTCGATTGAGCCATATAGGACTGCTGCTACCTTGAGGAAGACGAAGGGGAGAGGGGTGGAATGGTCTGGTCATGGAGACTGCAAAAAATGTCAGGGTAATAAATGCAAAAATTACATGGTGACCAGACGCTTCAGCTTCCTCCCGTGTGCTTTCTGTCCATCATGGCATGCCATGCTACTTTTCAAAAGTGCAGCTCCCTCCCTCCCTCTGAACCATCAACGATTACGAGTCAAACGACTAGTCTAGACTAGTTGCAAAGTGAGTGTCGACTGCATTTCTCGTGTAGACTAGCAGACCGAGTCGAGCCGTGGATGGACTATTCGACGACTAGTCTGGGCTAGTCGACCAAATCGAGTCGAGCGACTCAAAATTTTGGAGGTATAAATGAGCTTGCTGGAAGAGGCCGCCGCCACTCATCGCCGGGACGGCGGATGTCGCAGCCAGGCGCGGCGGCCGGCTGGAGCTCGTGCTCGGGCGGCGGCCGTGGCCATGACCCGTAGGCGAGCGCGGCCCTGAGACGAGAGAGAAGGAAGAGAGAGAGAGTGAGAGAGAGAGGAGAGGGAGGAGGCACGGCGGTGGTCGGCGAGCTCGCCGGCGGAAGCGGCCGGAGGCGCGGGGCACGCGCACGTACTCCCGTGCGTGTTGGCACTGGCGGCTGAGTTGGGATCGATTGGGATCTTAGGGTTCCAGTGGCTGGGACGTGAGTTAAGTATAGGCTAGCCAATTGGGCCCAAATGGGCCAGCTGGTGGGGGCATGCTGTGTGGCGCTAGGCTGGGCTGGGCCTGACTAGTGTTGGCTAGCACTGCTGGCCTGTAATGTGCTGTACAGTTTACTACATACTACTCCATACTGCTACTAGGTATTAGTAGTTGAGTACTACAGTACTATGTCGACTAGTCCAGCACTAGTCTAAGACTAGTCCGATTAGTCTATGAGTCTCAACCTCAGAACGACTCGTCGACTCGTAATCCTTGTGAACCATACAGAACTAAGTACCCATTCACAACTCCTATTCCGTCACAAATCCCAAATTGCAGACCCTGTTATAGATAAAGAAGTTGGAACTATTCAAAGGTGTTAAAATGCCTTTTAGCAAAAAATATCAAAGGAACAAATACTTCAGCATGAGAAACTGATGAGACAGGTAGAGGTCAAAGACTATATGTGAATACGATATGTAGGGCAACGATGCTGAACTTAACATGAACAATAGACAAATATCAAGGGGCATACCAGCTTTCTCCTCTTCGCGTTTCTTTGCAGCATCTGCTCTTTGCTGCCTTATTAAAGCAAGACGTTCTGCATTTGCAAGACAATAGTTATGGCAATCTGCAACTTCCACGAATGCTTCAATATTGAATGTATGCAGGGCTTTAAAAAGTTGATGATTATATATGATTGGGCAGTAGCTGTGAGTTCACTGCTGCTGATATCAATACTCTATTCACTCAGTTCATTCACAAAACGCTACTCTCCTTATTGTGGTGTATGTTTCTGTGTGAGTCCAATCTTGTAGCAGTCCATGTGAAGAGTACATATATAACCATGGCCAAGAGACACCAAGAGAAGATAAGAGGTAAGCACAACATGGAAAAAATCTCACCCAAATCTTTCTTCGCCTGTTCTGTTTTGCCTTGCTCCTGAAGCTTCATATAGCGCTCATGAGATTTTTGTTTCTCGATCTCCTCTCTAAAAATAAACATGATAGCAGTGTGTCAGCAGAGTTGATGAAACGATTTTTTATAACAATGCAATGGGGCAGATCACAATGGTACGAACTTCGACATAATAGGTGTTGTGTTCTTTCCACTCACACACACACTCTCTCCCTTACAGTTTTACACAGAACTGTTTACCATGAAGACCATCTCTACATAAAGGTGAGTACCAACATAGTGACTAGAGACTAGAACGAATCTGAGATGTGCTACCTACAGACTCATGAGAACCTGCAAACCAGTGGGAATGACGTAATATAGAAGGTAATATGCTGACCACTAATATGTACCACCACATAGGTTTTGTTTATCTACTGATTCATTATATTAGTTTTTTTTTTTGCATGCCCACTTGCCCAGAGGCTACAAGTTCATGTTCCTCCATTTCTCAAGGTAGACACAGAAGCAGTGCACGAGCATTTGCAGCGAGATATGGTACACAAACAGAGTGTAAGACAGAAAACATGGAATAACCATCGCATTTCACAAATAGGAAAATAGCACAAGCTGATATAAGACAAGTACCTCTCACGCCTCGAGAGTTCAGTTGTCTTTCCAAGCTGAAACGTGCAAGCTTAGTTAGTTGGAGATATGTATGGCAATATTTTGTATCAACATGGAAAGAAGATTTTAAAGCTCATAAAGAGTTCCACTTCACTTTTCATGATTGAAAATAGCTGGGCAACGCCATTTGTATGACAACATAGAAAAGGCAATGGAGGAAAAGACGAGGAAACTTAATACTATCACCAGTGTGGCATGCTATTTTATGATATTTAGCCACCAGTAGTAAAGTCATAGATGCTTCTGGTTGTAACACACTTACATCAGCTTCTTTGGCTTTTATATTCTTTGCTTTCACCAGGTTTGGATTTTCGATTTGAATAACACCTTCAGTTCCTTTATGTTTCTGGAATATTATAAACTGAATCAGATTGGTAAACAATGAATCATGCACATGAACATGTACTTCCAAATGGATAAGTGCATAAAACCTTCTCTTCACCGTCGTCTTCGGATTCTTCGTCTTCAGATTCTTCCACTTCTTCCTCTTCCTCTTCTGCTTCAGCTACATTCTATATTAAAAAATATAAATCGATGATCAGAAAGGAGTATATCATGATCACATTTGCATTAAACGTAAACACTTCATCTATATGCACTCAAAAACTCTTGGTATTTTTCCCAAATGATTATGAAATCGGCTGTAACAATTGGAAAAAAAAACTACACAATCAGATTAGCAAATATAGGACCTCAGTGGCTATATGTTAGAATCAGAAGTTTATAATACAAGCACAACAAAGGCATAGGTAACCTAATATTATGTTGATGAAATTAATTCAATTCCGGAAGGTGCAAACCTTCTTAAACGACCGTGGACGCCCTGAAGTTCCAGAAGCTGCATTTAAAATATCAAATATAAGTCAAAGCTACACACGAAAGAATAGCAAAAGTAAAATTGCCAAATACAAATGACTCAATAGTCACTGAGGTGCAAACAAATATATACGAAGGCACCCAAAAAATGTTTTGTAGAGGTACGCAAACAAATTCAAATGTAGCATCTCTCTTGTATAATGCCTCGAAAACGCGTATTCGTCTGAGACTAGATAAATACATGGTGCTATTGATATCTCACTGCGTTTAAACTTCACAAATAAACTTTTTCTGTGAAGCTCTGATAAGAGTGAAAATGAATGGAAACTCCATTAACAAATCAAGGGAAGAAGCAAATGAAGTTGTCCAGTACTCCAGTCATGTGATGGAGAAAGCATCTAAACCTTAGGGAGGAAATACGCAAAATGTGTAGTCTATGAGCATCCAGAGGCTTGCCCACTGGAGGCCTCCGCCAGTGATCCAGACCAAACAAAAACGTTAACACTAAAGACGCACGGGATAGATCAACGAAGAACCCATCGTCGACAACCCATAGCATCATTGTAAGCAAATCGTTTTATGTTAAGCCATGCCTCCTAGTAAAACCAAGCATGTTGACGTCACCATGAGCTACCCTTATCCTACCGGAACACCGCAACCAAGCGAAAGAAGAAGAAGAAAAGCCTCCTCGCCGCAACATCAGATCAAGCAGTCGCCTGGACAACGGCGGCAGACAAAGCCCACTAGCTGGCACTGAATTTGACTACGACGGGACCGAACGGAATCGAGGAGGGGTGAGGGCTCAGGTCGTTACCGATCTCCTCCGGGGTGGAGAAGTTGCGGCGGCCGGTTGGCTTGCCCTTGAACTTGCCCCTGCCCATGGCGGCGGCGGCGGCGGCGGCGGCGGACGAGGAGAGAGGGGACGAGGCGTGTGGAGGAGAGAGGGGACGGGAAGCGGGGGTCGCCTAGTCTGTACGCTGGATGGGAATCGGGAAACCCTACTGTCACGGCCGCCTTTTTACAGTGGTGGGCTGGGATGGGAATGAGATTCAGTGCAGAAATGGTCAATTGGGGAATTCGGGGGTTGGGGCTTTTGGGGTGGGACCCGGGTGCGACCGCTCTACGGGAGGAAAAAAAGGTTTGTGAAATGAAATAATGAAATAAATACTTAAAAAGTCGGAAATGTTAGGCTGGTTGTAATGGCGAGTATCATATACTGATAATAGTGTATGATACTACCTCCCTAATGCATAGTACTATCATATATTAGTATCATATATTAGTATCATGTATTACTTTATTTATTGTCATGCATGACACAAAGTAGTATAACATTTATTATGATATGGTATCATGATATGATACTCCACCCTCTCTTTTTTCATTTAATGACATGACACCTCATCAAAATTGCCTAGTTGACATGCATGATACTAACTATGATACTACCACTATGACCAGCCTTAAAAGTTCGATGGCGGATTTTTAGGCATGCCGGATTGAACGTTTTCCATGACAGTTTATATTGACGTGAGGGTGACCAATTTAGTTTGCAAGTACAATTATTTCCTAGAAGATAAATTTCGAAAACAAAGTCTTTCTCTTGTTTTGGTCTTTGCGGGCTATTTGGGTGACCAGAAAGAGCCTTGCCATGACATTTTCTCTTATCCTTGTTCGACACTACATATCAAATTGTCTACGGATGGAACAACAATGCAACATGCCTCACTGAATCTCGCATCGTAATAGGGATGGCACCATGAAATGACGTACGTGCAATAGTTCGACGGACGCAGCTCCTCTGACGTGTCGTTGGCCCACTGACATGTGGACCCGGGCCCACATGTCAGTGGCCCAACGGCAGGGCACCGTACGTCAGAGGATCCCTCTCCTAGTTCGACGTGAGCAATGACTTTCAAGGGTGGCGGTGTCTCGGTCTAGGGCCTCTTACCATGTCAGATTCCTAGTCTGGTGGGCCAGGCTGAGGTTCCATAGGTCGGTTACATCTTGGGCCATATTAGGCGACCCATGGAGGATTATACGAAGACTCCAGAAGAGTTGATATATAAGCCAGAGATACCGAGGTCGTGGAGGACTCTACCTCCACCGACATAGCCAACTAGGAACAATAACCATAGAACCGCCGCTATGCTATATAAGTTGGGGGTCGGGCTCGTCGATAGACACATTACAATCCCTTGGTATTCACCTATACTTTGTACACACCCCAATCGCAATATACACGGGTAGGAGTAGGTATAATCTCCATCGTGAGAGCCTGAACCTGGTTAAAACCTTACTTCCTGTTACCATCCAACCCAAATCACCTGGCTAAGATACCCTACCAAGGGATCTGCTGGATCTAGCTCCGACCATAGGCTGGCATTCGTTGGGTTCAAAGCCTCTGTAAAAAAACGTTTTTGTTTTTCACATGCCGAAGGGGAGTGCGACCCAGGGTACAAGCTATATTGGTCGACATTCGCTCTGGGAGTCTCGAACGCATGCAAAGCGCGAAGTACGAGTGCTGGTAAGACCACACGTTCTCATACTGTGTGTTGTCTTTCGTGCTAACACAACGATTTGGTGCAGATTTGATCGATTTCGTTTAGTTTGTTTCTTAATCTTTTTCAACCATCCTTATCTCGTGAAATCCTACGGCCTAACCCTCTTATATACCGCTCCAAGGCCTTCCTTCTCACACATAACAAAACAAAATCTCTCTGACCCTTTGTCAAGTTTGTGTGCAGAGAAGCCATGGTGCGTTCATGGGACGATTAGTAAACTTCTTCTCGGGAAGAGGAGAACCATGAGCTTGAAGGCCACAATCCACCACTTGGGATGAAGAGAGAGAGAGAGAGAGACCATGTATAGGATCGAAAGTATGCCTAGAGGGGGTGATTAGACTACTTGACCAAATAAAAATCTAGCCTTTTCCTAATTTTAATTCTTGGCAGATTTTAGCAACTTATCACAAGTCAAGCAATCAACCTACACATGCAATTCTAAGAGTATAGCAGCGGAAAGTAAAACAATTGCATATGAAGGTAAAGGGAGGAGTTTGGAGGGAGCAAACGCAATGTAGACACGGAGATTTTTGGCGTGGTTCCGATAGGTGGTGCTATCGTACATCCACGTTGACGGAGACTTCAACCCACGAAGGGTAACGGTTGCGCGAGTCCACGGAGGGCTCCACCCACAAAGGGTCCACGAAGAAGCAACCTTGTCTATCCTACCATGGTCGTCGCCCACGAAGGACTTGCCTCACTAGGGTAGATCTTCACGAAGTAGGCGATCTCCTTGCCCTTACAAACTCCTTGGTTCAACTCCACAATCTTGACGGAGGCTTCCAAGTGACACCTAACCAATCTAGGAGACACCACTCTCCAAGAGGTAACAAATGGTGTGTTGATGATGAACTCCTTGCTCTTGTGATTCAAATGATAGTCTTCCCAACACTCAACTCTCTCTCTCTCTCTCATAGGATATGATTTGGTGGAAAGATAATTTGAGTGGAAAGCAACTTGGGGAAGGCTAAAGATCAAGATTTATGTGGTTGGAATGGAATATCTTTGTTGGAAATATGCCCTAGAGGCAATAATAAAATGGTTATTATTATATTTCCTTGTTCATGATAATTGTCTATTGTTCATGCTATAATTGTGTTATCCGGAAATCGTAATACATGTGTGAATTACATAGACCACAACACATCCCTAGTGAGCCTCTAGTTGACTAGCTCGTTGATCAAAAGATAGTCATGGTTTCCTGACTATGGACATTAGATGTCATTGATAACAGGATCACATCATTAGGAGAATGATGTGATGGACAAGACCCAATCCTAAGCATAGCTCAAAGATCGTGTACTTCGTTTGCTAGAGCTTTTCTGAATGTCAAGTATCATTTCCTTAGACCATGAGATTGTGCAACTCCCGGATACTATAGGAGTGCTTTGGGTGTGCCAAACGTCACAACGTAACTGGGTGACTATAAAGGTGCACTACGGGTATCTCCGAAAGTGTCTGTTGGGTTGGCACGAATCGAGACTGGGATTTGTCACTCCGTATGACGGAGAGGTATCTCTGGGCCCACTCGGTAATGCATCATCATAATGAGCTCAATGTGACCAAGTGGTTGATCACGGGATCATGCATTACGGTACGAGTAAAGTGACTTGCCGGTAACGAGATTGAACGAGGTATTGGGATACCGACGATCGAGTCTCGGGCGAGTAACGTACCGATTGACAAAGGGAATTGTATACAGGATTGATTGAATCCTCGACATCGTGGTTCATCCGGTGAGATCATCGTGGAACATGTGGAAGCCAACATGGGTATCCAGATCCCGCTGTTGGTTATTGACCGGAGAGTCATCTCAGTCATGTCTACGTGTCTCCCGAACCCGTAGGGTCTACACACTTAAGGTTCGGTAACGCTAGGGTTGTAGAGATATTAGTATGCGGTAACCCGAAAGTTGTTCGGAGTCCCGGATGAGATCTCGGACGTCACGAGGAGTTCCGGAATGGTCCGAAGGTGAAGAATTATATATAGGAAGTCCAGTTTCAGCCATCGGGAAAGTTTCGGGTGTCACCGTATTGTACCGGGATCACCGGAAAGGTCCCGGGGGTCCACCGGGTGGGGCCAACTATCCCGGAGGTCCCCATGGGCTGAAGTGGGGAAGGGAACCAGCCCCTGGTGGGCTGGTGCGCTCCCCTTGGGCATCCCCCTGCGCCTAGGGTTGGAAACCCTGGGGGTGGGGGCGCCCCACTTGGCTTGGGGGGCAAGCCACCCCCCCTTGGCCGCCCCCCCTTGAGATCCAATCTCTAGGGCCGGCGCCCCCCCTAGGGGCCCTATATATAATGGGGGGGAGGGAGGGCAGCCGCACCCTAGCCCCTGGCGCCTCCCTCTCCCTCCCGTGACACCTCTCCCTCTCGCTGAGCTTGGCGAAGCCCTGCCGAGAACACCGTTGCTTCCACCACCACGTCGTCGTGCTGTTGGATCTCCATCAACCTCTCCTTCCCCTTGCTGGATCAAGAAGGAGGATACATCTTCCCAACCGTACGTGTGTTGAACGCGGAGGTGCCGTCCGTTCGGCACTCGGTCATCGGTGATTTGGATCACGACGAGTACGACTCCATCAACCCCATTCTCTTGAACGCTTCCGCGCGCGATCTACAAGGGTATGTAGATACACTCCCCTTTCCCTCGTTGCTAGATAACTCCATAGATTGATCTTGGTGATGCGTAGAAAATTTTAAATTCTGCTACGTTCCCCAACAGTGGCATCATGAGCTAGGTCTATGCGTAGTTTCTATGCATGAGTAGAACACAAAGCAGTTGTGGGCGTCGATATTGTCAATTTACTTGCCGTTACTAGTCTTATCTTGATTCGGCGGCATCGTGGGAAGCGGCCCGGACCAACCTTACACGTACGCTTACGTGAGACTGGTTCCACCGACTGACATGCACTAGTTGCATAAGGTGGCTAGCGGGTGTCTGTCTCTCCCACTTTAGTCGGATCGGATTCGATGAAAAGGGTCCTTATGAAGGGTAAATAGAAATTGGCATATCACGTTGTGGTTTTGGCGTAGGTAAGAAACATTCTTGCTAGAAACCTATAGCAGCCACGTAAAAACTTGCAACAACAATTAGAGGACGTCTAACTTGTTTTTGCAGCATGTGCCGTGTGATGTGATATGGCCAAAAGGATGTGATGAATGATATATGTGATGTATGAGATTGATCATGTTCTTGTAATAGGAATCACGACTTGCATGTCGATGAGTATGACAACCGGCAGGAGCCATAGGAGTTGTCTTAATTTATTTATGACCTGCATGTCAACATAAACGTCATGTAATTACTTTACTTTATTGCTAAACTGTTAGCCATAGTAGTAGAAGTAATAGATGACGAGACAACTTCATGAAGACACGGTGATGGAGATCATGATGATGGAGATCATGGTGTCATGCCGGTGACGATGATGATCATGGGGCCCCGACGATGGAGATCAAAAGGAGCAAATGATATTGGCCATATCATGTCACTATTTGATTGCATGTGATGTTTATCATGTTTCTACATCTTATTTGCTTAGAACGACGGTAGCTTAAATAAGATGATCCCTCACATAATTTCAAGAAAGTGTCCCCCCTAACTGTGCACCATTGCGAAGGTTCGTTGTTTCGAAGCACCACGTGATGATCGAGTGTGATAGATTCTAACATTAGAATACAACGGGTGTAAGCCAGATTTACACACGCAATACACTTAGGTTGACTTGACGAGCCTAGCATGTACAGACATGGCCTCGAAACACGGAAGACCAAAAGGTCGAGCATGAGTCGTATAGAAGATACGATCAACATGAAGATGTTCACCGATATTGACTAGTCCGTCTCACGTGATGATCGGACACGGCCTAGTTGACTCGGATCATGTTTCACTTAGATGACTAGAGGGATGTCTATCTGAGTGGGAGTTCATTGAATAATTTGATTAGATGAACTTAATTATCATGAACTTAGTCTAAAATCTTTACAATGTGTCTTGTAGATCAAATGGCCCACGCTAATGTTGCCCTCAACTTCAACGCGTTCCTAGAGAAAACCAAACTGAAAGATGATGGCAGCAACTATACGGTCTGGGTCCAGAATCTGAGGATCATCCTCATAGATGCTAAGAAAGATTATGTCTTAGAAGCACCGCTAGGTGACGCACCCATCCCAAAGAACCAAGACGTTATGAACGCTTGGCAGTCACGTGCTGATGATTACTCCCTCGTTCAGTGCGGCATGCTTTACAGCTTAGAATCGGGGCTCCAAAAGCGTTTTGAGCAACACGGAGCATATGGGATGTTCGAAGAGCTAAAAATGGTTTTCCAAGCTCATGCCCGGGTCGAGAGATATGAAGTCTCCGACAAGTTCTTCAGTTGTAAGATGGAGGAAAATAGTTCTGTCAGTGAGCACATACTCAAAATGTATGGGTTGCATAACCGCTTGACTCAGCTGGGAGTTAATCTCCCGGATGACGCGATCATTGACAGAATCCTTCAGTCGCTTCCACTGAGCTACAAGAGCTTTGTGATGAACTTCAATATGCAGGGGATGGAAAAGACCATTCCTGAGGTATATTCAATGCTGAAATCAGCGGAGGTGGAGATCAAAAAGGAACATCAAGTGTTGATGGTGAATAAAACCACTAAGTTTAAGAAAGGCAAGGGTAAGAAGAACTTCAAGAAGGATGGCAAGGGGGTTGCCGCGCCCGGTAAGCAAGCTGCCGAGAAGAAACCAAAGAATGGACCCAAGCCCGAGACTGAGTGTTTTTATTGCAAGGGAAGTGGTCACTGGAAGCGGAACTGCCCCAAATACTTAGCGGACAAGAAGGCCAGCAACACTAAAGGTATATGTGATATACATGTAATTGATGTGTACCTTACCAGTACTCGTAGTAGCTCCTGGGTATTTGATACCGGTGCGGTTGCTCACATTTGTAACTCAAAGCAGGAGCTGCGGAATAAGCGGAGACTGGCGAAGGACGAGGTGACGATGCGCGTCGGGAATGGTTCCAAGGTTGATGTGATCGCCGTCGGCACGCTACCTCTACATTTACCTACAGGATTAGTTTTAAACCTCAATAATTGTTATTTAGTGCCTGCTTTGAGCATGAACATTGTATCAGGATCTCGTTTAATTCGAGATGGCTACTCATTTAAATCCAAGAATAATGGTTGTTCTATTTATATGAGAGATATGTTTTATGGTCATGCTCCGCTGGTGAATGGTTTATTCTTAATGAATCTCGGGCGTAATGTTACACATATTCATAGTGTGAATACCAAAAGATGTAAGGTTGATAATGATAGTCCCACATACTTGTGGCACTGCCGTCTTGGTCACATAGGTGTCAAACGCATGAAGAAGCTCCATGCAGATGGACTTTTGGAGTCTCTTGATTACGAATCATTTGACACGTGCGAACCATGCCTCATGGGTAAAATGACCAAGACTCCGTTCTCAGGAACAATGGAGCGAGCAACCAACTTATTGGAAATCATACATACTGATGTGTGCGGTCCAATGAGTGTTGAGGCTCGTGGTGGCTATCGTTATGTTCTCACCCTCACTGATGACTTGAGTAGATATGGGTATGTCTACTTAATGAAACACAAGTCTGAGACCTTTGAAAAGTTCAAGGAATTTCAGAGTGAGGTTGAGAATCAACGTGACAGGAAAATCAAGTTCTTGCGATCAGATCGTGGGGGAGAATACTTGAGTCACGAATTTGGCACGCACTTAAGGAAATGTGGAATAGTTTCACAACTCACGCCGCCTGGAACACCTCAGCATAATGGTGTGTCCGAACGTCGTAATCGCACTCTATTGGATATGGTGCGATCTATGATGTCTCTTACCGATCTACCGCTGTCATTTTGGGGCTATGCTTTAGAGACTGCCGCATTCACTTTAAATAGGGCTCCGTCGAAATCCGTTGAGACGACATCGTATGAATTATGGTTTGGGAAGAAACCTAAGCTGTCGTTTCTAAAAGTTTGGGGGTGCGATGCTTATGTCAAGAAACTTCAACCTGAAAAGCTCGAACCCAAATCGAAAAAATGCGTCTTCATAGGATACCCTAAAGAAACTATTGGGTATACCTTCTACCTCAAATCCGAAGGCAAGATCTTTGTTGCCAAGAATGGATCCTTTCTAGAGAAAGAGTTTCTCTCGAACGAAGTAAGTGGGAGGAAAGTAGAACTTGATGAAGTATTACCTCTTGAACCGAAAAGTGGCGCAACTCAGGAAAATGTTACTGAGGTGCCTGCACCGACTAGAGAGGAAGTTAATGATGATGATCATGAAACTTCAGATCAAGTTGCTACTGAACTTCATAGGTCCACAAGGACACGTTCCGCACCAGAGTGGTATGGCAACCCTGTCTTGGAAATCATGTTGTTAGACAATGGTGAACCTTCGAACTATGAAGAAGCGATGGCGGGCCCAAATTCTGACAAATGGCTGGAAGCCATGAAATCCGAGATAGGATCCATGTATGAAAATGAAGTATGGACTTTGACTGACTTGCCCGATGATCAGCGAGCCATAGAAAATAAATGGATCTTTAAGAAGAAGACAGACGCGGATGGTAATGTAATCATCTATAAAGCTCAGCTTGTTGCTTAGGGTTATCAACAAGTTCAATGGGTTGACTACGATGAGACTTTCTCACCCATAGCGAAGCTGAAGTCCGTCCGAATCATGTTAGCAATTGCCGCATTCTATGATTATGGGATATGGCAAATGGACGTCAAAACGGCATTCCTTAACGACTTTCTTATGGAAGAATTGTATATGATGCAGACGGAAGGTTTTGTCGATCCTAAGAATGCTAACAAGGTGTGCAAGCTCCAACGCTCAATCTATGGGCTGGTGCAAGCATCTCAGAGTTGGAACATTCGTTTTGATGAGATGATCAAAGCGTTTGGGTTTACGCAGACTTATGGAGAAGCCTGCATTTACAAGAAAGTGAGTGGGAGCTCTGTAGCATTTCTCATATTGTATGTGGATGACATACTATTGATGGGAAATGATATAGAATTCTTGGAAAGCATAAAGGCCTACTTGAACAAGTGTTTTTCAATGAAGGATCTTGGAGAAGCTGCTTACATATTAGGCATCAAGATCTATAGAGATAGATCGAGACGCCTCATTGGTCTTTCACAGAGTGCGTACCTTGAGAAGATATTGAAGAAGTTCAATATGGATCAGTCAAAGAAGGGGTTCTTGCCTGTATTGCAAGGTACAAGATTGAGCACGGCTCAATGCCCGACCACGGCATAAGATAGAGAAAAAGATGAGTGTCGTCCCCTATGCCTCGGCCATAGGGTCTATCATGTATGCTATGCTGTGTACCAGACCTGATGTAAACCTTGCCATAAGTTTGGTAGGAAGGTACCAAAGTAATCCCGGCATGGAACACTAGACAACGGTCAAGAATATCCTGAAGTACCTGAAGAGGACTAAGGATATGTTTCTCGTTTATGGAGGTGACAAAGAGCTCGTCGTAAAGGGTTACGTCGATGGTAGCTTCGACACAGATCTGGATGACTCTAAGTCACAAACCGGATACGTGTATATTTTGAATGGTGGGGCAGTAAGCTGGTGCAGTTGCAAGCAAAGCATTGTGGTGGGATCTACATGTGAAGCGAAGTACATGGCAGCCTCGGAGGCAGCACAAGAAGCAATCTGGGTGAAGGAGTTCATTACCGACCTAGGAGTTATTCCCAATGCGTCGGGCCCGATGACTCTCTTCTGTGATAACACTGGAGCTATTGCCCTTGCCAAGGAGCCCAGATTTCACAGGAAGACCAGGCATATCAAGCGTCGCTTCAACTCCATTCGTGAAAGTGTTCAAAATGGAGACATAGATATTTGTAAAGTACATACGGACCTGAATGTAGCAGATCCGTTGACTAAACCTCTCCCTAGAGCAAAACATGATCAACACGAGAACTCTATGGGTGTTCGATTCATCACAATGTAACTAAATTATTGACTCTAGTGCAAGTGGGAGACTGTTGGAAATATGCCCTAGAGGCAATAATAAAATGGTTATTATTATATTTCCTTGTTCATGATAATTGTCTATTGTTCATGCTATAATTGTGTTATCCAGAAATCGTAATACATGTGTGAATACATAGACCACAACACGTCCCTAGTGAGCCTCTAGTTGACTAGCTCGTTGATCAAAAGATAGTCATGGTTTCCTGACTATGGACATTAGATGTCATTGATAACGGGATCACATCATTAGGAGAATGATGTGATGGACAAGACCCAATCCTAAGCATAGCTCAAAGATCGTGTAGTTCGTTTGCTAGAGCTTTTCCGAATGTCAAGTATTATTTCCTTATACCATGAGATTGTGGAACTCCCGGATACCGTAGGAGTGCTTTGGGTGTGCCAAACGTCACAACGTAACTGGGTGACTATAAAGGTGCACTACGGGTATCTCCGAAAGTGTCTGTTGGGTTGGCACGAATCGAGACTGGGATTTGTCACTCCGTATGACGGAGAGGTATCTCTGGGCCCACTCGGTAATTCATCATCATAATGAGATCAATGTGACCAAGTGGTTGATCACGGGATTATGCATTACGGTACGAGTAAAGTGACTTGCCGGTAATGAGATTGAACAAGGTATTGGGATACCGACGATCGAGTCTCGGGCGAGTAACGTACCGATTGACAAAGGGAATTGTATACGGGATTGATTGAATCCCCGACATCGTGGTTCATCTGATGAGATCATCGTGGAACATGTGGAAGCCAACATGGGTATCCAGATCCCGTTGTTGGTTATTGACCGGAGAGTCGTATCGGTCATGTCTATGTGTCTCCCGAACCCGTAGGGTCTACACACTTAAGGTTCGGTGACGCTAGGGTTGTAGAGATATTAGTATGCGGTAACCCGAAAGTTGTTCAGAGTCCCGGATGAGATCCCGGACGTCACGAGGAGTTTTGGAATGGTCCGGAGGTGAAGAATTATATATAGGAAGTCCAGTTTCGGCCATCGGGAAAGTTTCGGGGGTCACCGGTATTGTACCGGGACCACCGGAAGGGTCCCGGGGGTCCACCGGGTGGGGCCACCTATCCCGGAGGGGCCCATGGGCTGAAGTGGGGAAGGGAACCAGCCCTTGGTGGGCTGGTGCACCCCCCTTGGGCACCCCCCTGTGCCTAGGGTTGGAAACCCTAGGGATGGGGGGCGCCCCACTTGGCTTGGGGGACAAGCCCCCCCCCCCTTGGCCGCCCCCCCCTTGAGATCCAATCTCTAGGGCCGGCGCCCCCCTAGGGCCCTATATATAGTGGGGGGGGGAGGGCAGCCGCACCCTAGCCCCTAGCGCCTCCCTCTCCCTCCCGTGACACCTCTCCCTCTCGCTGAGCTTGGCGAAGCCCTGCCGAGAACACCGTTGCTTCCACCACCACGCCGTCGTGCTGCTGGATGTCCATCAACCTCTCCTTCCCCTCGATGGATCAAGAAGGAGGAGACATCTTCCCAACCGTACGTGTGTTGAACGCGGAGGTGCCGTCCGTTCGGCACTCGGTCATCGGTGATTTGGATCACGACGAGTACGACTCCATCAACCCCGTTCTCTTGAACGCTTCCGCGCGCGATCTACAAGGGTATGTAGATGCACTCCCCTTTCCCTCATTGCTAGACAACTCCATAGATTGATCTTGGTGATGCATAGAAAATTTTAAATTCTGCTACGTTTCCCAACAATCTTGGCCTCAACACAAGTGTAGGTGGTTCTCTCTCAGAAAATGTATGTTGGAAGTGTAGGCATGTTCTGATGGCTCTCTCCACGAATGAAGAGTGGGTGGAGGGGTATATATAGCCTCCACACAAAATCTAACCGTTACACACAATTTACCAAACTCGGTGGGACCGAATCGTGAAACTCGGTTAAACCGATTTAGTTCATAATGTGACCGTTAGGATTTTTGGTGGGACCGACATGTCAACTCGGTGAGACCGACTTCGTTAGGGTTAGGGCATAACGTAATCTTGGTGAGACCGATTACACAAACTCGATGGGACCGATTTTGGTAATAGACAAATAGAGAGTTGGTCAGGCAAACTCGGTGGGACCGATTCGCTCATCTCGGTTGTGCCGAAACATTACGAAAGGGAAACAAAGAGTTTGCATTGCAATCTCGGTGGGACCGATCGCTCATCTCGGTTTGACCGAAACGTTGCGAAGGGAAACAGAGAGATTACAATCCCATCTCGGTGAGACCGAGATCCCTATCGGCAAGACCGAAAAGACCAGGGTTTCTGGTAGTGGCTATGTTAACTGAACTCGGTGGCTCCGGATAGACAATTTTGGTGGGGCTGAGTTTGACTTTTGGTTTGGGACATATGTGGATGTGAGAAAGTAGTTGAGGGTTTTTGGAGCATATCACTAAGCACTTTGAGCAAGAATCTCATTAAGCAACACCTCACCCCCTCTTGATAGTATTGGCTTTTCCTATGGACTCAATGTGATCTTGGATCACTTAAAATGAAAAAATGTAGAGTCCTGAGCTTTGAGCTTGAGCCAATCCTTTGTCCTTAGCATTTTGAGGGGTCCACATTTCTCATCCATGCCATGCCAATCATTGAGATTTCCTGAAATGTTTATCTTGAAGTAGCATTAGCTCAGTGAGCTATATGTTGTTAGGGATTACCAAAACCACCCAGGGATAGTTGCACTTTCAATCTCCCCTTTTTGGTAATTGATGACAACATATAGATCAAAGCTTCGACAAAAGATAATAAGATTGAAAAACATCGTCGCTTTGAGAAGTATGTGATAAGCAAGAGCTCCCCCTAAATTTGTGCATTATTTAAAATTTGCTTTTGAATGCAAATGCACAATCGATTAGGATCATGGGTTACTCTTCCATGTCACATACATCTTGGTGGAGCGCTCAAAATGATAGAAGTTAAAAACATGCACTCATCACCAAGCAAGTGAGTGATCATATAGGGATATAAGAGATAATATCATCCAACAAGCATTAAGGGTAGCATATGATCAAACACATGATCAACACAAGTATCTCACAAGGACATAAAGTATCTCACACAAGGACGCAATAAAGTAGTTCAACCAAAATAGCAAGAGAGATAAAAAGCAACACTCTCTCTTGAAGCCTATGATCTATACATTTTTCTCCCCCTTTGGCAACAAGTTACCAAAAAGTTTGAAAATGCATAGTGCTATACGTCTCTCAGGCTTGATCTCCGGGAGGTGGTGTAGAGAGAACTCCAAGGACGAAGGCTTCCAATGAAGTAGTTGGAGCTGATGGAGTGGGTGCTGGAGGTGGCACTGGAGCTATAGTTGCTGGTGCTGACACTGAAGCTCTAGTATCTGAGACTGGCACTGCAGCAGACCTTGGACCTCATGGCACTCGCTTGAAAAACTGCATGATTAGCTCATCATTCCACTTGGGGAGCTTCTGGGCAACAAATGTATTGACTCCCCATGCTTTGAAGCTGTCATATACACCTGGATAGTGATCTTCATTCTCCTTGATGTGCTCCCAGTCAACCCATCTCATGTCACACACTATGGGCTTTTTGCCAAGCAGAATTGTCTCATAGAAGTCTTGTTGTTCCTTAGTGTGAAACCTGTAATCCACAGCAGTTCTCCTCCTGACAGCATATGGATCAAACTGTATCCATAATCTTAGTCCTGAATCCTTCCTGATTTTTATGTTTTCTGCAATAGGATGTGCATCATCGTGGTCAGGGATCTTGGGCTTGAGCTTCCTTAGCACTTGGGCTTCTTCATCTTCTTCATCAATAATCTCAGGCACCGGGGCCTTGTTCTTTTCTGCAGCTGAAATGTTTCTAGTGCTTCTCTTTGGAGCAGACTTCTGAACTGGAGCTTTGGGAGCAGACTTAGGCTTTGATGGAGCAGCCCCTGACTTGATTGCATCTCCCATAAGCTTCTAAGCCTTAGGAGCTGGTGCAGCATCCTCTTCCTCTTCATCTGAACCTCTCATTATGGATGATCTGCCAAGCACTCTGGCAGTGGTCTTATTGACCCTTTCCTTCCTTTTCTTCCCTTCTCCAACTGCCTCTTCAGTTGGCTTGGAGGTTTCAGCAGTGGATGCTTTGGCCTCAAACATAGGAACTCTCTTTGCTGGTGCCTTATTATGCATCCCTGGCTTAACTGTAGCAGTTGTGTCATACTCCTTTTTAGCACCTTTTTCCTTGAAGTAGCCTCATCCTCAATGGCCACATAATCCTCATCCTCAGATTCTGAGGTTTTCTTCTTCCTGGATCTGGTTGCTTCCTTAGGTAAGTTGCTTGGAGTGCTCATGCTTCCATCATCAGAAGAGCTGGAGGGACTAGTGCCCTCACTCATCTGAACCTGTTCTTCAGATTTGTTCTGGCTGTCACTTTATCAGGCATCTTGCAGGCAAACTGTTAACAGACCCTGTGAATAGGTTGTAGATGAGGTAGAGTAGATGAGCATCACAAAGTACAAAGGTTTTGCAAAATAACTGAGGCAAAAAGCTTAGTTTTAGTTCTCTACAGAAGTGATCTCGGAGCTACCGAATTGACAAACTCGGTGATACCGAAGCAACACTTGGAACCTAAACTAGTGAACTCGCTAGGGCCGAGTCACCGTTCGGTGGCACCGAGATTGCTAGGGTTTCATGGAATTTTGAGCTCGTTCACACCGATTTGCACGTTTTGGTCAGACTGAAAAGCGCATGTGCAATGGCCAAGGCCGAATCGGTGAGACCGATTTCTACAGTTCGGTCAGTCCGAGATGAGTTTTGCGGAGAGCTAACCCTAAAATTTTCAAATCAATCTAGACCTAAGGGAGTTTTAGCTGGATGGATCAATCTCAATCATGGCAAGAAACATGGCATTGTCCTTGTGCTAGGAATCGGAGTGAAAAAGACAGCACAAGGAGTCGAACACTTACCCTAGAGCGGCGAGTGTTCGCTACGGCGGCAACGGCGGAGCAGATTGCCGTTGACGATGGCGGAGACCAGCGACGGGAGGTCGCTGGCAGCGAGATGACGATCCGGAGACCCAAAGAGGCAGAGCAGATTACGCGCGGGTGAAGGGTTTCGGAAAATTTTCCAAAATTTGACCCGTCGGTATATATAACCTGACCCTGTCGGTGTGACCGAGTGGAACAACTCGGTGGCACCGAGATGCAGAAGTGCAAGCGGTTATTGCAACTCGGTGTGACCGAAACGTTCTAGTCGGTTGCACCGAGATTGAAAACCTAGATCAACTTAGTGATCTCGGTGTGACCGAAATGGATGACTCGGTCATACTAAAATGCACAAAGAGGTTTTGGAAGTTTAAGTCTATGACGAATCGGGGACTCCGAGTGCTCCTCACACAGAGTGGTTCGAATCTGACCTGATTAAACTTTGTGATGTAGCATGAATAGAGTTTGAGACGAGGAAAGCATAGATAGCTAGAGGGAGTTCTTAGGCATTCTTGTCCATCCATTTGGCAAAAGAGAAAAAGTCAAACAATCAAAGCAACAAATGGATGTCCTCGAATGAGTAAAATATGCATCCAACATGCTCACACAATAAGATGGCAAATGAAATATGTGACAAAGCATGCACAATCACTCTAGCATCTATCAAGCAATTTGGCGATGACTAGGTCATCCATATATGAGTATATTGACTTAGGAGTCAAATGAGAACATTTGATCGTAGGTCATACTCATCGTTTAAGCACAAGTGGGGTTGCCACTTTTACATAAAGCATTGTTGTGTTCACACCATTAGAGTTGCTTTAGCTCAATTGATTGGAGTAAAGCCCCCAATAGATGTGATATCCCCCCTAAGAGGGATGAACTAACCTTGGGTTTTGTCGATGATGACTTCATGTAGGTGTTGAAGATGTAGATGCTCAATGTTGATGTAGATCTTTTGTAGCAATCCTTTGGAGTGAGTTGCACTTTCAATACCTACAGGGGTTAGTCCCACAAGGAACAAACAAGGATATCCATAGACATAGAGTGATGTTCACATAGGATGATGTCCATGAAAGCATTAGGTTACCTTGTCCCTTGTCTTACCAACAAGAGGGTTTGTGACTCCTTGAACTAGTGCAAGATAAGGAAGTTGTTTGCACTTGTCCTCGCCAAAATGATATGAGTGAAGTATGTTGGCGGAGTCACCCTCAAGAACTCTCTAGTTCTTCTTCTTCGGGATCCACACCATCTTGATGGGAATCCTTGGAGTTGTAGTCATACTTGATGAAGTAGAACTTGATGTAGTCTTGGGAACCCACTTGACCAAGGCCTTAGGTGCTTCTTCAAATGCATCAATATCCTCTTGAAGCATGTCCTTGCCTTTTAGCTTGTGGTCTTGTGGTGGAAGATTATCTTGAGCTTGTGTTCCTTGGAAAGAAGTAGGATCATACTTCTCTTGTTGAGGAACAAACTTCGTCTTGGGGTATTGATCTTCTTCCCACTCAACTCCATTGGCATTGAACTTTCGTTCAAAACCTACACCTCGATTCTTCCGGTGTCTTCCTTGCTTGCGTACAATTTCCTCGAATTGCTTACTCCCTACAAGGCTCTTGTAAACACCTTTCTCTATAATTCCCTTCAATAAGCTATTTTCTTGCTCAAGTGTAACTTGGCTAAGAGAATCATTAGTGGAATCAAGAGAACTACTAGAAGCAACAATATTGGATTTAGCATGATTGTTGTTACTACTAGAAGAAGAATCTTTCTTACTCTTGTTGCTAGTTTTAACTTGTGGCATGTAAGTAGACAAGAGTAAACGCTTGGCAATGTAAGAAGAACTTTTCTTGCGAAGATCATCATTGATTGCTTTTAAGAACTCATGCTCTTGCTCAAGGTTGAGTTTTTCAAAGCGTAGCTTCTCATGAGTCTTTAAAAGTTCTCGATGATCTTCTAAGGTAGTTTCATGAGCTAACTTAAGAGTGTTTAGTTCTTTAGTTAGACGCTCAATCTTCTTCTTATCATCGTCATTCGTTTTATCTTGATTATTATGATTAATAGCAAGTTCATCATAGTTTTCATAACTAGAGTTGTCAACAAGTAAATCATCATCTCCTAGCAAATCATCTTCATCACTATTGAAATCAACATACTCGGGGTGTGTTAACTTTGGACCTTTAGCCATGAAGCATCTTCCAATTCCTTCATTTGGTGAGTCAAATATGTCGTAGGAGTCGGTTGACACAAGTGCTAGACCGGCAACACCTTCATCTTGAGTATATTCGGAGTCGGAGTGATAGCTTCTTTCGGAGTGATTGTCGGAGTCGGAGCCGGATACCCATTCACCAACATGAGCTTGATGTCTTCTTTTTGTGTAGCTCTTTGATGATTTGTCCTCTCTCTCCGAATCCTTGCTTCTCCGAGAGGGTCTTCATTCATAACGATTATCTCTACTCCTTCTCTCTCTTGGCGGTGATTCTTCTCTCCTACTTCTTCTTTTGGGAGAATCTTCTCTTCTTTTGTAAGGAGCCATACACTCATTTGAATAGTGTCTGGGTCTTCCACAATTGTAGTAGTTACACTCACGACTAGAAGATCTTTTGTCATTGTAGGACCTTGACTTGGAACTTCTTTCCTTGCTTCTACTCTTGTAGAACTTGTTGAAGTTCTTCACCATTATGCTCAATTCTTCATTGAAGGTTTGCTTCTCATTTGATGATGTGGGGGCATCACATGAGGCTTTGTAGGCACCACTTGACTTGTTGTGGAGCTCTTCCTTATCCTTGAGTGACATCTCATGAGCAACAATTCTTCCAATGACTTCCGTTGGCTTGAGATCTTTGTAGTTGGGCATCATTTGGATCAATGTGCACACGGTATCATATTTTCCATCCAAGGCTCTTAGGATCTTCTTGATGATGAATATATCGGTCATCTCTTCACTTCCTAAGCCGGCAATCTCATCTGTAATGAGAGCAAGCCTAGAGTACATTTCAGCGACACCTTCACCATCCTTCATTTTGAACTTGTCAAGTTGACTTTGAAGCACATCCAATTTGGATTCCTTGACGGAGTAGATACCTTCATGCATACCAATCAAAGTATACCAAATTTCCTTTGCATTCTCAAGACGGCTGATTTTGTTGAATTCTTGGGGGCACAATCCGTTGAAGAGAATATCACAAGCTTGAGCATTGTATTGCAGCATCTTCAGCTCTTTCGCGGTAGCTTCACGATTTAGTTCTCTCCCATCAAAGAATTAACCTTGCAAGCCAATACACACAATAGCCCAAACGGCGGGGTTATGTCCAAGAATATGCATTTTCATCTTATGCTTCCAACTAGCAAAATTAGTACCATCAAAGTAAGGACCTCTACGGTGGTAATTTCCCTCGCTAGACGCCATACTCTCCTAGGTTGTGAAACCAAGGCTATGCCCACCAAAAGCTATGGAAATAAAAGCAAATGGAGACCAAAGCTCTGATACCACTTGTAGGATCAAAAGTATGTCTAGAGGGGGGGGGGGTGATTAGACTACTTGACCAAATAAAAATCTAGCCTTTTCCCAATTTTAATTCTTGGCAGATTTTAGCAACTTAGCACAAGTCAAGCAATCAACCTACACATGCAATTCTAAGAGTATATCAGCGGAAAGTAAAACAATTGCATATGAAGGTAAATGGAGGAGTTTGGAGGGAGCAAATGCAATGTAGACATGGAGATTTTTGGCATGGTTCCGATAGGTGGTGCTATCGTGCATCCACATTGATGGAGACTTCAACCCACAAAGGGTAACGGTTGCGCGAGTCCACGGAGGGCTCCACCCACGAATGGTCCACAAAGAAGCAACCTTGTCTATCCCACCATGGCCGTCGCCCATGAAGGACTTGCCTCACTAGGGTAGATCTTCATGAAGTAGGCGATCTCCTTGCCCTTACAAACTCCTTGGTTAAACTCCACAATCTTGAAAGAGGCTCCCAAGTGACACGTAACCAATCTAGGAGACACCACTCTCCAAGAGGTAACAAATGGTTTGTTGATGATGAACTCCTTGCTCTTGTGCTTCAAATGATAGTCTCCCCAACACTCAACTCTCTCTCATAGGATAGGATTTGGTGGAAAGATGATTTGAGTGGAAAGCAACTTAGGGAAGGCTAGAGATCAAGATTTATGTGGTTGGAATGGAATATCTTCACCTCAACACAAGTGTAGGTGGCTCTCTCTCAGAAAATGTATGTTGGAAGTGTAGGCATGTTCTGATGGCTCTCTTCGCGAATGAAGAGTGGGTGGAGGGGTATATATAGCCTCCACACAAAATCTAACAGTTACACCCAATTTACCAAACTCGGTGGGACTGAGTCGTGAAACTCGGTCAGACCGATTTAGTTCATAATGTGACCGTTAGGATTTTCGGTGGGACCGACATGTCAACTCGGTGAGACCGATTTCGTTAGGGTTAGGGCATAACGTAATCTTGGTGAGACCAACTCGATGGGGCCGATTTTGGTAATAGACAAACAGAGAGTTGGTCAAGCAAACTCGGTGGGACCGATTCGCTCATCTCGGTTGTACCGAAATGTTACGAAAGGGAAACAGAGAGTTTGCATTGCAATCTCGGTGGGACCGATCGCTCATCTCGGTTTGACCAAAACGTTACAAAGGGAAGCAGAGAGATTACAATCCCATCTCGGTGAGACCGTGATCCTTATCGGTAAGACCGAAAAGACTAGGGTTTCTGGCAATGGCTATGTCAACTTAACTCGGTGGCTCCGGATAGACAGTTTCGGTGGGGCCGAGTTTGACTTTTGGTTTGGGACATATGTGGATGTGAGAAAGTAGTTGAGGGTTTTGGGAGCATATCACTAAGCACTTTGAGCAAGAAACTCATTAAGCAACACCTCACCCCCTCTTGATAGTATTGGCTTTTCCTGTGGACTCAATGTGATCTTGGATCACTTAAAATGAAAAAATGTAGAGTCCTGAGCTTTGAGCTTGAGCCAATCCTTTGTCCTTAGCATTTTGAGGGGTCCACATTTCTCATCCATGCCATGCCAATAATTGAGCTTTCCTGAAATGTTTATCTTGAAGTAGCATTAGCTCAGTGAGCTATATGTTGTTAGGAATTACCAAAACCACCCAGGGATAGTTGCACTTTCACCATGGCGCATGGAGAGCGACGATTCCTTATCTGAAGAAGAAACATATGGTGTAATATTCGAAGATAAAGATGAAGAAGAGGAGGAGACCAACGAGAAATTGGGTGAGATTTCAATTGAGTCAATAAAATTTATTAGCATCAGTGGTCGTCTCTGTTTTGTCAAGATTCAACCATTGTGGTTAGTTCCTGCATGGGTGGTGATTGTGTCCTGGACTAGGAGGTACTCACCTTGTCTCCTAACCAGGAGGGCCGGGTCAAGGACCCCTATGGTGGTTAATTACTGGGCCTCTTTGGGTAGTCCATGACATATACAAGGAAGATTCCACAAGACTTGGCGCGCAAGACGATGACTCTTCTAAATCCCAGGCGAGTAGGCCTCCTGTACATTATATAAACCGAGGCATCCTCCCCGCCGAGTTGCACCTTGACGACGGCGAATTGCAAAATGAGGGTGGACCAATTCCTAAGGAGATACAATCCTAGGGTCAGCCATGTTGCCCGATCCAAATCTCAGGGGTTACTACATTGACGATTCATTGTGGAAAAATTCAAAGTGTGACACTGTTTCCGAGGAGATTACAATCCTTGGGTCGGTCGGCCGCACCTGACTGAGTCTCAAGGCTATTGCACACCGCGTTTCTATTCCTAAAGTATGTTGCCGAACAAGCACTTGATCCTCAGGCTGATTTCGCGAATTGACCTGAGTCTCAGGGCCTACTGTGATCAGCGGTTTTATTCTATCCTTCAGGGCAATACCGGACTTTAGGCTGCCATACACCTTGGGGGTTACTGACTATACATCTCGACAAAGAATAAATTACACCAATCGGAAAAAATCCGCAAAATATCATCCCAAGACCGAGGTGGTACACCACTTTGGAAGCAGTCCGACATGGAGGCCGACAACGAGCAAATGATGGACTTCGGGCCCCCCTACCCAAGATCTGCCGGATTAAACCCCGACATTATGCACTACCAAATTCCAGAGGAGGGGCTTGGGAGCAACATCGTCTTGGCAAGGAATGCGCCAATGCATTAACTTGCACCCCTGCATGTTGGGGAAAGGTAGTAGAAAAAAAAATTCTCCCAACGATCAACCAGGAACACTATGAAGATGCAATAACGGTTTAGATCGAATAGTTAGCAACTCCGAGTTGCAGCAGAAAAAGACATCGGTGTAGGTCATACTTGAAGTTCCTCGAACGGTTCACAAATGATCCCTCGAATGGAAGACCGAAAGCACGACCTCTCCATAGTTTGCAAGTGTAAGATCTGCACGATCTAGTAGCGCTTTGCCATCTAGAGCTAATCATCGCTGGAGAATTAGAGGGAGGAGATTAAAACCACACTGGGCTTATAACTATGATGATTAGAGAGGATATAGATCTAGCTCTATTGGATCAACTAGAACTAGAAATAGAGAACTCACTACTGCAGGTTGCTCTAACGCGACACTACGATCAGAGACCCTTTGACGTAACTGTGTGCGATGCATTAATCACAAACGGTGATGTAAAAACCCGTCAAAAAAGACGCAAAACGTTTGCGATGAATGATACATCAAACACGCTTTAGATTTTAGTTGCGTGTGCGGTGCTGGGCATACGGTTGATCCATACGAACTATTTGCGATGAGACAAAACAACAGAAACGGGCAGCCAGATCAAGGTGTGTGCGATATATGGCATACAATTCGATCCAATGAACCATTTTGCGATGATCGAGGTGAACACAAATGATTCAGCGTAACAAGATGTGTGTGATTCCAGGAAAATAGGTCGGTAATCAAAATTGTGTGCAATCATTATAGACAGCCCATACGGTCTTTTTTGTGAATTTGTGCTCATCAGGGTACACAGTTCAACAAACCAACTTGTGGGCGATAATGTAGAAAATATCTGTCGAATATGTATTACTAACCGTCTGCGATGAGATTGACAGGATAAACAGAGATAACAAATTAATATGAGTGAACATAAACAGAGATATATACAGTCTGCTTAATTTAGTCCTTCTTCTTCTTGTTGTTGTTGTTGTTGTTGTTGGATGGCCCCGCGACATCGTCTTGGCGAGGATGCTTCTTGCCGCTGACCGTTGGCTTTTCATCGCCGTCGTCGTCATCATCATCGTTGCTGTCGTCGTGGTCCTCCTCCTCATGCGATCATTCCTCCTCCTCCTCCTCATCGTTGTCCTCTTCTTCGTCCTCCGACGGCTCCTCGTCCATCTGGTTGTCGTCTGACGACTTCGGAGGCGTTGTCCCTTCCACGATCCAGATATAATCGAGGTCTGGGCTCAACGTCGGACTCATGGAAGACGAGAAGGATGATTCCGATGTTGACCTATCATCGGGCGCCAGACTGCTGGCCGAACTGTCGTCCTCGTTGTCGCTCAACATGGCCGCAGAGTGTGTGCCAGTGTGTAGCGTGGCCTGCCGGGGACGATGAAGATGGTGGACACTTCAGCGGGGTATGCAGAGAAGAGGAAATGCCAATTGAAGCAGGGGAACATATTTTCTAACTGCTGATATAATCAACCGCAATTATTTGTATCCAGTCACTCCAAATTCCCAGGGTTGCGCAGGACTCCTATTGGCTATTTGGCTAGTTTTTTAGTACAAAAACAAGGAACAAGTTTTGGGATTATGCACCGGCATCGGTAAGAATGGAGTAGGACAGTTGGTAAGCAATACATTGAGCTCTGCTTATTGATAAATCCACTAATAATCAAACTACAAAGAAAAAGAAAAAATGACAAAGGAAAATATCTGCACGAATCTTTGTGTAACATCAATGGCATAGGACCTTGATGTGCATTACTTAGAGCACATCTAGATGTGCTTTAGCAATACTGCCAAACAAAACCCCTAATCATCATTGCAAACATCACATAGAACATGGCTAATGCGACAACCACAGCTACACATGCTAGTTCCTTCTTGTGTCTTGCTTTCATCTGTTGCCTGTGATTGATTCTTTCTTGCTTCATCGTACTGATTGTACATTCCAGATCATCTAGTTTCTTCTTCAACTTTACGTTATCTTCTGCGAGCTTGGTGATAACACTCCGAGACTTGCCATGCCATTCTTCATCCAGCCAGTTAACAAAGGCACAAGCCTCATATCCCTGCCAATGTTAAATAGTATTCAGGATGAGCGGTGGCATTAACTAAAGTAAAATGATGAACTTAGCACTAACCTCTGAGGGGCAACTAAGAAACCGCCTGCCAATGTCGAACCCTCCATGCATATACATCGAGCGGGAGTGTGCCCATGCACACAACTCAACTTTTGGTACTTCTCGGTGGCGCAAAACTCGGAGTCGAACTCGTGTTGCGGGAGTCTGGAGTCATGCTCCAGATCCGGTGGCAGATCACTTTCCTGGGGGGTTCATTCAGGACGGATTCAGCAAGGAGCTACTTTGGACATGCTAAAAAAGATCGGGATAGGTTGGAACCTGACAGGATGATTCGGATCCGTAGTACACCTGCCTTCTGATGACCTTAGGCAAGTGCTCGGCGACCGCCGTCGTGGCGGTGATACGAGCAGGAGCAGTCTCACCGAAACCATCAACACCACTCATCCGCATTCCCCCAATGTCAGCTAATGGGGAAATGGGGAAAGTGTGGGGATAAGCTAACGGTCGGGAACTACTTATGGCACTATATGTTGTATACAACACACTGTTTATACATGTCGTTTGTGTTAGGTATTACAACGTCACACACGATTTCTGCACCAAACCCTATGAGAAGACAACGTAGGTGAGACACGGTTGCCGTTACATAACTGTATGCGATGTACTACCCTGTACGTATAATTGAGTTACAGTGATACCGTGTAAACAGCCGCTCTACGGATATCCGTAAAAAAAAACCAGCCGCTCTGCATATAGAGATGGTGGCAACGGCCTAGGCAACGGGTACCAGAGAAGAGGTCAATCCTTGATCATGGGCAGTGGCGGCGTCATAGGAGGTCAATCCTCGGTCTGCGGCGGGAGATAGGAGGAGCTCAACCATCAAGGTCAGCAGCGGCGTGATTCGAGCACATCCATCGCGGTCGATAGCAGGAAAGTGGAAGTCGAACTTCAGGTGGCAGGTGCACTAAGCTTTGCTCCTCGACCCTACTTTCTGATGTCGCTTGAAGCTACGTCGGTATTTTCCCAAAGAGGAAGGGATGATGCAGCACAATAGCGGTAGGTATTTCCCTCGGATCTGAAACCAAGGTTATCGAACCAGTAGGAGAACCAAGCAACAAAACGTAAACAACCCCTGCACACAAATAACAACACCTCGCAACACGACGTGTTAAAGGGGTTGTCAATCCCTTTCGGGTAGCGGCGCTAGAAACGGTGCGTGGACGGGAGATAAATTGTAAATATTGATAGATCGAATGCCAAATAAAACAAATTGCAGCAAGATATTTTTGGGTTTTTGGTTTAGTAGATCTGAAAATAAAAGCAAATAAAAGGGTAGATCGCAAAGGCAAATATATGAGAAAGAAGACCCGGGGCCCCATAGGTTTCACTAGTGGCTTCTCTCGAGAAAAATAACAAGCGGTGGGTAAAAAAATTACTGTTGGACAATTGATAGAACCTCAAATAATTATGACAATATCCAAGCAATGATCATTACATAGGCATCACGTCCAAGATTAGTAGACCGACTCATGCCTGCATCTACTACTATTACTCCATACATCGACCACTATCCAGCATGCATCTAGTGTATTAAGTTCATGGAAAAATGGAGTAATGCAATAATAACGATAACATGATTTAGACGAGATCCGTTTATTTATGGCGGTAGATACAAATCCCATCTTTTTATCCTTAGAAGCAACGATACATACGTGTCGGTCCCCTTTCTGTCACCGGGATCGAGCACCGTAAGATCGAACCCACTACCGGGCACCTCTTCCCATTGCAAGATAAATAGATCAAGTTGGCCAGACATAACTGAAATATTGGAGAAGAAATACTATGCTATAAGAGATCATGCATAAAAGAGATCAAAGAAACTCAAATACTTTCATGGATATAAAAAGATAGATCTGATCATAAACTCAAAGTTCATCGATCCCCCAAAACACACCGCAAAAGAGTTACATCATATGGATCTCCAAGAGACCATTGTATTGAGGATCAAGATAGAGATGAAGCCATCTAGCTACTAACCACGGACCTGAAGGTCTACAAAGAACTACTCATGCATCATCGGAGAGGCACCAATGGAAGTGATGAACCCCTCCATGATGGTGCCTAGATTGGATCTGGTGGTCCTAGACTCTATGGCGGATGGATGAATATTTCGTTGACTCCCCTTGGGTTTTGGGAATATTGGGGTATTTATAGAGCAAAGAGGCGGTCAGAGAGGCAACCGAGGTGGGCACAACCCACCAGGGCGCGTCTGGGCCTCCCGGCGTGCCCTGGTGGGTTGTCCCCTCCTCGGGACTCCCCCCAGGTGCAACCAGGGCCCAATATCTTCCATCTGGTCCATAAAAAATCTTTGTAAAGTTTCGTGGCACTTGGACTCCGTTTGATATTGATTTTCTGTGATGTAAAAAACATGGAAAAAACAGCAACTGGCACTTGGCACTATGTCAATAGGTTAGTACCAAAAAATGATATAAAATGACTATAAAATGATTATAAAACGTCCAAGATTGATAATAAAACAGCATGGAACAATCAAAAATTATAGATACATTGGAGACGTATCAGCATTCCCAAGCTTAACTCCTGCTCGTCCTCGAGTAGGTAAGTGATAAAAACAGAATTTTTGATGTGGAGTGTTGTTCATCATGTCATATCATATTCTTTTCTTTATAGCATGGACATTTGGACTTTTATGTGATTCAAAGCAATAGTCTAGTTTTGACATAATAATTTAGATACTCAAGCATATCAACAAGCAATAATGTCTTTCAAAATATCAACGCTAAAATAAGTTATCCCTATCCCATCATGCTCAAACATTGATCCATTCATGAAACACACTCGAATATTAACTACACCCAATACTTAAGCATGATCATATTGCCTCCTAGTTGGTGCTTTTATAAGAGAAGATGGAGACTCGAAATAAAAATAGAAATTGCATAAAGTAAACATAGGCCCTTCATAGAGGGAAGTAGGGATTTGTAGAGGTGCTAGAGCTCAAAGCGAAACATTTGAGATAAAAACATTTTGAGAGGTGTATCCATCCCACCAACGAAAATGACTTAGAGATCCCAATACTTTCCATGCATAGATATATCATATGCGGTTCCCAAACAGAAAATAAAGTTTATTCCTTTTTCCACCATAACTTTCACTTACCATGGCTAACCGTATCCACGGGTGCCCTCCATACTAACACTTTCCAAGGAATTTATTATTTGACAACATAAAGTAAATTCATTTATTTTTGCATTTCGGGACTGGGCATCCCTAATACCTTTGCCTTACTCTTGTGCAATGACAAGTGAATAAACACTCATCTTGAGAATAACACATCTAGCATGGAAAATATTAGCCACCCCTCACCGCTCCGCGAGCGAAACAAACACACAAAAGAGAAGTTTATTTTGAAAATTAGAGATGGCACATGCAAATTTGCTTAGAACGGCAAAAGAATACCGCATATAGGTAGATATAGTGGACTCATGTGGCAAAACTGGTTTAAAGGATTTTGGATGCACAAGTAGAGGTCATACTTAGTGCAAAATGAAGGCTAGCAAAAGATTGGGAAGCGACCAACCAAGAAACGAATAATCTCATAAGCAAGCATTAAGCATAATTAACACCGAATAATGCACCACAAGTAGGATATAATTTCATTGCATGATTATTGACTTCCGTGCATGCATAGGGAATCACAAACCTTAACACCAATATTCCTACTAAAGCATAATTACTCATCAAGATGACTCACATATCACATCATCATATCTCAAAACTATTACTAAGAATCAAGTTTATTTTGTCCAATGATATTCATGAGATTTTTCTTTCTTTCTTATTTTCTTTCTTTATCCTTCTTGGATATCTATCACTTTGGGACTAATCTTCATGTGTTGCTTTTCATAAGCTCAAACAAATATAAGTGAAGATCGTGAGCATAATAAATTTTCTTTCTCTCAAAATAATTTAAGTGAAGCAAGAGAGAATTTCTTCAAAAATTTACTAACTCTCAAATAAATCTAAGTGAAGCAAGAGAGCATTTATTCAAAATACTAAAACACACCGTGCTCAAAAAGATATAAGTGAGGCACTAGAGCAAGTCCATAGCTCATAAAAATTTAAGTGAAGCATAGAGAGCAATTCTAACCAGTCAAGATATAATTTTGTCTCTCTCAAATAGGTGTGCCCAGCAAGGATTGATGACTTAAAACACACAAAAAACAAGCAAAGAAACATATCATACAAGACGCTCCAAGCAAAACACATATCATGTGACGAATAAAAATATAGTCTCGAGTAAAATACCGATAGTTGTTGGAAGAAAGCGGGGATGCCACTTGGGGGCATCCCCAAGCTTAGTTGGTTGCTCATTCTTGGATAATAGCTTGGGATGCCAGGGCATCCCCAAGCTTAGGCTCTTATATCCTTCCTTCATCCATCGTAAGATAACCCAAAACTTGAAAATTTCAATCACACAAAACTCAACAAAGCCTTCGTGAGATCCGTTAGTATAAGAATAATAAATCACTACTACAAGTGCTGCATCAAACCAATTCATATTTTTTATTATATCTAATGTATTCAAACTTTTCTATGGCAAAAACTCATCAAAGAAAACCATAGAGCCATCGAAATAAGCACACAACACAAAGAAAACAGAATCTGTCAAAACAGAACAGTCTGTAGCAATCTGACTATTTTGAATACTTTTGTAACTCAAAAAACTCTGAAAAATTAGGACGACCTGAGAAACTTGTATATTGATCTACTTCAAGTGGAATGGGTATTTTATCTCTCTCTGGCAAAAATGAAAATTAATTCCGTGAGCGTAAAACTTTCTGTTTTTTCAGCAAGATCAAACAACTATCATCCAAGAAGATCCTAAAGGCTTTACTTGGCACAAACACTAAATTAAACACAAAAAACACAATCATAACAGTAGCATAATTGTCCTAACACTCAAAAACAGGAAGCAAAAAGCAAAAACTAAATTTTATTCCTTGGGTTGCCTCCCAACAAGCGCTATAGTTTTACGCCCTTAACTAGGCATAAAGCAAGGGTCTAAGTTTTGTCATCCAAAGTGTTGGCAACTTTTGTAAGGGTTTTCTCAAACCCGGGAGGCTCTTTACGCTTACCTAAATTCCCCGGAAAGGAAACCATCTTAAAACCCGGTAGAGGGATAGTATGTAGCGTGCGGAGGCGCTTTTAATAAGCAAAATTGCTGATGATCCATGCCCAAAGGGTTCCTTTCCAGAGGTGTCCGGATTATGGAAATGGGAGTGGTTCTACATCATAGCTCCACGAAGTGCCAAGTGGGTGGCTGCCCCCACCTTTCGCTCGGGCCCTCCACCACAACTAATGTCATGGATCAGCAGGGGACTGGGCTGGGGTCCAGCCAAGGACGTGCCCGTATTGCAGAGCCGCATCTGAGATCTCTTCGAGGGAGATTTTAGTTTGGTTATGGTAATGCAAGTCATGCTGGTTCGTCAAGTCCAACCTTGCAAACGCCGGCCCCTCCGCCTATGTGAATTCAACCCAGAAGGACCGTGCGCCATTCAGAATTTCCTCGGCCTGACGCATGAGGAGATGTACAAATCATTCTTCGGACCTCAAATAGAATATCCGGACACTACCGAGGACGTGGGCCTGAGCAGCAACCGCACCGCGACCCAAGTAAGTAATCCCATGGCCAAACACACTGTCCTTTTTATTTATCATGACATCATTCTAAAGAATCGCTCATTGACCAGGATTGGATAACAAAGGCGAAGATGATCCGGTGTTTGGCCCCCCTTCCTGAAGGCTTGGACAATTCGGTGCTGGAAAAGACGCTTGAGCTAGCACCTTGCTTGGTGCCCACAAAGGAAGATGAAGGGGGGAATAAAGAGGGTGAAAGCGGGCCTCCACCGCTACCTATTCCAACCGAGGTAATGAGCGCCTCCGTGAAGGAGGATAACCCAGGGGAAGAATCTGACATTCGCTCGCCCCGGGGAAGGAAGAGGACTACCTCCGAAGATCCGGAAACCAAGGTTTCCAAGCGGGAGAGGAAATCTCCACCAGAGGGCCCCGCCTCGGAGGGTGCTTTAGCCGTACAAGGCCTGCGCGGGGATCAGCCCTCTAACGAGCTGTAAGTAATCAAAAAGTACTTGATAGTGAGGATATCCTACCTTACTTCTGAGGAAAATAACCGAAGTATTTATCTTGCAGTTCGGATCTTAGCCCTTCTCAGCTGAGCTCGTCTTCAGGGGATCTTCTTCCGGAGATGATGGAGAGCGAAACGCCTCCCCCGGACTCCCCAGCTCAAGAAGCGGGCGACCTTGAATTGTCGTCACGGAGAGTTTCTCCTGATCCGGTAAGGCCAGAAGGTAATCCTATGGCCACCCGAAATCCCCCGTATCTGGCTCTTGAAGAGATCAATCAAAAGAGTCCGGCACCATCTGGTATGCGGTCGGATGTACGAAGGGATCTGCTGGAGAGGGCGGTTATCTCAGAAGAGCACCATACCTTGATGGGTACGGTGATTGAAAGGATTTCGTCCGCCGAAAGCGGGCTGCATGAAGCCTTTATGAGTCTACTGACGGGTTTTGAGGTACATGGAATGATGCATATTTTTTTGAGAGTACCGCACATTTTTAGATGTGCCCTGTGTAGATAGTAGCCCCTGAGACTCTGGTTGTCGCTGAAAACAGCGGCAAACAGAGGATCATAGTCCCAGTCATAACCAGACTGCCTTTACGTGTAGGTGGTGGAGGCGCCGGTGGCTAGCCGGACTGATAGGGTTGCCGAACTAAAGCAGCAACTGGATGCGGCCGATGCCGACATCGTGCTTGTTAACAAGCGGCTTGACGAGGCGCAGGGTAGGTGAATTTTCTGGTGAAGTCTCATAGTAAGAGCAGCATGATGCCAGTATCTTTAATATGTTGTGACTGGAGATGGGGCTACCGCCGTGGAGACCCTTCGGGCGGAGCTTGCCCTGGCCAAGGAGCAAGCGAGGAGTAGTAATGCGGCTGCTTTAAAGGCGGCCGAAGAGTTAAGAGCCGAAAAGGCCGCACATTGCAAGAGCAAAGAGAAAATGACCGAGATGGCTGTAAAGTTAAAAGACACTGCCGACCGTTGTCAGCTTCTTGAAGAGGAAAACCTGGCGAAGGCGAGGGACCTGGAAAAGGCCGCCACGGTGACCAAAGACACCTGCTCTGCCATGAGAGCGAAGAAGGAGGAGCTGCATCAAGCCGGGGATATCGCGGCTGGGAAACCCTTCCTGTTGCAGAGAAAGTTTGGAGATCCTTAGTATGCCCCTCTGGACTGGCCGTGGAGTTCGGCGGACACATATATGGACTTGGCGGCGAGTGCTGTCGATGCGGCCGAATACTTCCAAGATCAAACAGATCATGAAGTGGACAAGCTATTCTGGTCACAATTTAATGTTCCAGAGCGTCTGCTTCCATTGGCTGATCGGCTTGCCGAATGGGCCGAACTGAATAGATTGTCCGGACTTGCCATGAGGTCTGTTGTGGATCACCTGTGGCCGGAAAGGCAAAAGCCGAACAACTAATTTAGTTTAGTGCAGCAGCCCTTGGTACGGTGCCGCGCATTAATGCGATGAAGAGGTCGGCGTGCATAGAAGGCTCGCGGATGGCCCTTGCCCGTGTCAAAACATACTAGGCGGAGATGGATGCCACCGCTGTCGCGGCGCAGGGTTCGGCCATAGGCCGAGTGGCTGCCGAGCCCTATTTTGAAGAAGTTCTTGAAGGTGCTCGTTCGATAGAGGCCCAGTGCTCGAAGAATATTATGTTTGAATGACATGTATTCCCATTGTAAACACAATGTTTTTATCAAGGCTGTATTTATAATTTTGCCCGAAGGTATTATGATGCCTCCTGTGCGGCTGTTTACGTATATATGTATATAACCTGAAAGATTGCAGTCGTCGGCTTCAGCCCCCACGCATATAATGCGGGGGTGTTCGCAGAAGACGCATTTTCACACTTAACCCAACGTCTTGGTCCATTAAGGAGGTGATAGCACAGCGGACGAGGCAACCGGACTATAATACTTTAACACTTTCACTTAGCCAGAGGAGTTTGACAGTGGGGCTACTATATAGCCCCTGGTGGCTCTGCACTTATCTGAATTCGGGGTGCGTACATGCCTGGCCGGGAAACGGCCCTTCGTTAAGGCGGAGGAATCTCGAAGATTCCGATAGGTCATCGAGTGGTTGACCAGTCTCACGCTATATCATGATAGTCAGTTTTCGGCTTTCTCTACTAAGGTGCTCGCCCGGATGAACCAGGGCACAATCGTAGTAGTTCTCCTGGTGCCGCCTTAGCCGATAGAGCGGAACGTAAGGCAGCAAAACACAGGAGCCGGGCAAACCCAACATTTAACCAAAGACATGTTTCGGAGCTGATGCATATAAGGCCAAACTCGTGACGCCGAACACTCCCTAAGGTATTCGGTCTTTATGGTGTAAACCGGGCCTAAACAGTGCCCTTTGTAATAAGCCCCTGGTGTCCAGGTACATGCATTATTCTGACGTGGCCACATGCCAAGACGCCAGCATCCTTCTCAATTGTACTGAGAAATCGAGGGATGTGTATCAACAAGAGACAGTAAAAAAGGTTCACGCAGGGTCTTAATCTAAAAAGAATCCTTGGAACGGGTCCCTACTGTACGTCTGCGCCTGTGTCTCCGTTGTGCCGTATTCTGGACGGGTGTAGCACAATGATCATCTGTAAAAGAGAGGAACTTTAATTGAAAAGTTGCCGTGCAAAAGGTAAATTATACTAAATAAACAATATATAGTCCAGAATGAGTACGATTGAGCCGAATTGCCACTTGTTTGCGCATGTTGAGCCCATTGTATTGTACTAGGGGTATGGCCATCAAACCTGTATTAATTACATATAGCCGCGCCGGACTCGTCTAACCGCGTTCGTGGTCTTAACGACCTGTCAAATGCTTTAGTTGGTGTGGCCGTTTAGTGTGCGGCTGCCAAGGCGGCCGCGATGTCTTCGGCGCGCAAGGAGCACTCAATATTTCCATTGACTGTAATGATGCCGCATGGACTGGGCATCTTAAGCACGAGGGAAGCATAATGCCATATTGCGTTAAAGCGAGCGAAAGCTTCGCGTCCGAGTAGTGCTTGATAGCCACATTGGAACGGAGCAATTTGGAAGGTTAAATTTTCGCTACGGAAGTTATCGGGGAAGCCGAATATAACCTCTAGTAACAGGGAGCCCGTGCAATGAGCCTCTGGGCCTGGCGTTACTCCTTTAAAGGAAGTATTGCTATGGCTAATTTTTGCTGGGTTTATCCCCATGTTGCGTACTGTGTCCTGATATATCAAGTTTAAACTGCTGCCGTCGTCCATCAGAACTCGTGTGAAGTGGTGTCTGTCAATTATTGGGTCTAATACCAAGGCAGCCATCCTGCCCGCTGGACACTTGCTGAGTAATCCCGATGATCAAAAGTGATCGGTTGGGACGACCAGTGGCAGAACTCCGCGGTGATAGGCCCTGGGGCATATTTATATAGGGGTGCCGTTTTGTTTCTCCCCTTTATCACGTGTAACACATTTACTGTTTTGACTTCTGGTGGGAATTTCTTCTGTTCCCCAGTGCTTTGCTTGCGAGGCTCGTCCTCGTCTTCGCTTGGTGACTCCTGACCCTTGTGTTCGGCATTGAGCTTGCCGGCTGCTTGAAGACCCAACATTCTCTGTGGGTATGATTGGCAGGTTTACCGGGGGTGTTATGGATCTGACATGTTTGGTCCAGAATTTTGTTTAGGCTGGACAGTTCGTCTTTGTTGCCTTTGGAGGGCGACTTTTGCTGACCCGGCCGAGAGCTTATGAATCTGGCGTTTACCGCCGTGCTCTTCGGGCTGTCTTCTTTATTCCGGCGCTTATTTTTGCTGCGTTGTGATTTCCCGTTTCCATCCCTGACTTCGGATGTACTTGGGTCGCTGGTGCTGCATCGGGCTAACCAGCTATCCTCGCCCACGCAAAAGTGGGTCATGAGGCTTGTTAATGCTGCCATTGTTCTCGGATTTTCTTGGCCGACGTGTCTGGCAAGCCATTCGTCGTGAACGCTATGCTTGAAAGCTGCTAAGGCTTCGGCGTCCAGACAATCGACTATTTGGTTCTTTTTAGTACGAAACCTGTTCCAAACCTTTTGGGCTGACTCTCCGGGCTGTTGAGTTATATGACTCAAATCATCTGCATCCGGTGGTCAGACATAAGTCCCTTGAAAATTTGCCCGAAAAGCGTCTTCAAGCTCTTCCCAGCTTCCAATGGAGTTTTCGGGGAGGCTTTTAAGCCAGTGCCGAGCTGGCCCTTTGAGCTTGAGGGGTAAGTACTTGATGGCGTGGAGATCGTCTCCTCGAGCCATATGGATATGGAGTATGTAGTCCTCAATCCAGACCCCAGGGTCTGTTGTTCCGTCGTACGCCTCTATGTTTATGGGTTTGAATCCCTCTGGAAATTCGTGGTCCAGCACCTCGTCGGTGAAACATAGGGGGTGTGCGGCACCCCTGTATTTGGGTGTGTCGTGGTGTTCGGATGTTTGTTGTGTTGTAGTGTATGTTGGAGCGTGCCTGCGTGGTCCATAGATGGATCTGGTTGCGTCGTCCTTTTGATGCGGGCCCTTACGCGGATCGCGTACTGGTTTATGTGCGGCGCCGTTTGCCGCTTTATATTGGCTATGAGGCCCTCTATCCGACCGGATGGCCATTTTATTTTTTAATTGCGGAGGATCTAAGGCCTCCTCATCGAATTCGGGTAGCAACTTTCGCTTCGGATAGCTCTTGGTGTGGCGATTACTACCGTACTTCATTGCAGTGTCGAGTACTTCACTCCATCTTATTTTGAGTGTGTCTTGTGCAGCCCTGAGCCTTTGCTTCTGCTTTTTCAAACTCCTCCTAGTGGCAACCAGCCTTTGATGGGCATTCTGTTGCTCCGGGTGCCTGTCCGGTGTGATGTCGTCCGGTTTGTTATCTTCAACGGGGTTGGGTTGTTCGGCTTGATTCTCCTTGTTGCCGAGGTTGGGCGATGGTTCACCCTGCTCTAACGCTGGGTCTATATGATTGTTTGTTCTGCCGAGGCAGGATTTAGAGCGGTGTTTATGCCGCCACTCTGACTTCTTCTCGAGGGAACAACCCTTCGTTGCGTCCTTCCGTTCCTCATCGTCGTTTTCGTTGGGTGTGTCCACCATGTATACATCATATGATGAAGTGGGCGTCCAGTGCCCTGTGGGCAGTTGTCGATGTCAAAACCGGCGGATCTCGGGTAGGGGGTCCCGAACTGTGCGTCTAGGCCGGATGGTAACAGGAGGCAAGGGACACAAAGTTTTACCCAGGTTCGGGCCCTCTCGATGGAGGTAAAACCCTACGTCCTGCTTGATTAATATTGATGATATGGGTAGTACAAGAGTAGATCTACCACGAGATCAGAGAGGCTAAACCCTAGAAGCTAGCCTATGGTATGATTGTTGATGTGTATGTTGTCCTACAGACTAAAACCCTCCGGTTTATATAGACACCGGAGAGGGTTAGGGTTACATAGAGTCGGTTACAATGGTAGGAGATCTGAACATCCGTATCGCCAAGCTTGCCTTCCACGCCAAGGAAAGTCCCTTCTAGACATGGGACGAAGTCTTCAATCTTGCATCTTCATAGTCCAGGAGTCCGGCTGAAGGTATAGTTCGGCTATCCGAACACCCCCTAATCCAGGACTCCCTCAGTAGCCCCTGAACTAGGCTTCAATGACGACGAGTCCGGCGCGCAGTTTGTCTTCGGCATTGCAAGGTGGGTTCCTCCTCCAAGTACTTCATAGAAGATTTTGAACACAAAGATAGTGTCCGGCTCTGCAAAAATAAGTTTCCACATATTGCCATAGAGAGAATAATATTTACACAAATCTAATGTATTGACGTATTCTGTAGCGTGACACACCACGGCCAAGCCTTTATCCGAGTCGTTTCATTATCCCACCTCAGCACATTATGCGAGGCAGTTTCCTTGGCACGTCTTGTCAAAGCAGAGATCGTGTCCCCTTACTCCGGCATTCTCATCAATACGGGCGTGGGTAACCCAACCACTTATAGGACTCCTAGATCATAGGCAAGTCCAAACGGACACGGAGAGGACGCTCGATATCCACCCTCTTTATAAAGGGACGAGGCCTTTTATTTTTCCCTCCCGTGCTCAATCGAATCCTTCCCCCACCTCAAGCTCAAACGCCCAAAGTTCAGGTCAGGTGCTCCGAACCTTCAGTCATGTCCGGATCTAGCCTTCAAGGCTGATGGGTGCCTTCTTCCGTCACGGAAGAAGACGTCAAAAAGTTTAGGGAGGCCAGATATCTGACCGCCGAGATTCTGCATCGGCTGCCTCCTCGGGGGCAGGCCGTCCCCTCCCCCGAACCCAACGAGAGCGTCGTGTTCGTCTCCCACTTCCTCCGAGGTCTAGGCCTTGCATTGGATCCTTTTGTCAGGGGCTTGATGTTTTACTACGGGCTAGATTTCCATGATCTAGCTCCGGACTCCTTTCTTCATATCACGACATTTATTGTTGTGTGCGAGGCCTTCCTCCGGGTTACCCCTCACTTTGGCCTATGGCTCAAGACCTTTGAATTAAAACCGAAGATGATCGAGGGGCAACATGCGGAGTGTGGAGGCGCCTCAATAGACAAGATGACGGGAGTTGCATGGCCCAAAGGTTCCATTCCAGAGGTGTCTGAATTATGGCAACAGGAGTGGTTCTACATCACGGCTCCTAGAAGTGCCAAGTGGGCGGCCTCCCCTGTCTTCCGCCCGGGCCCTCCACCACCGCTGATGTCATGGATTAGCAGAGGATTGAGCTGGGGTCCGGCCAAGGACGCGCCTATACTGCAAAGCCGCATTCAAGATCTCTTTAATGGAGATTTTGGTTTGGTTGCGGTAACACAAGTTATGCTGGTTCGTCAAGTCCAGCCTTGCAAACGCCGGCCTCTTCGCTTGTGGGAGTTCAATCCCGAGGGACTGCGCGCCATTCAAAATTTCCTCGGCCTGACGCACGAGGAGATGTACAAGTCGTTCTTCGGACCTCAAGTGGAGTGTCCGGAAATCACCGAGGACACGGGCCTGAGTAGCAACCGCGCCGCCGAACAGGTAAGGCGACTTCCGACCGAGCGTACTACCTCTCCTTTGACGCGAAGTTATTTCGCTTTTTGACCAGGACTGGCTAACAAAGGCGAAGTTGATTCGGTGCTCGGCCCCCCTCCCTGAGGGTTTGGAAAATCCAATATTGGAAAAGATGCTCCAGACCGCACCCTGCCCGGAGCCCTTGAAGGAAAATGCGGGCGGTCGCAGGCCCCCAACGCTGGCCGCTCTAGCCGAGGGAGCGAGCGTCTCCATGAAGGAAGATGATCAGAAGAGGAAAAGGATTGCGTCCGGGGATTCGGAAGCCGAAGCTTCCAAACGGGAGAAGAAGTCTCCCACAGAGGGTCCTACCCCGGGGGGTGCGGTTGCTGCACAAAGTCCGGGGGGGGGGGATCAATTCTCCCTCGAGTCGTAAGTGACCCAAAGTACTTTAATAGTACAGATATGCCGTCTTTTCTTCTGAGAAAATAACCACTGCATATATCTTTGCAGTTCGGGTCTTAGCCCCTCTCAGATGAGCTCGTCTTCGGGGGATCTTCTTCCGGAGATGATGGAGAGTGAAACACCTCCTCCGGACTCCTCCGCTCCGGAAGCGGGCGATCCTGAAGTGTCGTCGCGGAGGGCCTCTCCGGGTCCGGCGAGGCCAGAAGATAATTCCGTCGACCCTCGAAGCTTCCCGTGTCCGGCTCCCGAAGAGAGCAGGCAAACGAGTCCGGCACCGTCTAGTGTACGGTCGGATGTTCTGAGGGAGTTGGTGGGGCGAGCAGCCATCTCAGATGAACACCGTGTGCTGATGAATACAGTGATGGAGAGAATCTCGTCCACCAAAAGCGGATTGCATAAAGCTTTTATGAGTCTACTAACAGGTTTTGAGGTACGTAAAATAATGTATGATAGTCCTGCACATGCTAAGTGTGCCCTGTGTAGATAGTAGCCCCTGAGACTCTGGTGGTCGTTGGGAACGATGACGATCAGAGGATCATAATCCCAGGTAGTAACCATACTGCTTTTATGAGCAGGTGATGGAAGCTCTGGTGGCTAGCCGGACTAGCGAGTTTGCCCATTTAAAACGGCAGTTGGATGCGGCAGACGCCGACATCGAGCTTGTTAACAAAAGGCTTGACGAGGCGCAGGGTAGGTGTTATTATTTAGTAAACGCCGCATAGTAAGAGCAGCGTGAAGCCAGTATATTTAACATGTTATTACTGCATATGGAGCTGCCACTGTTGAAGCCTTGCGGGCGGAACTTGCCCGAGCCAAGGAACAAGCGAGATTGGGTAATGCGGCTGCTTTGAAGGCGGCCGAAGAGTTGCGAGCCGAGAAGGCTGCGCATGGCGAGAGTCGGGATAAGATGGCCAATACGGTCGTAGAACTAAAAGCCGCCATCGACCGTTGTCGGGCTCTTGAAAAGGAAAACCAGGCGAAGGCATCGGACCTTGAGAAGGCTGCTGCAACGGGAAAGGACCTCTGCTCTGCTATGAGGGCAAAGAAGGAGGAGCTGCGGGAAGCCGGGGATATTGTAGCCGGGAAATCCTTTATGCTGCAGAGGAAGTTCGGAGATCCACGGTATGCCCCTCTGGATCGGCTGTGGAGTTCGGAGGATGTGTGTATGGATTTGGCGGCGAGCGCTGCCGATGTGGCCAAATACTTCCAGAGTCAGACGGGCCGTGAAGTAGACCAGCTGTTTTGGAAACAATTCCTTTCTCCCGAGCATCCACTTTCATTGACGGACCAATTAGCCGAATCGGCCGAACTAAATAGGTTGTCCGGACTCTCCATGAGGTTTGTTATGGATCAGCTATGGCCGGGAAGGTCGAAACCGAGCAGCTATTTCATCTTGGTACAGCAGTTCCTTGACGTGGTGCCGCACATAAATGCGATTAAGAGGTCGGCGTGCATAGAAGGCGCATGAATGGCCTTTTCCCGTGCTAAAGCATACTGGTCAGAGATGGATGCTACCACTGTTGCAACGCAGGATTCGGCCATAGGTCGAAGGGCTGCTGAGCACTACTTTGAGGAAGTTCTTGAGGGTGCTCGTTTGATAGAGACCCAATGCTCAAAAAATATTATGTTTGAGTGACATGTAATCTCATTGTAAGCGAAATGCTTTTATAAATTTTCATAAGGCTACTTTTATACTTTTGCCTGAAAGTAATGTGATGCCTCCTGGGCGGCCGTTTATGTATACATGTGTATAACCTAAAAGATTGCAGTCGTCGGCTTCAACCCCCACGCATATAATGCGGAGGTGTTCGCAGAAACACGCGTTCACACTTAACCCAACGTCTTGGTCCTATTAAGGAGGTGATAGCGGAGCGAGCGAGGCAACCAGACTATAATGCTTTAACACTTTCACTTAGCCATAGGAGTTTGACAGTGGGGCTACTAGATAGCCCCTAGTGGCTCCGCACTCTCCCGATCCCGGCGTGCGTATATGCCTGGCCGGAAAGCGGCCCTTCGTTAAGGCGGAGGAATGCTAACATTCCCATGGGTCATCGAGTGGTTGACCAGTCTCGCGCTAGATCATGACAGCCAGTTTTCGGCTTTCTCTACTGAGGTGCTCGTCCAGATGAACCAGGGCACAATCGCAGTAGTTCTCCTGGTGCTACCTTAGCCGGTAAAGCGGAACGTAAGGCACCAAAACACAGGAGCCTGGCAAACCCAACATTTGACCAAAGACAATGATTCGGAGCTGATGCATATAGGGCCAAACTCGCGACGCCGAACACTCCCTAAGGTATTCAGTCTTTGTGGTATAAACCGGGCCTAAATAATGGCCTTCGTAAGAAGCCCCTTATGTCCAGGTACGTGCATTGGTCTGGCGTGGCCACATGCCAAGACATCAGCATCCTTCTCAACGGTGGATATGTATCAACAAGAGACAGTAAAAAAGGTTTACACAGGGTCTTAATCTAAAAAGAATCCTTGGAGCGGGTCCCTGCTGCACGTCTGCGCCCGTGTCTCCGTTGTGCCGTATCCTGGATGGGTGTGGCACGATGATCGTCTGTAAAAGAGAGGAATTTAGGTGAAAAAGGTTGTCGTGCAAAAAGATAATTAAAGAAACTATGCATAATTCAAGATGAGGAGGAATGGCTGTTGGAAATATGCCCTAGAGGCAATAATAAAAGGATTATTATTGTATTTCCTTGTTCATGATAATTGTCTTTTATTCATGCTATAATTGTGTTATCTGGAAATCGTAATACATGTGGAATACATAGACACCAACATGTCCCTACTAAGCCTCTAGTTGACTAGCTCGTTGATCAATAGATAGTCATGGTTTCCTAACTATGGACATTGGATGTCATTGATAACGAGATCACATCATTAGGAGAATGATGTGACGGACAAGACCCAATCCTAAACATAGCACAAGATCGTATAATTCGTTTGCTAGAGTTTTTCCAATGTCAAGTATCTTTTCCTTAGACCATGAGATCGTGTAACTCCCGGATACCGTAGGAGTGCTTTGGGTGTACCAAATGTCACAACATAACTGGGTGACTATAAAGGTATACTACGGGTATCTCCAAAAGTGTCTGTTGGGTTGACACGGATCAAGACTGGGATTTGTCACTCCGTATGACGGAGAGGTATCTCTGGGCCCACTCGGTAATGCATCATCATAATGAGCTCAAAGTGACCAAGTGTCTGGTCACGGGATCATGCATTACGGTACGAGTAAAGTGACTTGCCGGTAACGAGATTGAACGAGGTATTGGGATATCGACGATCGAATCTCGGGCAAGTAACATACCGATTGACAAAGGGAATTGTATACGGGGTTGCTTGAATCCTCGACATCGTGGTTCATCAGATGAGATCATCAAGGAGCATGTGGGAGCCAACATGGGTATCCAGATCCCGCTGTTGGTTATTGACCGGAGAGCCATCTCGGTCATGTCTACATGTCTCCCGAACCCGTAGGGTCTACACACTTAAGGTTCAGTGACGCTAGGGTTGTAGAGATATGAATATGCAGTAACCCGAAAGTTGTTCGGAGTCCCGGATGAGATCCCGGACGTCACGAGGAGTTCCGGAATGGTCCGGAGGTGAAGAATTATATATAGGAAGTGCAGTTTCGTCCATCGGGAGAGTTTCGGGGGTCACCGGTATTGTACCGGGACCATCGCATGGGTCCCGGGGGTCCACCGGGTGGGACCACCCATCCCGGAGGGCCCCATGGGCTGAAGTGGGAAGGGGAACCATCCCATAGTGGGCTGGTGCGCCCCCCTTGGCCCACCCCTTGCGCCTAGGGTTGGAAACCCTAGGGTGGGGGGCCCACTTGCCTTGGGGGCCACTCCACCCTTGGCCGCCGCCCCCCTAGGAGATCCCATCTCCTAGGGCCGCCCCCCCTTTGGGAGCCTATATAAAGGGGGGGAGGAAGGGGCAGCCGCACCCTTGAGTCTTGGCGCCTCCCTCTCCCCTGCTACACCTCTTCCTCTCGCAGTAGAACGGCGAAGCCCTGCTACGGTGACCCCTGCATCCACCACCACACCGTCATGCTGCTGGATCTTCATCAACCTCTCCTTCCCCCTTACTGGATCAAGAAGGAGGAGACGTCACGCTAACCGTACGTGTGTTGAACGCGGAGGTGCCGTCCGTTCAGCGCTAGGATCTCCGATGATTTGGATCACGTCGAGTACGACTTCCTCATCCCCGTTCTTTGAACGCTTCCGCGCGTGATCTACAAAGGTATGTAGATGCAATCCGATCACTCGTTACTAGATGAACTCATAGATGGATCTTGGTGAAAACGTAGGAAATTTTTTGTTTTCTACAACGTTCCCCAACAGTGGCATCATGAGCTAGGTCTATGCGTAGTTCTTTTTGCACGAGTAGAACACAATTTGTTGTGGGCGTAGATGTTGTCAACTTTCTTGCCGCTACTAGTCTTATTTTGCTTCAATGGTATTGTGGGATGAAGCGGCCCAGACCAACCTTACACGTACGCTTACGTGAGACCGGTTCCACCGACTGACATGCACTAGTTGCATAAGGTGGCTGGCGGGTGTCTGTCTCTCCCACTTTAGTTGGAGCGGATTTGATGAAAAGGGTCCTTATGAAGGGTAAATAGAAGTTGACAAATCACGTTGTGGCTTTAACGTAGGTAAGAAAACGTTCTTGCTAGAACCCTCTTGCAGCCACGTAAAACTTGCAACAACAATTAGAGGACGTCTAACTTGTTTTTGCAGCAAGTGTTTTGTGATGTGATATGGCCAAAGTTGTGATGAATGATGAATGATATATATGTGATGTATGAGATGTTCATGCTATTGTAATAGGAATCACAACTTGCATGTCGATGAGTATGACAACCGGCAGGAGCCATAGGAGTTGTCTTTATTTTTTGTATGACCTGCGTGTCATTGAGAAACGCCATGTAATTACTTTACTTTATTGCTAAACGTGTTAGCCATAGTAGTAGAAGTAATAGTTGGCGAGCAACTTCATGGAGACACGATGATGGAGATCATGGTGTCAAGCCGGTGACAAGATGATCATGGAGCCCCAAGATGGAGATCAAAGGAGCTATGTGATATTGGCCATATCATGTCACTATTATTATTTGATTGCATGTGATGTTTATCATGTTTTTGCATCTTGTTTACTTAGAATGACGGTAGTAAATAAGATGATCCCTCATAATAATTTCAAGAAAGTGTTCCACCTAACTGTGCACCGTTGCGACAGTTCGTTGTTTCGAAGCACCACGTGATGATCGGGTGTGATAGATTCCAATGTTCACATACAACGGATGTAAGACAGATTTACACATGCAAACACTTAGGTTGACTTGACGAGCCTAGCATGTACAGACATGGCCTCGGAACACAGAAGACCGAAAGGTCGAGCATGATTCGTATAGAAGATACGATCAACATGAAGATGTTCACCGATGTTGACTAGTCCGTCTCACGTGATGATCGGACACGGCCTAGTTAACTCGGATCATGTTATACTTAGATGACTGGAGGGATGTCTATCTAAGTGGGAGTTCATTGAATAATTTGATTAGATGAACTTAATTATCATGAACTTAGTCTAAAATCTTTACAACATGTATTGTAGATCAAATGGCCAATGTTGTTCTCAACTTCAACGCGTTCCTAGAGAAAACCAAGCTGAAAGACAATGGCAGCAACTATACGGACTGGGTCCGGAACCTGAGGATCATCCTCATAGCTGCCAAGAAAGACTATGTCCTACAAGCACCGCTAGGTGAAGCACCTGCTCTCCCTGCAGAACAAGACGTTATGAACGCTTGGCAGACACGTACCGATGATTACTCCCTCGTTCAGTGCGGCATGCTTTACAGCTTAGAGCCGGGGCTCCAAAAGCGTTTTGAGAGACACGGAGCATATGAGATGTTCGAAGAGCTGAAAATGGTTTTTCAAGCTCATGCCCGGGTCGAGAGATATGAAGTCTCCAACAAGTTCTTCAGCTGTAACATGGAGGAAAACAGTTCTGTCAGTGAGCACATACTAACTATGTCTGGGTTACATAACCGCTTGACTCAGCTGGGAGTTAATCTCCCGGATGACACGGTCATTGACAGAATCCTTCAGTCGCTTCCACCGAGCTACAAGAGCTTTGTGATGAACTTCAATATGCAGGGGATGGAAAAGACCATTCCTGAAGTTTTGCAATGCTGAAATCATCAGAGGTAGAAGTCAAAAAGGAACATCAAGTGTTGATGGTGAATAAAACCACTAAGTTCAAGAAAGGCAAGGGTAAGAAGAACTTCAAGAAGGACGGCAAGGGAGTTGCCGCGCCCGGCAAGCAAGCTGCTGGGAAGAAGCCAAAGAATGGACCCAAGCCTGAGACTGAGTGCTTTTATTGCAAGGAAAGTGGTCACTAGAAGCGGAACTGCCCCAAATACTTAGCGGACAAGAAGGCCGGCAAAACGAAAGGTATATGCGATATACATGTAATTGATGTGTACCTTACCAGTACTCGTAGTAGCTCCTGGGTATTTGATACCGGTGTAGTTGCTCACATTTGTAACTCAAAGCAGGAGCTGCGGAATAAGCGGAGACTGGCGAAGGACGAGGTGACGATGCGCGTCGGGAATGGTTCCAAGGTCGATGTGATCGCCGTCGGCACGCTACCTCTACATTTACCTACGGGATTAGTTTTGAACCTCAATAATTGTTATTTAGTGCCAAGTTTGAGCATGAACATTGTATCAGGATCTCGTTTAATACGAGATGGCTACTCATTTAAATCCGAGAATAATGGTTGTTCTATTTATATGAGAGATATGTTTTATGGTCATGCTCCGATGGTGAATGGTTTATTCTTAATGAATCTCGAGCGTAATGGTACACATATTCATAGTGTGAGTACCAAAAGATGTAAGGTTGATAATGATAGTCCCACATACTTGTGGCACTGCCGCCTTGGTCACATAGGTGTCAAACGCATGAAGAAGCTCCATGCAGATGGACTTTTAGAGTCTCTTGATTACGAATCATTTGACACATGCGAACCATGCCTCATGGGTAAAATGACCAAGACTCCGTTCTCAGGAACAATGGAGCGAGCAACCAACTTATTAGAAATCATACATACTGATGTGTGCGGTCCAATGAGTGTTGAGGCTCGTGGTGGTTATCGTTATGTTCTCACCCTCACTGATGACTTGAGTAGATATGGGTATGTCTACTTAATGAAACACAAGTCTGAGACCTTTGAAAGGTTCAAGGAATTTCAGAGTGAGGTTGAGAATCAACGTGACAGGAAAATCAAGTTCATGCGATCAGATCGTGGAGGAGAATACTTGAGTCACGAATTTGGCACACACTTAAGAAAATGTGGAATAGTTTCACAACTCACGCCGCCTGGAACACCTCAGCGTAATGGTGTGTCCGAACGTCGTAATCGCACTCTATTAGATATGGTGCGATCTATGATGTCTCTTACTGATTTACCGCTATCATTTTGGGGCTATGCTTTAGAGACTGCCGCATTCACTTTAAATAGGGCTCCGTCGAAATCCGTTGAGACGACACCGTATGAATTATGGTTTGGGAAGAAACCTAAGCTGTCGTTTCTAAAAGTTTGGGGATGCGATGCTTATGTCAAGAAACTTCAACCTGAAAAGCTCGAACCCAAGTCGGAAAAATGCGTCTTCATAGGATACCCTAAAGAAACTATTGGTTATACCTTCTACCTCAGATCCGAAGGCAAGATCTTTGTTGCCAAGAATGGATCCTTTCTAGAGAAAGAGTTTCTCTCGAAAGAAGTAAGTGGGAGGAAAGTAGAACTTGATGAAGTATTACCTCTTGAACCAGAAAGTGGTGCAACTCAAGAAAATATTCCTGAGGTGCCTGCACCGACTAGAGAGGAAGTTAATCATGAAACTTCAGGTTGCTACTGAACTTCGTAGGTCCACAAGGACACGTTCCGCACCAAAGTGGTACGGCAACCGTGTCTTGGAAATCATGTTGTTAGACAATGGTGAACCTTCGAACTATGAAGAAGCGATGGCGGGCCCAGATTCCAACAAATGGCTTGAAGCCATGCAATCCGAGATAGGATCCATGTATGAAAACAAAGTATGGACTTTGACAGACTTTCCCGATGATCGACGAGCGATAGAAAACAAATGGATCTTTAAGAAGAAGACGGACGCGGATGGTAATGTTACCATCTATAAAGCTCGACTTGTCGCTAAGGGTTATTGGCAAGTTCAAGGGGTTGACTACGATGAGACTTTCTCTCCCGTAGCGAAGCTGAAGTCCGTCTGAATTATGTTAGCAATTGCCGCATACTATGATTATGAGATATGGCAAATGGACGTCAAAACGGCATTCCTTAATGGTTTGCTTAAGGAAGAATTGTATATGATGCAGCCGGAAGGTTTTGTCGATCCTAAGAATGCTGACAAGGTGTGCAAGCTCCAACGCTCGATTTATGGGCTGGTGCAAGCATCTCGGAGTTGGAACATTCGCTTTGATGAGATGATCAAAGCGTTTGGGTTTATGCAGGCTTATGGAGAAGCCTGCGTTTGCAAGAAAGTGAGTAGGAGCTCTGTAGCATTTCTCATATTATATGTAGATGACATACTTTTGATGGGAAATGATATAGAACTTTTGGACAGCATTAAGGCCTACTTGAATAAGAGTTTTTCAATGAAGGACCTTGGAGAAGCTGCTTATATATCAGGCATCAAGATCTATAGAGATAGATCAAGACGCCTCATAGGTCTTTCACAAAGCACATACCTTGATAAGATATTGAAGAAGTTCAATATGGATCTGTCTAAGAAGGGGTTCTTGCCTGTGTTGCAAGGTGTGAAATTGAGCTCAGCTCAATGTCCGACCACGGCAGAAGATATAGAAGAGATGAGTGTCATCCCCTATGCCTCAGCCATAGGGTCTATTATGTATGCCATGCTGTGTACCAGATCTGATGTAAACCTTGCCGTAAGTTTGGTAGGTAGGTACCAAAGTAATCCCGGCAAGGAACACTGGACTACGGTCAAGAATATCCTGAAGTACCTGAAAAGGACTAAGGAAATGTTTCTCGTTTATGGAGGTGACGAAGAGCTCGACGTAAAGGGTTACTTCGATGCTAGCTTCGACACAGATCTGGATGACTCTAAGTCACAAACCGGATACGTGTATATTTTGAATGGTGGGGCAGTAAGCTGGTGCAGTTGCAAGCAGAGCGTCGTGGCGGGATCTACATGTGAAGCGGAGTACATCGTGGCCTCGGAGGCAGCACATGAAGCAATCTGGGTGAAGGAGTTCATCAGCGACCTAGGAGTCATACCCAATGCGTCGGGGCCGATCAAGCTCTTCTGTGACAACACTGGAGCTATTGCACTTGCCAAGGAGCCCAGGTTTCACAAGAAGACTAGGCACATCAAGCGTCGCTTCAACTCCATCCATGAAAATGTTCAAGATGGAGACATAGAAATTTGTAAAGTACATACGGATCTAAATGTCGCAGATCCGTTGACTAAACCTCTCCCTAGGGCAAAACATGATCAACACCAGAACTCTATGGGTGTTCGATTCATCACAATGTAACTAGATTATTGACTCTAATGCAAGTGGGAGACTGTTGGAAATATGCCCTAGAGGCAATAATAAAAGGATTATTATTATATTTCCTTGTTCATGATAATTGTCTTTTATTCAAGCTATAATTGTGTTATCCGGAAATCGTAATACATGTGTGAATACATAGACACCAACATGTCCCTAGTAAGCCTTTAGTTGACTAGCTCGTTGATCAATAGATAGTCATGGTTTCCTGACTATGGACATTGGATGTCATTGATAACGAGATCACATCATTAGGAGAATGATGTGATGGACAAGACCAATCCTAAACATAGCACAAGATCGTATAGTTCGTTTGCTAGAGTTTTTCCAATGTCAAGTATCTTTTCCTTAGACCATGAGATCGTGTAACTCCCGGATACCATAGGAGTGCTTTGGGTGTACCAAACGTCACAACGTAACTGGGTGACTATAAAGGTATACTACGGGTATCTCCGAAAGTGTCTGTTGGGTTAACACGGATCAAGACTGGGATTTGTCACTCCGTATGACGGAGAGGTATCTCTAGGCCCACTCGGTAATGCATCATCATAATGAGCTCAAAGTGACCAAGTGTCTGGTCATGGGATCATGCATTACGGTACGAGTAAAGTGACTTGCTGGTAACGAGATTGAACGAGGTATTGTGATATCGACGATCGAATCTCGGGCAAGTAACGTACCGATTGACAAAGGGAATTGTATACGGGGTTGCTTGAATCCTCAACATCGTGGTTCATCCGATGAGATCATCGAGGAGCATGTGGGAGCCAACATGGGTATCCAGATCCCGCTATTGGTTATTGACCGAAGAGCCATCTCGGTCATGTCTACATGTCTCCCGAACCCGTAGGGTCTACACACTTAAGGTTCAGTGACGCTAGGGTTGTAGAGATATGAATATGCAGTAACCCGAAAGTTGTTCGGAGTCCCGGATGAGATCCCGGACGTCACGAGGAGTTCCGGAATGGTCCGGAGGTGAAGAATTATATATAGGAAGTGCAGTTTCGGCCATCGGGAGAGTTTCGGGGGTCACCGGTATTGTACCGGGACCACCGGATCGGTCCCGGGGGTCCACCGGGTGGGACCACCCATCCCGGAGGGCCCCATGGGCTGAAGTGGGGAGGGGAACCAGCCCATAGTGGGCTGGTGCGCCCCCCTTGGCCCACCCCCTGCGCCTAGGGTTGGAAACCCTAGGGTGGGGGGGGGCGCCCCACTTGCCTTGGGGGCCACTCCACCCTTGGCCGCCGCCCCCCTAGGAGATCCCATCTCCTAGGGCCGGCGCCCCCCCTTTGGGAGCCTATATAAAGGGGGGGAGGGAGGGGTAGCCGCACCCTTGAGTCTTGGCGCCTCCCTCTCCCCTGCTACACCTCTCCCTCTCGTAGTAGAACGGCGAAGCCCTGCTGCGGTGACCCCTGCATCCACCACCACGCCGTCGTGCTGCTGGATCTTCATCAACCTCTCCTTCCCCCTTGCTGGATAAAGAAGGAGGAGACGTCACGCTGACCGTACGTGTGTTGAACGCGGAGGTGCCGTACGTTACTTCCTCATCCCCGTTCTTTGAACGCTTCCGCGCGTGATCTACAAAGGTATGTAGATGCAATCCGATCACTCGTTGCTAGATGAACTCATAGATGGATCTTGGTGAAACCGTAGGAAATTTTTTGTTTTCTGCAACGTTCCCCAACAATGGACACATGTCTGCGCGTGTTGAGCCCCTTGTAAATAGGGGTGTGACCATTTATTCGGTATAAGTAGCGGCGCCGGACTCGATTAGTTGTGTCTAAGGTCTTGACGACCTATGGGGCGCTTTTGCTAGTCCGGGCGCCTTTAGTGTGTGGCTGCCAAGGCAGCCTCACTCTCTTTGGCGCGCAAAGATCGCTTGATATTTCCGTGCACTAAAATGATGCCGCGTGGACCGGGCATCTTGAGTGTGAGGGAGGCGTAGTGTGGTATTGCATTAAAGCGAGCGAAAGCTTCGCGCCCGAGCAGTGCTTGATAGCCACTTTGAGACGGAGCGATGTGGAAGGTTAAATGCTCGCTACGGAAGTTATCAGGGGAGCCGAATATGACTTGTAGTAGGAGGGAGCCCGTACAACGAGCCCCTGGGCCTGGCGTTACTCCTTTAAAGGTAGTATTGCTATGGCGAATTTGTGTTGGGTCTAACCCCATCCCGCGGATTGTATCCTGGTATATTAGATTTAGGCTACTGCCGCCGTCCATCAAGACTCGTGTGAAGTGATATCCGCCAATTACTGGGTCTAATACCAAGGCAGCCCATCCTGCGTGTCAGATACTTGCTGAGTAATCGCGATGATCGAAAATGATTGGTTGAGACGACCATTGGCAGGACTTCGCGGTGACAGGCACTTGGGTATATTTTCCTGGGGGTGCCGCATTGTTTTTTCCCTTGATCATGTGTAGTACGTTTACTGTTGTGACTTCTAGTGGGACTTTCTTTTGTTCCCCAGTGTCTTGCTTGGGAGGCTCGTCCTCATCTTCACTTGGTGTATCCTCCCCCTTGTGTACGGCGTTGAGCTTGCCGGACTGCTTGAAGACCCAACATTCTCTGTGGGTGTGATTAGTGGGCTTGCTAGGGGTACTATGTATCTGACATACCTAGTCCAGAATTTTGTTGAGGCTGGACGGTTCATCCCTGGTGCCTTTAGTGGGCGGCTTTTGACCTGGCCGGGAGCTTTTGAATCCGGAATTTACTACCGTGCCCTTCGTGCTGTCTTCTTTATTCCGGCATTTGCTATTGCTATTGCGCCGTGATTTCCCATTTCCATCTCTAACTTCAGATGTACTGGGGTCGCTGGTGCTGCATCTGGCTAGCCAGCTGTCCTCACCCATGCAAAAGCGGGTCATGAGGTTTGTTAATGCGGCCATCGTTCTCGGCTTATTTTGGCCGAGGTGTCTGGCGAGCCATTCGTCACGGACGCTATGCTTGAAAGCTGCCAAGGCTTCGGCGTCCGGACAGTCGACAATCTGGTTCCTTTTAGTGAGAAACCTGTTCCAAAGCTTTCAGGCTGACTCTCCAGGCTGTTGAGTTATATGACTCAAATCGTCCGCATCCGGAGGTCGGACATAAGTTCCTTGAAAATTTGCCCGAAAGGCATCTTCGAGCTCTTCCCAACATCCAATGGAGCTTTCGGGGAGGCCTTTGAGCCAGTGACGAGCTGGCCCTTTGAGCTTGAGGGGTAAGTATTTGATGGCATGGAGATCATCTCCTCGAGCCATATGGATATGAAGGATATAGTCCTCAATCCAAACCCCAGGATCTGTTGTCCCATCGTATGCCTCTATGTGTACGGGCTTGAATCCCTCTAGAAATTCATGGTCCAGCACCTCATCGGTGAAACATAGGGGGTGTGCGGTACCCCTGTAACTGGGTGTACCGCGTTGTTCTGATGCTTGTTGGGTTGCATTGTATGCTGGGGCGCGCTTGCGTGGTCCATAGATGGATCTTGTTGCGCCGTCCTTTGGGTGCGAGCCCTTGCGTGGGTCCCGTGTTGTATTGTGAGCGGCATTGTATGTCGTTCTGTGTTGATAGAGGGGTCATCTATCCGACCAGGTGGTTGCTTTGATATTTGGTTGTGGGGGGTTGGAGGCCTCCTCATCGAATTCGGGTAGCAGCTTCCGCTTTGGGTAGCTCTTTGAGGGGCGATCGTCACCGTACATTGCTGTTGTATTAAGTATTTTACTCCATCTGAATTGGAGTTTGTTTTGCGCGGCCTTGAGCCTTCGCTTCTGCTTTTTAAGGCTCCTTGCGGTGGCAACGAGCCTTTCGCGGGCATTCTGATGCTCCGGGTGCCTGTCCGGCGTTATGTCGTCCGGACCATTATCCCTGATAGGATTTGTTTGTTCGGTTTGAATATCCGGATTGCCGTTGTCCGGCAGCGGTTCGCCCTGCTCCAGTGCTGGGTCTGTGTGATTGCTATTTCTGTCGAGGCGGGATTTGGGGCGGCGCTTGCGTCTCCGTTTTGACTGCTTTTCGAGGGAACAGGCCTTCGGTGCGTCCTTCCGCTCCTTATCGTCATCTTTTGGTGCGTCCACCGTGTATATGTCATATGACAAGGTGGCGTTCCAGGGCCCAAAAGGCGCTGGTTCTTCATTGTCTCCTTCATCGGCGTCCATACCGTCGATGTCTTCGGAGTCAAAGTCGAGCATGTCGGTTAAATCATCGACAGTGGCTACGAAGTGGGTGGTGGGTGGGCTTTGAATTTCTTCATCGTCCATACTCCAACCTTGCTGACCGTAGTCTGGCCAGGGCTCTCCTGATAAAGAGAGAGACTTCAGTGACTTCAGGATATCGCCGAAAGGCGAGTGCTGAAAGACGTCCACGGCCGTGAACTCCATGATCGGCACCCAATCGGAGGGGCGCGGAGGGTTCAGAGTCCGGAGAAGAATCCGGCTCCATGGAGTCACGAGTCTTGCAGAGTACAGGGCTGGTGTTCGGCTCAACTGCCGTTGGGATCACAGCCCCCGAGGTGGCGTCCAACCGCCCATCCTCGATCGGCGCAGTTGGCTCCGAACTAAGGGTCGGAGCCGATGCGGGTGCGGCCTCCAGGGCACTGTTCGGCGACAGAGCTAGATCATGCTCATCGTGACAGTGCGGCGCGCTCGGCGGTGGTTCAAGTCCGTCAAAGATCAAGTCCCCACGGATGTCAGCCGTGTAGTTTAAATTTCCGAATCTGACCTGACAGCTAGGGGCGTAGCTTTCGATCTGCTCTAGATGGCCAAGTGAATTGGCCCGCAGTGCGAAGCCGCCAAAGACGAAGATCTGTCCGGGGAGGAAGGTCTCACCCTGGACTGCATTGCCATTGATGATCGTAGGAGCCATCGGGCCTGACAGCGACGGCACAGAGGAACTCTCAATGAAAGCACCAATGTCGGTGTCAAAACCGGCGGATCTCGGGTAGGGGGTCCCGAACTGTGCGTCTAGGCCGGATGGTAACAGGGGGCAAGGGACACAAAGTTTTACCCAGGTTCGGGCCCTCTCGATGGAGGTAAAACCCTACGTCCTGCTTGATTAATATTGATGATATGGGTAGTACAAGAGTAGATCTACCACGAGATCAGAGAGGCTAAACCCTAGAAGCTAGCCTATGGTATGATTGTTGATGTGTATGTTGTCCTACGGACTAAAACCCTCCGGTTTATATAGACACCGGAGAGGGTTAGGGTTACATAGAGTTGGTTACAATGGTAGGAGATCTGAACATCCGTATCGCCAAGCTTGCCTTCCACGCCAAGGAAAGTCCCTTCCGGACACGGGATGGAGTCTTCAATCTTGCATCTTCATAGTCCAGGAGTCCGGTTGAAGGTATAGTTCGGCTATCCGAACACCCCCTAATCCAGGACTCCCTCAGTAGTGGTTCCTCTTCGTCTCCTGCATCGTCGTCCATACCGTCGATGTCTTCGGAGTCGAGGTCCGACATGTCGATTAAGTCGTCGACAGTGGCTATTAAGTGGGTGGTGGGTGGGCGGTGAGCTTCTTCGTCATCCGCATCCCAATCCTGCCGAACATAGTTCGGCCAGGATTCTCCTGACAAGGAGAGAGACCTTAATGAGTTCAGTATGTCGCCAAGGGGTGAGTGCTGAAAGATATCCGCGGAGGTAAACTCCATGATCGGCGCCCAATCGGATTCGATAGGCACGGGCGCAGGCGGTTCGGAGTCCGTGGTCGGGGAAGAATCCGGGAGTTCGGCATCACGGCTCTTGTGAAGGGTAAGGTTGATCCTTGGCTCGATCGCCGCTGAGAGTACGACCTCCATGGCGGGGTCTATCCACTCGTCCGTGGATGGTGCAATTGGCTCCGAATTGAGGGCCGGAGTGGTTGCTGGTGCGATATCCTGAGCACTGTCCGACGGCAGAGCTAGATCATGCTCATCGAGACCGTGCAACGCACTTGGCAAGGTCTTGAATTCGTCGAAGATCAAGTCTCTGCGGATATCGGCCGTGTAGCTTAAGCTTCCAAACCTGACCTGGTGGCCAGGGGCATAACTTCCGATCTGCTCCAGATGGCTAAGTGAGTTGGCCCGCAGTGCGAAGCCGCTGAATACGAAGATCTGTCCGGGGAGAAAAGCCTCACCCTGGACCGCATCGCTACCGATGGTTAAAGGAGCCATCAAGCCTAATGGCGACGACACAGAGGAACTCTCAATGAAAGCACCAATGTCGGTGTCAAAACCGTTGGATCTCGGGTAGGGGGTCCCGAACTATGCGTCTAAGGCGGATGGTAATAGGAGGCAGGGGACACGATGTTTTACCCAGGTTTGAACCCTCTTGATGGAGGTAAAACCCTACGTCCTGCTTGATTTATTCTTGATGATATGAGTATTGCAAGAGTTGATCTACCACGAGATCGGAGAGGCTAAACCCTAGAAGCTAGCCTATGGTATGATTGTATGTTGTCCTACGGACTAAAACCCTCCGGTTTATATAGACACCGGAGGGGGTTAGGGCTACACAAGGTCGGTTACAAAGGAGGAGATATACATATCCGTATTGCCTAGCTTGCCTTCCACGCCAAGTAGAGTCCCATCCGAACACGGGACGAAGTCTTCAATCTTGTATCTTCATAGTCCATTAGTCCGGCCAAAGGATATAGTCTGGCTATCCGGATACCCCCTAATCCAGGACTCCCTCAGCATGTATTCTGAATATAGTCATACGTGCTTATGGAAAAGAACTTGCATGACATCTTTTATCCTACCCTCCCGTGGAAGCGGGGTCCTATTGGAAACTAAGGGATATTAAGGCCTCCTTTTAATAGAGTACCGGGCCAAAGCATTAACACATAGTGAATACATGAACTCCTCAAACTACGGCCATCACCGGTAAGTATCCCGATTATTGTCACTTCGGGTTAACGGATCATAACACATAATAGGTGACTATAGACTTGCAAGATAGGATCAAGAACTCTCATATATTGATGAAAACATAATAGGTTCAGATCTGAAGTCATGGCACTCGGGCCCTAGTGACAAGCATTAAGCATAGCAAAGTCATAGCAACATCAATCTCAGAACATAGTGGATAGTAGGGATCAAACCCTAACAAAACTAACTCGATTACATGATAAATCTCATCCAACCCATCACCGTCCAGCAAGCCTATGATGGAATTACTCATGCACGGCGGTGAGCATCATGAAATTGGTGATGGAGGAAGGTTGATGATGACGATGGCGACAGATTCCCCTCTCCGGAGCCCCGAACGGACTCCAGATCGGCCCTCCCGAGAGAGTTTAGGGCTTGGCAGTGGCTCCGTATCGTAAAACGAAATGAATCCTTCTCTCTATTTTTTTCTCCCCGAAAGTGAATATATGGAGTCAAGGTTGAGGTTAGTGGAGCATCAGGGGGCCCACGAGGTAGGGGGCATGCCCAGGGGGGTAGGGCGCGCCCCCACCCTCATGGACAGGATGTGGGCCCCCTGACATGGATATTCCTTCCAGTATTTTTTTATATATTCCAAAATAATTCTCCGTTGATTTTCAGGTCATTCCGAGAATTTTTATTTCTGCACAAAAATAACACCATGGTAATTCTGCTGAAAACAGCTTCAGTCCGGGTTAGTTCCATTCAAATCATGCAAGTTAGAGTCCAAAAAAAGGGGAAAAGTGTTTGGAAAAGTAGATATGCCGGAGACGTATCAACTCCCCCGAGCTTAAACATTTGCTTGTCCTCAAGCAATTCAGTTGTAAACTGAAAGTGATAAAGAAAAACTTTTACAAACTTTGTTTGCTCTTGTTGTTGTAAATATGTAAAACCAACATTCTAGTTTTCAGCAAAGATTATGAACTAACCATATTCACAATAACATTTAGGTCTCATGTTTACTCATATCAATGGCATAATCAACTAGCAAGCAATAATAATAAATCTCGGATGACAACACTTTCTCAAAACAATCACGATATGATATGACAAGATGATATCTCGCTAGCCCTTTCTGAGACTGCAAAACATAAATGCAGAGCACCTTTAAAGATCAAGGACTGACTAGACATCGTAATTCATGGTAAAAGAGATCCAGTCAAGCCGTACTCAATGTAAACTAACATTAATGGATGCAAATGACAGCGGTGCTCTCCAACTGGTGCTTTTTAATAAGAGGATTTGTAGAGGTGCCAGAGCTCGGTTTTGAAATAGATATGAATAATATTTTGGGTGGTATACTTTCATTGTCAACATAACAACCGAGAGATCTCGATATCTTCCATGCTACACACATTATAGGCGGTTCCCAAACAGAATGGTAAAGTTTATACTCCCCCACCACCAACAAGCATCAATCCATGGCTTGCCCGAAACAACATGTGCCTCCAACTAACAACAGTCCCGGGGGAGTTTTGTTTGCAATTATTTTGATTTGATTTGCTTAGAGCATGGGACTAGGCATCCCGGTGACCAGCCATTTTCTCGCGAGTGAGGAGCGGAGTCCACTCCTCTTGAGAATAACCCGCCTAGCATGGAAGATACATACAACCCTAGTTGATACACGAGCTATTCGAGCATACAAAACAGAATGTTTATTTGAAGGTTTAGAGTTTGGCACATACAAATTTACTTGGAACGGCAGGTAGACACCGTGTATAGGTAGGTATGGTGGACTCATATGGAACAACTTTGGGGTTTATGGAGTTGGATGCACAAGCAGTATTCCCACTTAGTACATGTGAAGGCTAGAAAAAGACTGGGAAGCGACCAGCTAGAGAGCGACAACAGTCATGAACATGCATTAAAAATCAACACCGAATGCAAGCATGACTAGGATATAATGCCCATGAACATAAATATCGTAGAGGCTATGTTGATTTTGTTTCAACTACATGCGTGAACATGTGCCAAGTCAAGCCACTCGAATCATTCAAAAGAGGATACCACCCTATCATACCACATCACAACCATTTTAATAGCATGTTGGCACGCAAGGTAAACCATTATAAACTCCTAGCTAATTAAGCATGGCATAAGCAACTACAATATCTAATTGTCATTGCAAACATGTTTATTCATAATAGGCTGAATCATGAATGATGGACTAATCATATTTACAAAAATAAGAGATGTCGAGTTCATACCATATTTTCTCATCTCAATAAGTTCATCATATAGTCATCATTATTGCCTTTCACTTACACGACCGAATAGTGTGGAAAATAATAATAGTGCACGTGCATTGGACTAAGTTGGAATCTGCAAGCATTCAATTCAAGAGAGAAGACAAGGTAATATGGGCTCTTTGTTAGATAAACAATAATGCATATGAGAGCCACTCAACATTTTAATCATGGTCTTCTCCTCTCAACCCCAAAGAACAAGAAATAAATAAAACTATTTACACGGGAAAGCTCCCCAAAAGCAAAAGAAGAATGAGAAATATTTTTGGGTTTTCCTTTTTAATTACTACTACAAGCAAGGAAAGTAAACTAGCTGAAAACTACATCTAATATTTTTTGTTTTTATTAAGGTTTATCAAACACACAAGAAGAGAGCATAAAAAGAAAACTAAACTAGCATGGATGATACAATAAAAAAGTATGAGCACCGACAACTAGCATGAGTGTGTGAACATGAATGTATTGTCGGTGAGAAATATGTACTCCCCCAAGCTTAGGCTTTTGGCCTAAGTTGGTCTATGGACACGGTTGGCCTGGCGGATATCCAAAGTTGTAACTAGGGTCATACTGAGTAGGATCCCCCTGGTGCCACTGGTTGGCGATCTCTTCCGGATTCCACTGATAAACAGGCTGCCGGTGAGGATCAAATTGTGATTCCGGTTCTGGCTCTGTAGCTGGTGTGGGGTTTCGGTAGGCGTGAATGGCCTCCGGCGGAACAAGGTACTTGCCTGCAGATAAGTCAAACAAGGAAGGAGCAGGCAAAGTAATAGTCTCAGGGTGAATTTTATCAAATATCAGCTTGTACAACTTTTCCTTATTCTTAACGATAAAATCATGTGCTACCATACTCTTATAGTCTAGAAAAACAGGAGGCAACAACTTTTCTTCTTTCACATAATGCCTAATAGGTATGTTAAAGTGTGCAGCGAGGCGTGAGGCAAAGATACCTCCCAAGATGGGGCCCTTAGTACGGTTAAGATTTAACCGCCTTGCAACAACAGCGCCCATACTAAATGTGTCATCATGGAACAAGGCATGGCACAAAATAACAATATCAGGGGCACTAAGGTTGCCACAGTTTCCGCGACCAATTAAGCATCTATTAGCAAATATTGCAAAGTAATGTAAAACAGGAAAATGTATGCTAGTGATTCTTGCATCGGAAACTTTCCTCGTTTCCCCTATAGCAATTGTATCAATAAACCCTTCCACGTTGTCACGATGCGGTTCCTCTACACTGCACTCAAAAGGGATCAAACAAATCCGACAAAAATCACAAAGTGACATCTCCTTATGCTCATCATATAAATAAAATTCCACCATAGGTGGTGAGCTCCTAGCATGGAAATGAAAGTTTTGCACAAAGATATTGGTGAGTAAGAGATACTGATCGCTTTGGTCATGGAGGAAGGCTGTGAGGCCTGCATTCTCAGCCAACTCATAAAAATCGTCATAAATCCCAGCTGCTCTCAAGAAATCATCACAGGGCCATTCACACGGCCGAACCTCCGCGGTGCAAGGGAGATTATACTTGGGCTTCCTGTTCTCTTCACTTTGTTTATCCTTCGAGCTTCGGCTCGATGAGCCCCTCAAAAATCTCTTCATTATTTCCTGAAAATTCCTGAAATTTTTAGTAACTTCAAAATAAAAGGGAGCTAAACTCAACAAAATTGATAGTAACTACTCCCACAAGTGCCTAGAGACTATATCATGCATTAGAACTACTTGGGACCATATAAATTTGACATGCAAGCTCAAGAACAGGGTCACCTAGGCAGAAAAAATTTGCAATAAATAAAGCACTAGAACAAAAACTAATTGGACCATTGGAGGAGTCACATACCAAAGAACAATCCCCCAAAGCAGTTTTGTGAATGGAGCTTTGAGCAAGTAGATCGAAAATGGCAGCAAGATGAGCAAGAACTCGGGTTTGAGTTGGATAGTGATTTTTTTGGGAGGAAGAAGGAGTGTGTGGTAGCTGGAATAAGTGGAGGGGAGCCACCATGGGCCCACGAGGCAGGGGGCGCGCCCAGGGGGGTGGGCGCGCCTTGGACCCCCGTGGCCAGGTGCTTGCTCCCCTGCTGTGTTCTCAGTGCCAGATATTCTCAAATATTCTAGAAAAATCATATTTAAATTTCAGGGCATTTGGAGAACTTTTATTTTCGGGGTATTTTTTACTGCATGGATAATTCAGAGGCAGAAAAATACTATTTTGCTTTATTTAATATAAATAACAGAAAGTAAAAAGAGGGTACATAGAGTTGTGCCTTCTAACTTCATCCATCTCATGCTCAGCAAAAGGAATCCACTAACAAGGTTGATCAAGTCTTGTTAACAAACTCATTCCGAATAACATGGAACCAAAGAAATTTCGAATAACACTAGGTTACCTCAACAGGGATATGCATGTCCCCAACAATAAGAATATCATATTTCTTCTTGACAGTAGGAAGAGGAAATTCAAAACCTCCAATAGTAATAGTTGGAATTTTTCAAATAGAATTGATACTGTGGACTTGAGGTTGTTTCCTCGGAAAGTGTACCGTATGCTCATTACCATTAACATGAAAACTGACATTGCCTTTGGTGCAATCAATAACAGCCCCTACAGTATTCAAAAAGGGTCTTCCAAGAATAGTAGACATACTATCGTCCTCGGGAATATCAAGAATAACAAAGTCCGTTAAGATAGTAACATTTGCAACCACAACAGGCACATCCTCACAAATACCGACAGGTATAGTAGTTGATTTATCAACGATTTGCAAAGATATTTCAATAGGTGTCAACTTATTCAAATCAAGTCTATGATATAAAGAGAGAGGCATAACACTAACACCGGCTCCAAGATCACATAAAGCAGTTTTAACATAGTTTCTTTTAATAGAGCATGGTATAGTTGGTACTCCTGGATCTCCAAGTTTCTTTGGTATTCCACCCTTAAAAGTGTAATTAGCAAGCATGGTGGAAATTTCAACTTCCAGTATCTTTCTCTTATTTGTAACAATATCCTTCATATACTTAGAATAAGGATTCATTTTAAGCATATCAGTCAAACGCATACGCAAAAAGATAGGTCTAATCATTTCAGCAAAGCGCTCAAAATCCTCATCATCCTTTTTCTTGGATGGTTTAGGAGGAAAGGGCATGGGTTTTTGAACCCATGGTTCTCTTTCTTTACCGTGCTTCCTAGCAACAAAGTCTCTTATCATAATGTTGATTCTTTGATTGTGGGTTATCAAGATCAACAGCAGGTTCAATCTCTACATCATTATAATTGCTAGGTTGAGTATCAACATGAACATCATCATTAACATCATCACTAGGTTCATGTTCATTACCAGATTGTGTTTCAGCATCAGAGATAGAAATGTCATTGGGATTCTCAGGTGTGTCAACAACAGGTTCACTAGAAGCATGCAAAGCCCTATCATTTTTCTTTTTCTTCCTTTTAGAAGGACTAGGTGCATCTACATTAGTTCTCTGAGAATCTTGCTCAATTCTCTTAGGATGGCCCTCAGGATACAAAGGTTCCTGAGTCATTTTACCACCTCTTGTCACAACTCTAACAACATTATCATTTCTCTTATTATTTAATTCACTGAGCAAATCATTCCGAGCTTTAAGCACTTGTTCTACTTGAGTGGCAACCATAGAACCATGTTTACTAATAAGTTTAAGTTCACCCTTAACATTAGCCATATAATCACTCAAGTGTTCAATCATATAAGTATTATGTTTCAATTGTCTACCAACATAATCATTGAAGTTTTCTTGTTTAACCATAAAATCATCAAACTCGTCTAAGCATTGGCTAGCAAACTTAGTAGGAGGGATTTCAGCCTTATCATATCTTTAGAGAGAATTTACCTTTACTACCTATGTCGGGTTATCAAGACCGTGTGTTTCTTCAACAGGCGGCAAATTAAGACCATGTATTTCTTCAATAGGAGGTAAATTCTTAACATTTTCAGCTTTAATACCCTTTTCTTTCATAGATTTCTTTGCCTCTTGCATATCTTCAGGACTGAGAAATAGAATACCCCTTTTCTTTGGAGTTGGCTTAGGAGTTGGTTCAGGAAGTGTCCAACTATTTTCATTAGTCAACAAATTATTCAATAGAATTTCATCTTGATCAACAGTTCTTTTCCTGAAAACACAAAAAGCACAACTATTCAGGTAATCTCTGGAAGCATCAGTTAGTCAATTATAAAAGATATCAAGTATTTCATTTTTCTTGAGAGGATGATCATGCAAAGCATTAAGTAATTGGAGAAGCCTCCCCCAAGCTTGTGGGAGACTCTCTTCTTCAATTTGCACAAAATTATTTATTTCCCTTAAAGCAGCTTGTTTCTTATGAGCAGGGAAATATTTAGCAGAGAAGTAATAAATCATATCCTGGGGACTACGCACACAACCAGGATCAAGAGAATTAAACCATATCTTAGCATCACCCTTTAATAAGAACGGAAATAATTTAAGGATATACTAGTAGCGAGTTTTCTCATCATTAATGAACATGGTAGCTATATCATTTAATTTAGTAAGATGTGCCATAACAGTTTCAGATTCATAGCCATAAAACGGATCAGATTCAACCAAAGTAATTAACTCAGGATCAACAAAGAAATCATAATCCTTATTAGTAATAAAGATAGGTGAAGTATCATAAGCAAGATTGTCGTGGGTTTGTCACGACATATGTCCTAGTGTGAGGACTTCATCGTGGAGCCATCACAACGTAGTTAGCTTAAAGGGGTTAAAGCGAGACAAAGGATGCAAGGAGTTTATACTGGTTCGGCCCCTTGCGGTGAAGGTAAAAGCCTAATCCAGTTGTGATGGGATTGCTAGGGTTTTGATGACCAGGGAGCGAATCCGCTTTGCCTGGCTCTCGAGTTGTTGTTGTTGTTGTCCTTGAACCGTTGCCGGGTCGTCCCTTTATATACACAGGTTGTGTGACGCCCCCGATTTGACCGTACACTAATCATACACGCAAATGTGTACGATCAAGATCAAGGACTCACGGGAAGATATCACAACACAACTCTAGGCACAAATCAAAACAATACAAGCTTTATATTACAAGCCAGGGGCTGATACGTCTCCAACGTATCTATAATTTTTGATTGCTCCATGTTGTATTATCTACTGTTTTGAATGTTTATGGGCTTTACTATACACTTTTATATCATTTTTGGGACTAACCTATTAACCCAAAGCCAGTGCCAGTTTCTGTTTTTACCCTGTTTTAGGGTTCGAAGAAAAGGAAAATCAAACGGAGTCCAATTGACCTGAAAATTCATGGAACTCATTTTTGGAAGGAAAGAAGCCCAGAAGACTTGGAGTGCGTGTCGGGGGATCTTCGAGGAGGCCACGAGGCAGGGGGCACGCCCACCCCCTGGGCACGCCCTCCACCCTCATGAGCCCCTCGTGGCCCCCCTGACGTACTTCTTCTGCCTATATATCTCCATATACCCTAAAAACATCCGGGAGCACAATAGATCGAGAGTTCCGCCGCCAGAAGCCTCTGTAGCCACCGAAAGCCAATCTAGACCCATTCCGGTACCCTGCCGGAGGGGGCAATCCTTCTCCGATGGCCATCTTCATCATCCCGGTGCTCTCCATGTCGAGGAGGGAGTAGTTCTCCCTCGGGGCTGAGGGTATGTACCAGTAGCTATGTGTTTGATCTCTCTCTCTCTCATGTTCTTGATTTGGCACGATCTTGATGTATCGCGAGCTTTGCTATTATAGTTGGATCTTATGTTTCACCTCCCCCTCTTCTCTCTTGTAATGAATTGAGTTTCCCCTTTGAAGTAATCTTATCGGATTGAGTCTTTAAAGATTTGAGAACACTTGATGTATGTCTTGCCATGCATATCTGTGGTGACAATGGGATACCATGTGATTCACTTGATGTATGTTTAGGTGATCAACTTGCGGGTTCCGCCCATGAACCTATGCATAGGGGTTGGCACACATTTTCGTTGTGATTCTGCGGTAGAACTTTGGGGCACTCTTTGAGGTCCTTTGTGTTGGTTAAATAGATGAATCTGAGATTGTGTGATGCATATCGTATAATCATACCCATGGATACTTGAGGTGACATTGGAGTATCTAGGTGACATTAGGGTTTTGGTTGATTTGTGTCTTGAGGTGTTATTCTAGTACGAACTCTAGGGCTGTTTGTGACACCTATAGGAATAGCCCAACAGATTGATTGGAAAGAATAACTTTGAGGTGGTTTCGTACCCTACCATAATCTTTTCGTTCGTTCTCCGCTATTAGTGACTTTGGAGTGACTCTTTGTTGCATGTTGAGGGATAGTTATGTGATCCAATTATGTTAGTATTGTTGAGGGAACTTACACTAGTGAAAGTATGAACCCTAGGCCTTATTTCCACGCATTGCAATACCGTTTACGCTCACTTTTATCATTAGTTACCTTGCTGTTTTTATAATTTCAGATTACAAATACCTTTATCTACCATCCATATACCACTTGTATCACCATCTCTTCGCCGAACTAGTGCACCTATACAATTTACCATTGTATTGGGTGTGTTGGGGACACAAGAGACTCTTTGTTATTTGGTTGCAGGGTTGCTTGAGAGAGACCATCTTCATCCTACGCCTCCTACAGATTGATAAACTTAGGTCATCCACTTGAGGGAAATTTGCTACTGTCCTACAAACCTCTGTAGTTGGAGGCCCAACAACGTCTACAAGAAGAAGGTTGTGTAGTAGACATCAAGCTCTTCTCCGGCACCGTTGCCGGGGAGGTGAGTGCTTGAAGGTATATCTTTAGATCTAGCAATCGAGTCTTTTAGTTTCTTGTTTTATCACTAGTTTATTTTATAAAAGAAAACTATAAATAAAATGGAATTAAGTTTGTCTCATACGCTTCACCTTTTTAATATCTTTCGTGAGTATGATGGAAAGGAAAATTGTGCTCAAGTGCTAAAAGAAGAATGTATTAAAATGTTTGGCACTAAATATTTGAATGATGAGCATGATTGCAATGTTGTTAGTATGAATTCCTTGAATATCCTTGACACTAATGATGATTGCACTAGTTATGATGAAAATGTCTCCTACAAACATGTCAATTTTTGTGGAGTGCATTGGGTTTGTAAGTACACACCAAATAGAGAAGATAGATATTGCAAGAAGCATAAGTACTTAGAAACTAAATTGTTGCAAGAAAGGCTAGATGATTGTGCTAAAAATTTAAATTTTTTTGGCCATACTTGTGAGCTTTGTAATGAACATGGTCATATAACTATCCAATGCAAATTGTTTCATGATCTAATCGTGTCAAAAAATTGTGATGACTTGATTTCCCTTGAACATTATAATGAACTTAGTTTGGTTATGGACTACGAGGAAATAAAACATATAACTAACTATCTTCCATAATTTGCCCGTTATAAACTTCTTGGTTTTGATCTTGAGGAAATTTATATGTATTGTGCGGTGAATTGCATTGAAAATCCTTATATTGCAAACTACATAAAGAAAAGAAAACAAATAGAAGATGAAGAGAATACTAATGAAAGGGAACAGACTTCCCAATATCCTCCTATTATTTCTTATGATGAATCAGGTAACGAGGAGGAGCCTCCTATTAAACCAATCTCATTAATAAGGAGCTCCAAAAAGAGGATTGAACCCACACATGATGTGGTGAATAAGAAGAAAAGAAAAAGGAAGAGAGGTAAAAAGATGTCTCTCCCAAATAATGCTGCCCCTATTACTATCGTGCCTCCTGAAAATATAATTGTGGAAGATAATGATACTTCTTATGATCTTGAAAATCTTTTTGTCACTTGCTTGGATGAATATGATAATTGCTATACTATTGGTGCTATCCATACTATTAATTATGAGAGTGATTATGCTTATGATATGAAAAGGCCCAAGCTTGGGGATGCTATGTTTGATGAAGATGATGTTTTTGAGAATATATTTGCTGCAATTAATGTTTGTCCCAAGCTTGGGGATGCTACGCTTAATGAAGATGATATTTTTAGTTTCCCAAGTTTTGATATGCAAATTTATAATGATGATAGCATGCCTCCTACTTATGATAATTATTGTGATGATACATATGCTATAAAAAGTAGTGATGATTATATTTATAAAACTTGTCATGATTATGATTACCCTTTTTCTGAACATTACTCTTTTAATGTGGAAACAATTTATAGTATTCAAGTCCCTTATGATACTCCCGCTATTCCGATTGAGAAGAAATTTGCTTATGTGGAGAGTAATAAAAATTTATGCTTGTAGATCATGAAAAGAATGTTTTAGGTGATGGTTATATTGTTGAATTCATTCATGATGCTACTGAAAATTATTATGAGGGAGGAACATATGCTTGTAGGAATTGCAATAATATCATGTTTCCTCTCTATGTGCTTAAAATCTTGAAGTGTTGCTTGCTTTACCTTCCTATGAAAGTTGATTCTTGTTAACATAAGTTGTTTGCTCACAAAATCCCTATGCATAGGAAGTGGGTTAGACTTAAATGTGCTAGTCATATTCTTCATGATGCTCTCTTTATGTTTAAATTCTTATCTTTTATGTGAGCATCATTGAAATCATCATGCCTAGCTAGGGGCGTTAAACGATAGCGCTTGTTGGGAGGCAACCCAATTTTATTTTTGTTCCTTGCTTTTTGATCCTGTTTAGTAATAAATAATTCATCTAGCCTCTGTTTAGATGTGGTTTTATGCTTTTAATTAGTGTTTGTGCCAAGTAGAACCTTTGGGAAGACTTTGGTGAAGTCTTTATGATCATGCTGTAAAAAACAAAAACTTTAGCGCTCACGAGAATTCTATTTAGTTAATTATTTTTGCAGATGATTAATATATAAATTCATCAGGTCCAACAATTTATTTGAGAATTTTATGAGTTCTAGAAGTATACGTTTGATCCAGATTACTACAGACTGTTCTGTTTTTGACAGATTCTGCTTTTCGTGTGTTGTTTGCTTATTTTGATGAATCTATGGCTAGTAAAATAGTTTATAAACCATAGATAAGTTGGAATACAATAGGTTTAACACCAATATAAATAAAGAACAAGTTCATTGCAGTACCTTGAAGTAGTGTCTTCTTTTCTTTCACTAACGGAGCTTACGAGTTTTCTGTTAAGTTTTGTGTTGTGAAGTTTTCAAGTTTTGGGTAAGGATTCAATGGACTATGGAATGAGGAGTGGAAAGAGCCTAAGCTTGGGTATGCCCATGGCACCCCAAGGAAATATTCAAGGACAACCAAGAGCCTAAGCTTGGGGATGCCCCGGAAGGCATCCCCTCTTTCGTCTTCGTTCATCGGTAACTTTTCTTGGAGCTATATTTTTATTCGCCACATCATATGTGTTTTGCTTGGAGCGTCAATTTATTTTGTTAGGATTTGCATGCTGTTATTTAGAACAATGTTTTGCATATTTTATTTCAATAAAAGTGGCATTGATAGCCTTTACTATGCCTATGTTACAAGTATACATGTTGCTGTTTGAAAACAGAAAGTTTACCGCTGTTGCAATAATTACCTAGAAAATTCAGAATGTGATAAAATGTTGAATTTTTTTTCATATTAATCTATGATAAATTTACTACAGTTGGAATTTTCTTTCATAATTTTTGGAGCTAGGGAAGTATGGATGTTCCAGCATTCTTTACAGACTATCCTGATTAGGCAGATTGCTGTTATGTTTGCATTGTTTGCATATGTTTGCTTCTTTAATGATTCTATTTGAGGATAGGACTATTAAATATGCAGAGGAATTTAGTATGCAATGTTGAATAATAATTTTAGTGATTTGCTACAGTAGAGTATGATAAGGTTTTTGCAATGGTTTATACTAACTTATCTCACGAGTCCTTGTTGAGTTTTGTGTGGATGAAGCTTTTGAGATTTAGGGAGACCGTGATATGAGAGGAATTAAGGAGACACAAAAGCTCAAGCTTGGGGATTCCCAAGGCACCCCAAGATAATATTTCAAGAAGTCTCAAGCGTCTAAGCTTGGGGATGCCCCGGTTGGCATCCCACCTTTCTTCTTCAACAACTATCGGTTAGTTTCGGTTGATCCTAAGTTTTTGCTTCTTCACATGATGCTTGCCATTCTTAGAATGTCATTTTATTTTGCTTTGTTGTTTGAATAAAATACCAAGATCTGAAATTCTTAAATTTTAGAGAGTCTTCACATAGTTGCATAATTATTCAACTACTCATTGATCTTCACTTATATCTTTTAGAGCATGGTGGTAGTTTTATTTTGAAGAAATAGATGAACTCTCATGCTTCACTTAGATTATTTTGAGAGTCTTAATAGCATGGTAATTTGCTTAAAATCCTAATATGCTAGGTATTCAAGATTAGTAAAACTTTCTTATGAGTGTGTTGAATACTAAGAGAAGTTTGATGCTTGATGATTGTTTTGAGATATGGGGAAAATAATATCAAAGTCGTGCTAGTTGAGTAGTTGTGAAATTGAGAAATGCTTGTGCTGAAGTTTGCAAGTCCCGTAGCATGCACGTATGGTAAACGTTATGTAACAAATTTGAAACATGAGGTGTTATTTGATTGTCCTCCTTATGAGTGGCGGTCGGGGACGAGCGATGGTCTTTTCCTACCAATCTATCCCCCTAGGAGCATGCGTGTAGCGCCGAGGTTTTTGATGACTTGTAGATTTTTGCAATAAGTATGTGAGTTCTTTATGACTAATGTTGAGTCCATGGATTATACGCACTCTCACCCTTCCATCCTTGCTAGCCTCTTCGGTACCGTGCATTGCCCTTTCTCACATTGAGAGTTGGTGCAAACTTCGCCGGTGCATCCAAACCCCGTGATATGATACGCTCTTTCACACATAAACCTGCTTATATCTTCCTCAAAACAGCCACCATACCTACCTATTATGTCATTTCCATAGCCATTCTGAGATATATTGCCATGCAACTTTCCACCATTCCGTTTATTATGACACGCATCATCATTGTCATATTGCTTTGCATGATCATGTAGTTGACATTGTATTTGTGGCAAAGCCACAGTTCATAATTCTTCCATACATGTCACTCTTGATTCATCGCAATCCCGGTACACCGCCGGAGGCATTCATATAGAGTCATCTTTGTTCTAGTATCGAGTTGTAATCATTGAGTTGTAAATAAATAGAAGTGTGATGATCATCATTATTAGAGAATTGTCCCAAGTGAGGAATAAAAAAAGGCCATAAAAAAGAGAAGGCCCCCAAAAAAGATAAAGGCCATAAAAAGAAGAAAAGGCCAAATAAAAAAATGAGAGAAAAAGAGAGAAGGGACAATGCTACTATCCTTTGCCACACTTGTGCTTCCAAGTAGCACCGTGATCTTTTTGATAGAGAGTCTCTTGTTTTGTCACTTTCATATACTAGTGGGAATTTTTCATTATAGAACTTGGCTTGTATATTCCAACAATGGGCCTCCTCAAGTGCCCTAGGTCTTCATGAGCAAGCAAGTTGGATGCACACCCGCTAGATTCTTTTGTTGAGCTTTCATACATTTTATAGCTCTAGTGCATCCGTTGCATGGCAATCCCTACTCCTTGCATTAACATCAATCGGTGGGCATCTCCATAGCCCATTGATTAGCCTTGTTGACATGAGACTTTCTCCTTTTTTGTCTTCTCCACATAACCCCCTCATTATTCTATTCCACCCATAGTGCTATATTCATGACTCACACTCATGTATTGTGTGAAAGTATAGGTTTGAGATTACTAAAGTATGAAACAATTGCTTGGCTTGTCATCGGGGTTGTGCATGATGAGAGCATTCTTGTGTGACGAAAATGAAACATGACTAAACTATATGATTTTGTAGGGATGAACTTTCTTTGGCCATGTTATTTTTGAGAAGACATGATTGCTTAGTTAGTATGCTTGAAGTATTATCATTTTTATGCCAATATGAACTTTTATCTTGAATCTTTCGGATCTGAATATTCATACCACAATTAAGAAGAATTACATTGAAATTATGCCAACTAGCATTCCACATCAAAAATTATGTTTTTATCATTTACCTACTCGAGGACGAGCAGGAATTAAGCTTGGGGATGCTGATACGTCTCCAACGTATCTATAATTTTTGATTGCTCCATGCTATATTATCTACTGTTTTGAATGTTTATGGGCTTTATTATACACTTTTATATCATTTTTGGGACTAACCTATTAACCCAGAGTCTAGTGCGAGTTTCTGTTTTTACCCTGTTTTAGGGTTTCGAAGAAAAGGAAAATCAAACGGAGTCCAATTGACCTGAAACTTCACAGAACTCATTTTTGTAAGGAAAGAAGCCCAGGAGACTTGGAGTGCACATCAGGGGATCTCCGAGGGGGCCACGAGGCAGGGGGCGCGCCCACCCCCTGGGCGCGCCCTCCACCCTCGTGAGCCCCTCCTGGCCCTCCTGACGTACTTCTTTCGCCTATATATCTCCATATACCATAAAAACATCCGGGAGCACAATAGATGGGGAGTTCCGCCGCCAGAAGCCTCCGTAGCCACCGAAAGCCAATCTAGACCCGTTCTGGCACCCTGCCGGAGGGGGCAATCCTTCTCCGGTGGCCGTCTTCATCATCCCGGTGCTCTCCATGACGAGGAGGGAGTAGTTCTCCCTCGGGGCTGAGGGTATGTACCAGTAGCTATGTGTCGGTGTACTAGAGTAGGGGTACCCTAGTACCCCGAACTTGTGCATGGGCAGTTGCAGCATCCCGCGGCAAGGCTTGCCGGGTGACCGCCAAGACCCTCCGTGGTTCCCTCGAAGACCATTCAAGAACAAAGTACTCAAACCAAGGCCCCGGCAAGAGGAGCTTGCCGGGAAGGCCAACCAAGGCCCCGGCAAGAGGAGCTTGCCGGGAAGGCCAACCCAGGCCCCGGCAAGAGGATCTTGCCGGGAAGAGACAAGACCCCGGCAAGAGGAGCTTGCCGAGAAGGCCACTCAAGGCATACCAAGAAAGCTTGCCGCGACGCGCTGCGCGTCCCGGCAAGGCCCGGTGAGCGACAAGCTCCCAAACACGACAAGACGACGACCCTGACAAGGTACTCGCCGGGGGCCCGCTGCCACTCTGTACCCACGCTCCAGCGCACCCACCTGCGTGTCGCCATGAGGCTTCCTCAGGGACGCGTGGCGGGAGCCTGTGCAGCCAGGGGTACGCGGTGGCAAGCGGAGATGAAGAGAAGGCCATCGTGGCAAACGATGGCGCTCCTAACGGTCACTTTTTGCACTGTTTAGGCAACTCAGATGGGCATTCAATGACCTTGTCCCCTGCCGTCAGAGTTAGGTAGGGTGCACTGTGTCCACAGTAGCGGTAGCTGCACCTACCGCATCCTTTTCCTTTTTTTACCCTTCTAGTCTACGTTGCCACCTGTCGGTGACCCCTTGAAAGTATAAAAGGAGGCCCAAGCGCAACGTAGAAGGGGTTCGGCTCATTCGAAACACCAGGAACACTCTCACGCTCGGTCTGGCAGCGTCCATCGCTCCTGAGCAAGAATTCAATACACACAAACAAGCAGCAGTAGGGTTTTACGCATCCGTGCGGCCCGAAGCTGGGTAAAACTGCTCGCATGTACTGCCTCGATCCGCTCTTTGTGCGGCCTCCGCCCTCACCGAACCGAAAGGGGCTCGGTCCGCCGATCCCCATAGGTGTTCGTGGATCAGCTTCCCCGACATCTTTGGCACGCCAGGTAGGGGGCGTCGAGATTGTGCGAACCCGATCCGGCGTGCACGCGAGCTAAATCTTCATCGTCTTCATCGACATGCCACCGAAGAAGAAGGATTCGGAGGCAGCTGTTCCGTCTGCGTCGCTTTCACCGCCTCCGGAGCAAAGGGGTGGTGGAGTGGACACCGACGGAAGAATGCGCGTCAACGAGGGAGCCCTCAGTGCGGCCAAGTCCAAGGACAAGGCGGCACAGACCTCGGCGTCCATGCGCACACCGCACCCCTCTCAGGAGGCGCGGGACCAGCAGCGTCATGGCGTTCGCAGCGCCATACGTCTGCTGGGCCAAGATCAAGCTGGTGGTTCTCGTGGCGCTCAAGACCAAGATGCACGTCAACATGCTGGCTCGAGCGAAGTACGGTCGCCTGGGTGGGGCACTTCTCCTTCTAACGTGGTTAGGAGTCCGAGCACGCCCCACTCCTCGCACCGTTCACCTCCGCCGCCCACCACTCCAGCAGAAGCCTTGGCGCGAGCTCAACTGCTCCTAGACTATCCTCCGACGGCGGACAAGACCGACGAATGGAGGGCCACTATCCAGAGCCTCATCGGCTTCGCCAACGGCGACACTGTGCGGCAACCAAGCACCTCGCTGCCGCGGCAGGACAGCCGGACGCGAGCCGATGGCAACAAGACCGGGGGAGGTGCGACTTCCATGCACTCTCCACTACGAAGGCCAAGATCGCCGACTTGCCGGGTCCACCCCGACAGCGGCTCCACCGCGTCGTCGGACCCACGAGCTCGTCGCGACCAGCGCCAAGTTCTCCATGAACGACAACAAGAAGACACTCGAACCCGCATCGAGCGCCGAAGAGAAGCGCGACGTCAATCCGACAAGCGCGCTGGGCCCTCTATTGACATGCATGCGCCAGGGGAACCAGGCGATCTGCCGTACGTGGTAGGTTGTCCTGCGTTCACCCGTGAGCTGCGGCAAGTCCAGTGGCCCAGCACAAAGAATTTCAAACCAGACGTACCAGAGAAGTACGACGGCAAGACGCATCCGTCGGAGTTTCTCAGCATCTACACCATCGAGGTGCAGGCTGCCGGGGGACGGGACGACAAGATCCTTGCCAACTACTTCCCGCTGGTACTCAAGCCCAACGTCAGGTCCTGGCTCATGCACTTGCCGGACAATTCCATCTCCTCTTGGGCAGATTTATGCCATCAGTTTGTCGGCGCCTTTACAGGCGGCCACAAGCCACATGGCCAAGAGAGCGATCTTTATCTGCTCGCCCAGAAGGAAGGAGAGCCACTGCGCAAGTACATTCAGAGATTCAGCCGTGTACAACACAACATCCCAGACGTCCACCCCGCCGCGATCATCAGCGCGTTCCATCAGAACGTGCGAAACCGAAGGATGAGGGAGGAGATGGCGATGTGTAAGATCAGAGACGTCAGCGAGCTTTACGCCCTGGCCGACAAGTGTGCACGCGCTGAAGAGGGGAGGAGGCTCCCCGGAGAGAGTACAGGAGCAGGAGGATCCGACAGTGAGGATGCCGCCCCAACAAGGAAAGGCCGGCGGCGGAACAACAGAAGGAAAAAGGGCAAGGAAGTACTAGCTGTCGAGCAGACCGGCAACGGAGGTGGCGCCAAGGAAGCTAAAGCTGGTGGCTCCGACAAGGAGGCCCAGCCTATGGCGGCCGCCGACAAGCAGGACAGCTCCGGCAAGCAGTATTGTAAGATTCACCGCACCAAGGGTCACGATCTCCAGAACTGCAAGAAAGTCGAACAGCTTGTTGAGCAACAGAAAGCTGAGTACGAGCGGCGTGAGAAGGAGAAGGCCCAGGAAGGAACTGGTGGATCCGGCAAGAAACGTCCCGGCCGGGGAGGACGCCGCGGCAAAGCCAAGCAGCGGCAAGGAGACAGACCTCCCCGCGGCCGCGACAAGGATGAAGATGACGACGACGACGAAGACATGGATGATGACGAGGCCAACGAGCAGGAATTTCAGAAAGCTACAGAGGTCCTGTGCGTTGACGGTGGTGCTTCTCTGCATACTTCGCACCGCCAACTCAAGCAGTGGATGCGGGAGGTTAATGCAGCGGAACCATCCGTAGAGTCACGCAAGCCTCTGAAATGGTCCAGCACGCCTATCATCTTCGACATTGAGGATCACCCTGATCGCGTAACTGCGGTCGGGTGCTTGCCGATGTTGGTTTCACCAACTATCCGCAACCTCAAGGTCACGAAGATGCTAGTTGACGACAGAGCCGGCTTGAATCTGATCTCCTCCGTGGTCCTTCAGAAACTCCAGATCCCTGACAGCGAGCTCGAAGAGACTGGCACATTCCAAGGAATCAACCCGGGAAGGAGCAAGCCGAAGGGGAAGATCACGCTGCCGGTCACATTTGGCAGCGAGCTGAATTTCAGAACTAAGAGGGTCACATTTGACGTTGCCGATTTTCCATTGCCCTACAAAGGGATCCTTGGCCGTCCAGTGCTCGCCAAGTTTATGGCAGCCTCTCACTATGCATACAACATGCTCAAGATGTCAGGCCCGATAAGTGTCATCTCTGTCCCCAGCGACAAGAAGGATGCCCTTATCTGCGCCGACAAGATCTACCGGGAAGCAGCAGCCGCAGCTGATCACAACACACTTGCCGCTGAAGCTCCCGGGGGGAAGAAGAAGACAAAGTCCGGCAAGAGCTCTGATGCCCACTCCGGCAAGCGCACCTCTTCGGAGTGCTGCGCTACCGTCGAGGACGCACCATCGAGCTCCATCGGCAAGTATAAGAAGGCAATGGCAGCTCCACCTGAGACTAAGAAGGTGTCCGCCAAGGAGGATGGCACTGGTGGTACCTTCACCATCAGCGCCACTCTTGACCCCAAATAGGAAAGCACGCTCGTTGCTTTCCTGCGGGCGAATGTCGACGTGTTTGCATGGCAACCGTCTGATATCCCCGGTGTTCCCAGGAAAGTAATCGAGCACCACCTTGCCGTCTGTCCTCATGCGCGGCCCGTCAAGCAGATAGTCAGGAAGCAGGCAGTGGAGCGCCAAGAGTTCATCGCAGAAGAAATCAAGAAATTAGAAGCAGCAGGCCTTGTCAGAGGAGTGCTCCATCCCACGTGGTTGGCCAATCCTGTAGTCGTGCGCAAGGCAAACGGGAAATGGAGGCTTTGTATAGACTTCACTGATGTCAATAAAGCTTGTCCCAAAGATCCATCTCCCTTGCCGCGCATTGACCAGATTGTTGACTCCACAGCTGGATGTGATTTGCTTTCATTTCTTGATGCATATTGAGGATACCATCAAATCTTCATGGCAGAAGAGGATGAGGAAAAAACCGCATTTATCACCCCTTGCGGCACATACTGTTTTGTACGGATGCCCTTTGGGTTGAAGAATGCTGGTTCAACATTTGCAAGGGTAGTCCATGTCGCTTTTGAGCCACAGATACACAGAAATGTGGAAGCCTACATGGATGATATAGTGGTCAAGAGCAAGGACAAGGCTACCCTAATCCAAGATTTAGAAGAAACTTTTGCAAATCTGCGCAAGATCAACCTCAAGCTCAACCCCGAGAAGTGCGTGTTTGGAGTCCCTTCCGGCAAGCTTCTCGGGTTCTTTGTGTCTCAGCGGGGAATTGAAGCCAACCCTAACAAGATCAAGGCCATCAAGCAGATTGAAGCACCGAAGCGCGTCAAGGATGTGCGAAGGCTTGCCGGTTGCGTGGCTGCTCTCAGCAGGTTTATCTCTAAGTCTGGAGAGCGCGCCTTGCCGTTTTTCAAAATATTGAAAAAGGCAGGTCCAATGAAATGGACTCCAGAAGCGGAGGATGCGCTGCAGGACTTGAAGAGGTACCTGTCCTCCACTCCAATACTTGTCGCACCTAAGCCACAAGAGAAGTTGCTGCTGTACCTAGCGGCAACCAATCAAGTGGTTAGTGCTGCGTTAGTAGTGGAGAGGGAGGCGGACGATGAGCTAGCAACCGCGGCAAGTGAATCCAGCGACAAGCAGGGGGCCTCTCTGACAAGCTCTGGCCCCGACAAAGTTGAGTCTGCGCAGGCGTGCAAGGAGGTGCAGCAGAAGATGGTGCAGCGCCCAGTTTACTTTGTCAGCTCCCTTCTCCAGGGGGCTAGGTCGAGGTACTCTGGTGTGCAAAAATTGCTTTTCGGCCTTCTCATGGCCTCGAGAAAGCTGCGCCATTACTTCCAGGCACACGAGATCACAGTTGTCACTCGCTTTCCGCTGAAGAAGATACTGCAAAATCCAGAAGCAACAGGCAGGATTGTCGAGTGGGCGCTGGAACTGTCAAGCTTTGGCCTCAAGTTTGAGAGCACTTCAACTATCCAAAGCAAAGCATTGGCAGAATTCATAGCGGAATGGACGCCGACACCAGACGAAGAAACTCCAGAAACAAGCATCCCCGTCAAAGAGGCAAGCAAAGAGTGGCTGATGTACTTTGATGGTGCCTTCTCGCTGCAAGGCGCCGGTGCAGGCGTGCTGCTTATCGCACCCACCGGAGAGCACCTCAAGTACGTAGTCCAGATGCACTTTCCCAAAGAGCAAGCAACCAACAATACTGCAGAGTATGAAGGATTGCTTGCCGGTCTCAGAATCGCAGCAGACCTTGGGATCAAGAAGCTCATTGTCAGGGGTGACTCGCAGTTGGTCGTCCGCCAAGTAAACAAGAACTACCAGAGTCCATTGATGGAAGCTTATGTTGATGAAGTAAGGAAGCTAGAAGCACACTTTGATGGCCTGCAAATGGAACACGTTCCACGAGCTCAGAACGATATTGCTGACGGCCTGTCAAAGTGCGCTGCACTAAAGTTGCCTGTGGAACCAGGGATCTTTGTGCTCAAGCTGACTCAACCATCCATAACACCATCAACTGAACAAAGCAAGAAGAGGAAGTTGGTTTCCGGTGACTACTTTCCGGCAGAGCTCCCCGAAGCCGCCGCCAAGAAAGTCCCAAAGATCAACGCCAAGGATGCTGAGGGGCAGTCTGCTCCGGCAAACCTTATGGTTTGTTCCGTCAAAGCAAACGCTCCCGACAAGTTTTGCTCCGGCAAGCTTGTCGGGGAACATCAAGCTCCGGCAGGGCCGCAAGTCCTTGCCATAGAAGCGGATGTTCCCGCTACAACAGATACGCCTTTAGTCCTTGTTGTTGAGCCACAAGCTCCAGCATGGGCACAGCAGATTGTCCATTTCCTTCAGATAGGAAAGCTTCCCGAAGAGCAAGAAGAAGCGGAAAGAGTAGCCCGACAGTCGAGTATGTACAAGTTTGTCGACAACACACTGTACAAAATAAGACTCAACGGTGTGAAATTGAAGTGCATTCGCCGGGAAGATGGACAACAGCTGTTGGCAGAGATACATGGAGGCATATGTGGTCACCACATTGGCGCAAGAGCACTTGCCGGCAAAGCATTCCGACAAGGTTTCTTCTGGCCGACAGCCCTCCAGGATGCAACTGCACAAGTAACCAAGTGTGAAGCGTGCCAGTTCCATTCCAAACAGATACACCAGCCAGCTCAAGCTCTCCAGACGATCCCTTTATCCTGGCCATTTTCGGTCTGGGGGATTGACATCCTCGGCCCCTTCCCCCGATCTGTCGGGGGCTTTGAGTTCTTGTACGTTGCAATCGACAAGTTCACAAAGTGGCCGGAAGTGGAACCAGTGAGGAAGGTGACAGCACAGTCAGCAGTCAAGTTCTTCAGGTCGATTGTTTGCCGTTTCGGGATCCCTAACAGGATCATCACCGACAACGGCACGCAATTTACGAGCCGCACCTTCATGCAGTACGTCCAAGATCTTGGCACCAAGGTCTGCTTCGCTTCTGTTGCTCATCCGAGAAGCAACGGTCAAGCGGAGAGGGCAAATGCTGAAGTGCTGCGAGGCCTCAAGACCAGAACTTTCGACAGGCTGCACAAGTGCGGAAGAAACTGGATCGAGGAGCTGCCGGTGGTTCTTTGGTCGATCAGGACGACGCCAAATCGAGCCACTAGCCAGACACCTTTCGCTCTAGTCTATGGAGCAGAGGCAGTTCTCCCCACGGAACTCGTATACGGGTCACCTCGAGTGCTCGCTTATGATGAGCTCGAGCAAGAGCAGTTGCGCCAAGATGACGCGCTGCTCCTTGAGGAAGACCGTCTTCAGGCTGCTGTGCGAGCCATTCGCTACCAGCAAGCTTTGCGTCGCTACCATAGCTGCAAAGTTAAAGCCAGAAGCTTCGAGGAAGGCGACCTTGTTCTTCGGCGTGTTCAGTCCGCCAAGAATCCCAACAAGTTGACACCGAAGTGGGAAGGCCCTTATCGGGTGAAACGAGTCACTAGGCCCGGCGCTGTCCGCCTTAAGACCGAAGATGGCATTCCGGTGAGCAACTCCTGGAACATTGAACATCTTCGTAAGTTTTACCCGTAGGGCACGGTTGCCGGAAGCTTTTCCGGCAACCACCTTTTGTACAAGTCTTGCCGCTGTTGCATGTAATCCTTTGTACAAAGCCGGGCGCAGACCCCGTGCACCAGTAAAGTTCATGTGCCCCGCACGTCTTGTCAGTTTTTTTATGCTATAATCCTTTTTGCATATGTTATCTGACACTTTGTGCAGCACCATACCCCGGTAAGCGATAACGAGCCCAAGGCTCCATATCATTACTTTATTTCTCTGTTTCTTTCTCAAAAGAAGGAAGGTTCCCTCGCCCACAAGGTTTACCGGGGGGGAAGGAGAAGATAATGGTGTGGACCAGGCCGTTCAAGAAAGTTTCTCCTTGCCGGGAAGCAGACGACAGAAAAGCTAAGTTGCTAAAGCTTGAGCAATCAGTTTTTTAAGTTTTTGAGTTATTTTCCTTGAACGACCGTGCTTTGTATGGAAAACCTGTGCGCGGAGGAACCAACTCGTAGCTAGTTGCGCCTTTATTTTGTTTCGAGTCCGCTCAACAACTTAAGTGAGCTGCTAGCGCCCTTACTTTGCTTCGAGTCCGCTCAGCAACTTAAGTGAGCCGCTAGCGCCCTTACTTTGTTTCGAGTCTGCTCAACAACTTAAGTGAGCTGCAACTAGTTGCGACAAGGTTGCTTGTTGGTAGCGACCCCTCCAGCAGGCTGCTGAAGTTCTGCACTCGGCGCTCGCGGCAAGGGTGCCTGCGCCGGCAAGTTTCCCTAGAAAGCGTAGGGCAGAACCATACAAAGCCAAGAGTCGAGTAAAGGAAGTAACACACCAATTTTTTGCCTAAGATAGAGTTATATTACAAAAATAACTTGTCGCGCCTCTAATAAAGTGTTCCCGTAACATGGCTGGCAGCGACAAGGAAAGAAGAAGGGCGCGCCGACACCTGGGCCCCGGCAAGCCAATATCGCTGGGGGCTGCGAGTGCCAAGAATCGTCCACAGCAAACCAGAGTTGCCGGGGGCTGCAATATCAGATAAGTCTTTCATGCATCCTCTTATGGACTGGGGAATGCGAAACCGCGTTTCTTCCCGAAAACTGCCGTGCTCCCTCAACTCTAGGCCCCGGGGCTCGTTCCCGGGGCCAAGTTTGGTCGTAGTCGCGGCAGCAAAGGGATGAAACGAGGAGACCACACCCACCTCGTTCCCGCCTCCGTCAAAGGCGTGAGAAAGGTCGAGCGACATGGGAAGGCGGCAGGGCCTGTTGCCGGGAGATGAAATGTCTGTCCGAGGGATACCAAGGATTTGCTCCTTGGCGTGGGTTCAACCCGCGAGACAAATAACCCGGCAAGCATCCCCTTTTCATTAAAAAACATCCCACTCAGGTACAGTCCATAGAGGATGAAAAACATGAAAGAGAGGATTACACGTTTTAGATACAGCTAAGGCCCGAAGGCTTACAAATTAAAAAGATAAGATGCCCGTAATCCCTTTCCTATCCCTCTCTTCAGGAGGCAGGTCAAGGAGGCGAAAAGGGCAAAAGGAGCGCCTAGGCGAGCTACGGGTGCCAGAAGACACCAAGAGAACATCCCGGGGGCCGTCCGAAGGCTGGACGGCGATGGCGGCGCTGGAAGCGGGGCTCGAAGACGGGGCGGCAGGACGTCAGCACGCTGTCGAGGGCACCACGCCCTCGTACTCCGACCTGACGGCCTTGTCGCCAGCCCTCTTGATCCCACAACCCCTCATGTGCAGTCTCAGTGTCTCGGGCGGGTCCAACTCCATCGCGCTCGCAAACGGAGCTGGAAGCCGGAGGCGACGACGAGGCGCCCGACGCAGCTTGACGAAGAACTCGCAAGGGTCGTCCCCTATATGGACCACCGTGGGGGGAGGATCCGCCGGCGGAGGCGAAACTGGCGCGCCGCCCCGCCCGCCTCTTCCCCGAGCGCCCCGACCTCGTCCTCGACCTCGTCCTCGACCTCGTCCGCGACCTCGCCCCCTCCCTCTTCCCCTTATGGCTGGCTCTGCCACCACGGGCGCGGGAGAGGGAGAGGTGCGCTGTCTGGCGGCGACCCTCGCCGCCACCGATGAAGGGCCTGGGTTCCCTTTCTCCATGGCGAATGAGAGAAAGGGGAGCAGAAGCTGAAGAAAGGAGGAGATGAGAGAGTACGGGTTTCTGTGCTCCCCTCCCGCTCTTTATAAAGGAGCGAGGTGGGGGCTCGACCGCCCCGCTCAGCGAATCAAGGCACGGGAAGAGCAGGGAGTCGGGGCCAACCCGCTGCCTCTGCTCGCGACGGCCCAGTTTCCCACTTCCACCGTCCGCGACCCCAAGCGCATGGGAGTCGCGTGGCGGGGATGCAGAACCAAGGCGACGGATGAGGCGGCCTCGCTCCGCCTCGTGATCGCGGGGAGTGGACGTCTCGAAAACCGCGCACCGGCCCCGTCCAGTAAATGCACCACGCCCCCACGCCTACCTCCGTTTAGGGGGGAGGGCGTGAACCGTCCCCATCATCGTGGCCTGACGCATGCTCGAGGGGCTTAGCCCCGCGCACGCCGCCCGCGTCACCCACGACGCCGCGTTTGACGCGTGCTGTTCTGGGCGTGCGCGGTGGGAGTGGGGAGATATGCGGCATGACCTAGGCCGCGCGTGCCCGTGCACTGTTTTGGGCCTGGCCCAACAGCGGTCGGCACCGTGTCTGGCCCAGGCCCGGGGGCTCCTGTCGGTGTACTAGAGTAGGGGTACCCTAGTACCCCGAACTTGTGCACGGGCAGTTGCAGCATCCCGCGGCAAGGCTTGCCGGGTGACCGCCAAGACCCTCCGTGGTTCCCTCGAAGACCATTCAAGAACAAAGTACTCAAACCAAGGCCCCGGCAAGAGGAGCTTGCCGGGAAGGCCAACCAAGGCCCCGGCAAGAGGAGCTTGCCTTGAAGGCCAACCCAGGCCCCGGCAAGAGGATCTTGCCGGGAAGAGACAAGACCCCGGCAAGAGGAGCTTGCCGGGAAGGCCACTCAAGGCATACCAAGAAAGCTTGCCGCGACGCGCCGCGCGTCCCGGCAAGGCCCGGTGAGCGACAAGCTCCCAAACACGACAAGACGACGACCCCGACAAGGTACTCGCTGGGGGCCCGCTGCCACTCTATACCCGCGCTCCAGCGCACCCACCCGCGTGTCGCCATGAGGCTTCCTCAGGGACGCGTGGCGGGAGCCTGTGCAGCCAGGGGTACGCGGTGGCAAGCAGAGATGAAGAGAAGGCCATCGTGGCAAACGATGGCGCTCCTAACAGTCACTTTTTGCACTGTTTAGGCAACTCAAATGGGCATTCAATGACCTTGTCCCCTGCCGTCAGAGTTAGGGAGGGTGCACTGTGTCCACAGTAGCGGTAGCTGCACCTACTGCATCCTTTTCCTTTTTTTACCCTTCTAGTCTACGTTGCCACCTGTCGGTGACCCCTTGAAAGTATAAAAGGAGGCCCAAGCACAACGTAGAAGGGGTTCGGCTCATTCGAAACACCAGGAACACTCTCACGCTCGGTCTGGCAGTGTCCATTGCTCCTGAGCAAGAATACAATACACACAAACAAGCAGCAGTAGGGTTTTACGCATCCGTGCGGCCCGAAGCTGGGTAAAACTGCTCGCGGGTACTGCCTCGATCCGCTTTGTGCGGCCTCCGCCCTCACCCAACCGAAAGGGGCTCGGTCCGCCGATCCCCATAGGTGTTCGTGGATCAGCTTCCCCGACACTATGTGTTTGATCTCTCTCTCTCGTGTTCTTGATTTGGCACGATCTTGATGTATCGTGAGCTTTGCTATTATAGTTGGATCTTATGTTTCACCTCCCCCTCTTCTCTCTTGTAATGAATTGAGTTTCTCCTTTGAAGTAATCTTATCGGATTGAGTCTTTAAAGATTTGAGAACACTTGATGTATGTCTTGTCGTGCGTATCTGTGGTGACAATGGGATACCATGTGATTCACTTGATGTATGTTTTGGTGATCAACTTGCGGGTTTCTCCCATGAGCCTATGCATAGGGGTTGGCACACGTTTTCATCGTGATTCTCCGGTAGAACTTTGGGGCACTTTTTAAGGTCCTTTGTGTTGGTTGAATAGATGAATCAGAGATTGTGTGATGCATATCGTATAATCATACCCACAGATACTTGAGGTGACATTGGAGTATCTAGGTGACATTAGGGTTTTGGTTGATTTGTGTCTTAAGGTGTTATTCTAGTACGAACTCTAGGGCTGTTTGTGACACCTATAGGAATAGCCCAACGGATTGATTGGAAAGAATAACTTTGAGGTGGTTTCATACCCTACCATAATATCTTCGTTCATTCTCCGCTATTAGTGACTTTGGAGTGACTCTTTGTTGCATGTTGAGGGATAGTTATGTGATCCAATTATGTTAGTATTGTTGAGGGAACTTATACTAGTGAAAGTATGAACCCTAGGCCTTATTTCCAAAGCATTGCAATACCGTTTATGCTCACTTTTATCATTAGTTACCTTGCTGTTTTTATAATGTCAGATTACAAATACCTTTATCTACCATCCATATACCACTTGTATCACCATCCGTTCGCCGAACTAGTGCACCTATACAATTTACCATTGTATTGGGTGTGTTGGGGACACAAGAGACTCTTTGTTATTTGGTTGCAAGGTTGCTTGAGAGAGACCATCTTCATCCTACGCCTCCTACGGATTGATAAACCTTAGGTCATCCACTTGAGGGAAATTTGCTACTGTCCTACAAACCTCTGCACTTGGAGGCCCAACAACGTCTACAAGAAGAAGGTTGTGTAGTATACATCAGGGCCCTCAAGGGCTCGAATACATAAGCTCAAATATATAAGAGTCAGCGGAAGCAACAATATCTGAGTACAAACATAAGTTAGACAAGTTTGCCTTAAGAAGGCTAGCACAAAATCGATCGAAAAGGCAAGGCTTCCTGCCTGGGAGCCTCCTAACTACTCTTGGTCGTCGGCGGTCTCCATGTGGTAGTAGGCACCCTCGGGGTAGTAGTAGTCGTCGGTGGGGTCGTCTGGATCCTGGGTTCCACCATCTGGTTGCATCAACCAGAAAGAAGAAAGAAGGGGGAAAAGGGGGAGCAAAGCAACCGTGATTACTCATCCAAAGTACTCGCAAGCAAGGAACTACACTACATATGCATCGGTATCAATGAAATGGGTTGTATGTGGACTGAACTACAGAAATGCCGGAATAGAGGGGAGAACCTAGTCCTATCGAAGACTAGCATCTTCTGGAAACCACCACCTTGCAGCAACAGGAGGGACTAGAGTAGCATAAAGTAAAGTAGTAGTAGTTGAGGGAGTCCTGGATTATGGGGTCTCCGGACAGCCGGACTATATCCTTTGGCCGGACTGTTGGACTATGAAGACACAAGATTGAAGACTTCGTCCCATGTTCGGATGGGAGTCTACTTCGCGTGGTAGGCAAGCTAGGCAATACGGATATGTATATCTCCTCCTTTGTAACTGACCTTATGTAACCCTAGCCCCCTCCGGTGCCTATATAAACCGGAGGGTTTTAGTCCATAGGACAACCTACAATCATACCATAGGCTAGCTTTTAGGGTTTAGCCTCTCCGATCTCGTGGTAGATCAACTCTTGTACTACTCATATTATCAAGAATAATCAAGCATGACATAGGGTTTTACCTCCATCAAGAGGGCTCGAACCTGGGTAAAACATCGTGTCCTCTGCCTCCTGTTACCATCCGCCTTAGACACACATTTCGGGACCCCCTACCCGAGATCCGCCGGTTTTGACACCGACATTGGTGCTTTCATTGAGAATTCCTCTGTGACGTCGCTGTAAGGAAGGATGCCTCATCTAGTTGTTAAAAACAACATTACCGCCGGGGGAGCCCTGGCTGTCGGCCAAACTCTTCGGCTAGGCAGTTTCATCATGACCGCCTGTTTGGCTGCTACACCAACGATGACTTCTCGGGTCATCGAAAACGGCCTCCACGTCGGCTCGGAATTCGCCGAGCAGATGGATCCAATGGAGCTCTCTTCCCTAAATGTAACATCCCAAATTTACAATTTGGAATGTTATACATTAGATCATCATTGCATACCATATTTTATTTTGCATTTTGGTTGATCGTAGAAATTCTACGCAACTCAATGACCCACGGAGAGAGTTGGGGATTTCGTTATTTTCATATTTGAGTTTTCTCAAATTTTGAGAATAGGATCATTTGATTTTATTTATTTTATTATCAATTATTTCTATTATAAAAATATGAGAGAGGGAATAAAATGACTTTTCCAAAATAAATAAATATTGAGGATCAAATAATAAAATCAAATAAGATTTTATTTCGGAGTTTTTCGGTGTTTTAAGGAAAATGTGCGTTTTTCAAAATTGCATTTAGGTCCCAAATAAATGTTCACCTTGCGCGGCTTGATTTTAGAAGCCCGTGAAAATTTATTTCGGAATTTTTGGAGAGCGTTTAGTATTTATTTTTATTTTTCTTCTGCGCGTAATTAAAAAAAACGAACCGACCTACGGGCAGTGTCCTATTCGGACTCCGGCCCGACTCGCCCTTTATAAGCCGGCCCAGCCCCGGGGGGAAACCCTAGCCCCAGCCCCCAGCCCCCAGCCCCCAGCCGCCGCCGCCGCCGCCACCAGCGCCGCCGTCGCCCGCCGCCGCCGCGCCGCTGTCGCCCGCTGCCGCCGTCGATCCCGCCGCCCGAGGTTCGCCGTGCCTCGAAATCCGTGCCGTCGGTTTTTTAAAAACGATCAGTTTTCGTCAGTTTATTTTTTTAGATTCGGTTTTTCTTAAATAGATCGGGTTTTCCGGTTTATTTAAATAGCGAGCGTTCGTCCGTTCGTTCGTTCTAACGAACGTTCGTCGTTTTTCTTTTTCTCGGATTAAATCCGCGACTTTTTGATCGTGATTCCTGATCTGATTTTCATTTTAGTATAACTTTCCGCTCGTTTATCGGAATCAGGCGATTCAAGCGCCTAGAGTTTCGTCTCGAAACCATCTATCCGTTAACCAACTTAAACAAGATTTTGCTGCTGTAAAATTTGCCCTAGATCCAGATTTGTAGAGAGAAGTTGTTTTCTTTCGCCGTTTGACTTTCGTTGCTTCGTTCGATTTGATTCTTTTGCCAACCGGAGTTCTTAAGTTGAACCTTCTGGTTAGATCTCTTATTTGCATTTTACCCGTGCATTAGATGAGTACTTATTGTATGCTTGTTTGTTTGTCTGCGATAGAATACCCGGAGTGTGCCGCTTGTTACTTCGAATCACTAGGTTTCGTGGATCATCAACAAGGCAAGTAACACTTTGATCATACCTTTTCTACTACCCAATTTTATTGCATTAGATCAATCCTCACAAATTGCATGGTTAGGATCTAACTAAATTGTGGGATGGGAAGTAGATGAGGTAGTACCTATTACCTGTTTATTATCAAACCTTTGGGAGTTACTTCTACGTTTGCTTATTATGCCATGCTATGCTAGTAGACATGGATTGGGTGAGTGATATCCATGACAGATGTGAGTTTTGTTAATTAATGGTTTATCTAAGGTGGCAACTTAAACACACATCTGGGTGGATTGAGGCACCTGGGTATTCCAGGACTTGCCTGTTTTCTTTTGGACCGCCACCCAGGCTCAAAGGGATCATGATACTATTCATACTAGAAACTTCCGTGTGCAGCCACAAGCTATTATGGGCTCTAGCATAGTTGACTAAGTCATGCGAACTCTTACAGTGGTAGACTAGCAGATGTAGGGGATGTAGGTGGTACGGTCTACCCTATCGTAAGGTGCTAGCGCTTCTGAAAGAATATGTCTCGGTCATCCGTCTTCTCAAACACCATGTAGTGCGAGAAACCAAACGGAGGCGATCGAGTCTTGTCGGGAAAAGTGCGCAAACCTCTACAGAGTGTAATAAACTAATCATGATTAGCCGTGTCCCCGGTTATGGACATCTTGAGTATCTAGTACCTAGATTATCATGTGAATCTCAACATGTTACTCTAAATTAATTTTGTTGGGTTATGTTTAATGATGATGCTTAATTGGGATTGAGAATGTTGTCAACCATTCTCAATGTTTAACAACTACCATGATAGTTAAATAAAATTTATTCCTTTATAGTAGGGAAAAATTGGCTTTGTGCAAAACTGTAACCATAGAGCTTTCCACCAGCCAAATATGCATATAGTATAGATGTTTCATTCCATTACTCTCTATGTGTTACCTTGCCAGCATATTCCATGTGCTGACCCGTTTTCGGGCTGCAACATTAATGTTGCAGACTTTTTAGATGACGATTAAGGAGTTTTAGGTCATGGTTCTATACTCAGTGATGCCGTTGGAGTTGGACTCACTTATCTTTCAAGCCTTCCGCTGTTATCGTTATTAGATGGCCTTAAGTCATATTTATTGTAATAAGTTCTCTTATGAGACACTCGATGTAATAAGTGTGTGTTTGCTACTCTGCTATTAATCCTCCGAGTACTGTGTGGTGTCAGCATTACTGATCCAGGGATGACACCGGAGCACAGAGATCAGACTGTTTGAGGTCTGGTCGCTACAGAGATGGTATCAGAGCACACACTGACTGTAGGACACGACCACTAAGCTAAAAGACCTAGATCACTATCCATTCTCTTCTCTTCTGACTTCTCATCTTTTCTACTCATTTAGGATGGCGGATGCAAGGAACAAGTTCACGCAACCATATGAAGATACACCCTTTGGACGTCACTTGAAGGAAGTCACTAGATACCTGAACATAGGAGTACCAAGCTTCACTGGAACCTACAACGCTACTTTACCTAAAGAAGAGCGCTGGATGATTCAAGTTCAAGTTCCAGGAAGGACGTTCATGCCAGTCACTGAGCCCATAGAGTTTTCTTTTGATGCACCAACTTAGAGTCTAGGAAAGAGCATGGCAGCTCACATCGCCATGGGATGCATTGGGAAAGTCTACCACAAGGATCTCAAGGATACTATCTACTAGATTTGTGGGCGCCGAGATGAACACTGGGAGATGATCAGCACTAGGAAGGATAGATCAATCGCGACTTTTATCCAGGAGCTAAACCAGCACATTCGACGACAGGAGAATTAGATGTGCGCCGACATGATAGATCTAAAGAAGGCTAAGACTAGAATCAAGGAACTGGAGGAAGAACTCAAGGCTACACGTGAAGATTATGAAGAGGAAATTGAAGTATTGGTGGAGAAGAATGACGACCTGATCAAGAAGATTGGAATATTTATGGGAGGCCCTACACCAGTAGATGAAGACGAAGAACCCAAGGAGATTAGCCCGGAAGACTACATCATCATCGACGACACCGACTCGGATCAAGATAGAAGCGATGATGACTATGTTGATGAAGCTGGAGCAGATATCATGGAGTCTGCAACCGAAGAATATTTCTAGTAGACCACCTCATCAGTAGTAGTAGTCCACCATGTAAATATAGTAGTCCGAGCACTTTTGCGATAGATAGATCGATTGTATGCCCTTGTTTGATTGAATGAAGTGAATTGTTTGCTTTTGCCTCATGTGCATATGGGTAGTGTTTTCTCTTTAGGCCCCCTCTATTCTTACATCTCATCTTTTCTAAACCCTCAGATGCCTCCGAGACGTGACCCCGGATTTGCCTTTCCACCGGAGCTCACCCAATTGATCCAGCAGCAGAACACATTGATGCAGTTGCTAGTCCAGAATCAGAATCAGGGGAACAACAACAACAACCCACCACCACCACCACCTGTTGACCACTTAGCCCGTTTTCTTAGGCTGAATCCACCGGTGTTTTCCAGTAGCACCGAGCCGATAGTAGCAGATGATTGGCTCCGCAAGACAGCTAGGGAGTTGACCACAGCAGGATGCATAGATGCGGAGAAGGTGAAGTTTGCCGCACATCAGCTAGAAGGACCCGCAGCATCATGGTGGGATAATTTCACCGCCACTTTCCCAGTCGACACTGTCACATGGGACCAGTTTCACCAGGCTTTTTGTACTGCCCATGTTTCAGCAGGAGCTATGGCCATGAAGAAGCATGAGTTTCGCAACTTGCGCCAAGGAGGACGGACAGTTGGCCAGTATGTGGAGGACTTTAGTAAGTTAGCACGTTATGCCCCAGATGACGTCACTACGGATGCAGCTAAGCAGGAGAAGTTTCTGGAAGGACTGAATGATGAGTTGAGCATGCAGTTGATGGTAGCAACCTTCAACAACTACCAGGAGTTGGTAGATCGTGCTCTTATGATTGAAGGCAAGCAGCAGCAAATTGAGAATCGCAAGAGGAAGTATGGATAAGGAAAATACAATTCAGGAGCTCAGCAGAAGCCACGTTTTACCCCTAGATCGGGAGGACATTTTTAGCATACCCATGGAGGAGGTAGCTCGCACAATCACAATGGCACCAAGAATGGAAATGGCAATGGAGGAAGTAACGGCCAGAATCGCACCAACCCATCAACCCCAGCCAAGAAGGACCTGAGCCAAGTCACTTGCTTTAAGTGTCAGAAGACCGAACATTATGCCAATGAATGTCCTGAAGGCCAAAATGGCAATGGAAGTTCTGGAAAGAAGCTGAACCCTTTCAATAGGGGACAGGTGAACCACGTTAGCGTGGAGGAGGTTGAAGCTCAGCCCGATGCAGTAATAGGTAAGTTTTTGGTTAAGTCATTTACTGCAGTCGTTCTTTTTGATACTGGTGCATCGCATTCATACATCTCAAGGGGATTTGTGGATAAGTATAACCTATCAACCCAAGCCCTTAGGTCACCCATGTTAGTAACCTCGCCTGGAGCAGAGTATGTGGCTAGTCTATGGTGTGATCGGTTACCATTAAGGATTGGTAACTATGTTTTTCCCTCAGACCTAATAGTATTGGAATCCCAAGGATTGGATGTGATTTAGGCATGGATTGGTTATCAAAGTATGAAGGGAATATTGAGTGTGCTAGTAAGTCAATTTTGCTTACCACCACAGAAGGGAGAAGGATCAAGTATGTATCCCGGCATGTGCCAAAGAGGACTCAAGTAAATTGCCTAACAGGAGTTGTGCAGGAGGAAGTACCAGTGGTAAGGGATTTCCCTGAAGTATTTCCGGAGGAGTTGCCAGGCATGCCACCGGATAGAGATATCGAGTTTTTGATTGAGCTATTGCGAGGCACATGGCCAATATCAAACAGACCATATAGGATGCCAGCAAAGGATTTGGTGGAAATTAAGAAACAGATTAAGGAGTTACTGGATAGGGGATATATTCGCCCAAGTTCTTCGCGTTGGGGATCGCCAATACTTCTGGTAGAAAAGAAGGATGGATCGTTAAGGATGGTTGTTGATTATCGAGGATTGAATGAAGTAACGATCAAAAACAAGTACCCACTACCAATGATCAACGATCTGTTTGATCGATTGCAAGGAGCTAAGGTATTTTCCAAGATCGATCTGCGATCAGGATACCACCAGTTGAAGATTCAAGAACAGGATATTCTGAAGACAGCTTTTACCACCAGGTATGGGCTGTATGAGTATACCGTTATGTCATCTGGTCTGACTAACGCACCTGCCTATTTTATGAACATGATGAACAAAGTGTTTATGGAGTTCTTGGATAAGTTCGTCGTAGTGTTCATTGATGATATCCTGGTTTATTCGAAGAATGAAGAGGAACACAAGGAGCATTTGCGTTTGGTACTTGGAAAGCTCAGAGAACATCAATTATATGCCAAGTTCAGCAAATGTGAGTTTTGGTTGAAGGAAGTAGGATTCCTCAGACACGTTATATCTGGAGAAGGTATAGCAGTTGATCCCACTAAAGTTGATACCGTGACCAAGTGGGAAGCCCCAACAACAGTTGGAGAGATCCGGAGTTTTCTTGGACTCGCAGGATACTACCGGAGATTTATTGAGAATTTCTCAAAGATTGCGAAGCCTATGACTGAGTTGTTGAAGAAAGATACCAAGTTCATATGGACGGACGAATGTGAGACTAGTTTCCAGGAGTTGAAGAAACGTTTGGTTACCTCACCAGTGTTGATTTTGCCAAACCCGACCAAAGATTATGAGGTGTATTGCGACGCTTCACGTTGAGGACTTGGAGCAGTGCTTATGCAGGAAGGGAGAGTTTATTCATATGCCTCAAGACAACTGAAGCCTCACGAGTTGAATTATGCCACGCATGATTTGGAGTTAGCAGCCGTAGTGCATGCTTTGAAAACATGGAGGCATTTCCTCATTGGAAACCATTGTGAGGTGTACACGGATCATAAGAGTTTGAAGTACATTTTCACACAGAAGGAGTTAAACCTCAGACAAAGGAGATGGTTGGAGCTTATCAAGGATTATGATATGAAATTGCATTACCATCCCAGAAAGGCTAATGTAGTAGCTGACGCATTAAGCCGTAAGAGCCATGTCAATACATTAATGACGGGAGAAATACCCAAGGAGTTAGCAGAAAATCTTCGTGAACTATGTGTGGAAATAGTTCCGAGAGGCTATGTAGCAGCATTGGAGATTCAGTCAACTTTGATGGATAGAATCAGGGAAGCTCAGAAAACTGACAAAGAAATTGCCGCTATTAAGGAGAAACTGAGCAAAGGAAAAGCTAAAGGATTTCGTGAGGATGAGCACGATACCCTATGGTTTGAAGACCGCGTTTACGTGCCCAATGACCCGGAGATCAGGAAGTTGATTTTGCAAGAGGCACATGACTCACCATACTCGATTCACCCAGGAAATACCAATATGTATTTGGATTTGAAGGATATTTTCTGGTGGACCGAAATGAAGAAGGATATTGCGGAGTATGTAGCAGTTTGTGATGTATGTCAGAGAGTAAAGGCAGAGCATCAGAAGCCAGTAGGATTGTTACAACCATTGCCGATACCCGAATGGAAGTGGGATAAGCTAGGCATGGATTTTATCACGGGATTGCCCAGGACTCGTTCAGGCATGACTTGATTTGGGTTGTAGTTGACCGATTGACGAAAGTAGCTCATTTCATCCCAGTAAAGACCACTTACACCAATGCTAAGTTGGCAAAGATATACATGACCAGGATCGTATGTCTGCATGGAGTTCCGAGGAGTATCGTATCAGATAGAGGAACCCAGTTTACCTCAAAGTTCTGGAAGCAGTTGCATGAAACTTTGGGTACCAGGCTAGAATTCAGTACAACTTTTCATCCACAGATAGATGGACAGACCGAGAGAGTCAATTAGATTTTGGAGGATATGCTGAGAGCTTGTGCGCTAGATTATGGATCTAGTTGGGACGATAATTTGCCATATGCAGAGTCTCTTACAATAACAGTTACCAAGCCAGTTTAAAGATGGCCCCTTTCGAAGCCTTGTACGGAAGGAGGTGCATGACACCGTTATCGTGGAACGAAGTTGGAGACCGCCAGTTGTTTGGACCTGACCTGATTAAAGAGTCTGAACAGAAGGTGAAGTTGATTCGCGATAGGCTCAAGGTAGCCCAGTCCAAACAGAAAAGTTATGCAGATTCTAAACGCAAGGAGACAATTTACGAAGTCGGAGATAGAGCTTATCTTCGAGTATCTCCACTTCGGGGAACAAAGCGTTTTGGAGTTAAAGGGAAGTTAGCGCCACGATTTGTAGGACCATATCGAGTTTTGGAGCGTATGGGAGAAGTGGCCTATAAGTTGGAATTACCTGAAGGATTGTCAGGAGTTCATGATGTGTTCCACCTTTCCCAGTTGAAGAAGTGTCACGCGGAGATGGCTGACATACCCTTAAGAGATACAGTGCCATTGGAAACAATTCAGTTGGATAACGATTTGACCTACGAGGAGAAACCAATTAAGATTCTCGAGGTTGCCAGCCGAGTCACCTGCAACAAGGTTATCAAGTTTTGCAAAGTTCAGTGGAGCCACCACACAAAGGATGAAGCCACCTGGGAACGAGAGGAAGATTTGCTCAAGGACCACCCTCACCTATTTTCTAGCCAACCCGAATCTCGAGGGCGAGATTCATCTTAAGGGGGGTAGGTTTGTAACATCCCAAATTTCCAATTTGGAATGTTATACATTAGATCATCATTGCATACCATATTTTATTTTGCATTTTGGTTGATCCTAGAAATTCTACGCAACTCAATGACCCATGGAGAGAGTTGGGGATTTCGTTATTTTCATATTTGAGTTTTCTCAAATTTTGAGAATAGGATCATTTGATTTTATTTATTTTATCATCAATTATTTCTATTAACAAAATATGAGAGAGGGAATAAAATGACTTATCCAAAATAAAGAAATATTGAGGATCAAATAATAAAATCAAATAAGATTTTATTTCGGAGTTTTTCGGTGTTTTATTTGAATTTAGGAAAAATGTGCGTTTTCCAAAATTGCATTTAGGTCCCAAATAAATGTTCACCTTGTGCGGCTTGATTTTAGAAGCCCGTGAAAATTTATTTCGGAATTTTTGGAGTCCGTTTAGTATTTCTTTTTATTTTTCTTCTGCCGTAATTAAAAAAAACGAACCGACCTACGGGCCGTGTCCTATCGGACTCCGGCCCGACTTGCCCTTTATAAGCCGGCCCAGCCCCGGGAGGAAACCCTAGCCCCAGCCCCCAGCCACCGCCGCCGCCTGCGCCGCCGCCGCCGCGCCGCGCCGCCGTCGCCCGCCACCGCGCCGCCGCCCGCCGCCCTGCCGGACGCCGCCGCCGTCGACCCTGCCGCCCGAGGTTCGCCGCGCCTCGAAATCCGTGCCGTCGGTTTTTTGAAAACTGACCGGTTTTCGTCAGTTTATTTTTTTAGATTCGTTTTTTTAAAATAGATCGGTTTTTCTGGTTTATTTAAATAGCGAGCGTTCGTCCGTTCGTTCGTTCTAACGAACGTTCGTCGTTTTTCTTTTTCTTGGATTAAATCCGCGATTTTCTGATCGTGATTCCTGATCCGATTTTCGTTTTAGTATAACTTTTCGCTCGTTTATCGGAATCAGGCGATTCAAGCGCCTAGAGTTTCGTCTCGAAACCCTCTATCCGTTTAACCAACTTAAACAAGATTTTGCTACAGTAAAATTTGCCCTAGATCCATATTTGTAGAGCGAAGTTGTTTTCTTTCGCCGTTTGACTTTCGTTGCTTCGTTCGATTCGATTCTTTTGCCAACCGGAGTTCTTAAGTTGAACCTTCTGGTTAGATCTCTTATTTGCGTTTTACCCATGCATTAGATGAGTACTTATTGTATGCTTGTTCGTTTGTCTGCGATAGAATACCCGGAGTGCGCCGCTTGTTACTTCGAATTGCTAGGTTTCACGGATCATCAACAAGGCAAGTAACACTTTGATCATACCTTTTCTACTACCCAGTTTTATTGCATTAGATCAATCCTCACACATTGCATGGTTAGGATCTAACTAAATTGTGGGATGGGAAGTAGATGAGGTAGTACCTATTACCTGTTTATTATTAAACCTTTGGGAGTTACTTCTACGGTTGCTTATTATGCCATGCTATGCTAGTAGACGTGGATTGGGTGAGTGATATCCATGACAGATGTGAGTTTTGTCAATTAATGGTTTATCTAAGATGGCAACTTAAACACACATCTGGGTGGATTGAGGCACCTGGGTATTCCAGGACTTGCCTGTTTTCTTTTGGACCGCGACCCAGGCTCAAAGGGATCATGAGACTATTCATACTAGAAACTTCCGTGTGCAGCCACAAGCTATTATGGGCTCTAGCATAGTTGACTAAGTCGTGCGAACTCTTACAGTGGTAGACTAGCAGATGTAAGGGATGTAGGTGGTACGGTCTACCCGATCGTAAGGTGCTAGCGCTTCTGAAAGACTATGTCTCTGTCATCCGTCTTCTCAAACACCATGTAGTGCGAGAAACCAAACGGAGGCGATCGAGTCTTGTCGGGAAAAGTGCGCAAACCTCTGCAGAGTGTAATAAACTAATCATGATTAGCCGTGTCCCCGGTTATGGACATCTTGAGTATCTAGTACCTGGATTATCATGTGAATCTCAACATGTTACTCTAAATTAATTTTGTTGGGTTATGTTTAATGATGATGCTTAATTGGGATTGAGAATGCTGTCAACCATTCTCAATGTTTAACAACTACCATGATAGTTAAATAAAATTTATTCCTTTGTAGTAGGGAAAAATTGGCTTTGTGCAAAACTGTAACCATAGAGCTTTCCACCAGCCAAATATGCATATAGTATAGCTGTTTCATTCCATTACTCTCTATGTGTTACCTTGCCAGCATATTCCATGTGCTGACCCGTTTTCGGGCTGCAACATTAATGTTGCAGACTTTTCAGACGATGATTAAGGAGTTTTAGGTCGTGTTCTATACTTAGTGATGCCGTTGGAGTTGATGGACTCACTTATCTTCCAAGCCTTCCGCTGTTATCGTTATTAGATGGCCTTAAGTCATATTTATTGTAATAAGTTCTCTTATGAGACACTCGATGTAATAAGTGTGTGATTGCTACTCTGCTATAAATCCTCCGAGTACTGTGTGGTGTCAGCATTACTGATCCAGGGATGACACCGGAGCACAGAGATCAGACTGTTTGAGGTCTGGTCGCTACACTAAACGAGCTCTTAGATGGCATCGCCGCCTTGGGAGTCGCTACAAACTATGATCGGATTGGGCTTAAATCCGATCGAAGGGAGATTAACTCTCCACCGGTCACCCATCATGTTGCGGTGGTGGAGGAACAATGCGGCGATTCTTCCTCTATCTTGAGGACTAACTATGTCCGAATTCCTGAGCTCTCCGAGCCGGATACCCGTTTACGGGAGGACATCACCCAAACCCTGAACCTGGAGTCAGGCAGCGGGCCAGACTCATCGGGCAACATACCGGAATCTGAACTTCCAAGATCAGAAACCCCTCGGCCCCTGGGTCTCAGATCGGGTAGGGGTCCGGACTCAAATCCACCCACCCACCTAGACATAAACGATCTTTCCCACGTTAGGCAAGAGCCCCATGAAACAGTACATCATTATTGGGCCAGATTCCTCCTTGTGATGAACAAGGTTAAGGACTGCCACGAGGAAGACAGAGTCTCACTTTTCTGCAATAACTGCACGGACAAGGGAATCCTTAACACCATAAGTCACCGTGACATATCACGCTTCGCTGACTTGGCGTCCATAGTATGAAAGTACTGTGCGATGGAAAGTGCCTGGAAAACCGAAATGAAATTTTGGGATAATCCAGCTCCGAATATGCACCCAGTCCGAGGTAAAGGGTGCACTATCATAAGACACCCGAGTTCATTACAAAAAAGCAAAAACCCTCTACAGGGCACAAAACCGTATTGGAGGGATGGCTCAACGGACCCTGCAAAATTCATAGCACAGCGGATACAATACTAACGCACAACCTTAGAGCATGTTGGATACTCCGATAGGTGGCCAAAAGTGGTGAGGATCTTCTTATCCCAAATGCCACAGAGCACCATCCCGTGGATAACAATACGGTATTAACAGTCTTTGAGACCTTCGCGTCAAATAATAGGCGCAAGCGAACACTCCGCAACATTCCCGAAATCTGCCACGTAGTAGCAATAAATCCATGGAGTGACACGGCTATTACCTTCAATGCCAGTGACGAACCTAAATTCCGAATAGCCCGAGCACCAGCTGCTCTGGTCCTCAGTCCAATCGTGGACGGCTTTCGACTCACCAAAGTACTCATGGATGGCGACAGCGGATTAAACCTCATCTATGAGGAAACTCTTCAAAAAATGGAAATAGACTGGAACCGCATTAAGAAAAGTAGCACAACCTTCAGAGGAATCATACCCAGTCGGGAAGCACGATGCGCTGGGAAAATCACACTAGATGTGGTATTCGGTACGCCAGAGAACTATAGGTCCGAAGAAATTACATTTCAAGTGGCCCCGTTCAGCAGTGGATACCACACCCTTTTAGGACGTGAGGCGTTCACGATCTTCCAAGCCGTACCCCATTATGGGAACATGAAGCTCAAAATGCCCGGGCCCAACAGAATCATTACTCTTGCCAGTGATCCGGACACAGCACTCCGCGCCAAATACAAAACAGCCGCACTGGCCCTCGAGGCATTATCCAAAGCCCTCTCGGCCGAGGAATTAACCACGCTACGCTCCACAGTGGATAGGGATGACGTGATACTCGACAAGAGATCCAAGTCCACCTCGTTTAAACCAGCGGATGAAATAGCCAAATTCCAAGTCCACCCAACGGACCCTACAAAAACAGCCTCCATTGGGGCACAGTTAAACCCCGCCGTGGACGGCGCACTACGAGAGTTCCTGTGCGAGAATTGGGACATATTCGCCTGGCATCCCTCAGACATGCCAGGAATCCCACGCAGGCTGGCCGAGCATAGCCTCAATATTCTAAAGGGATTCAAGCCGGTCAAGCAGGCTCTTCGGCGTTTCTCCAAACCTAAGAGACATGCCATGGGAGAGGAACTAGCCAAGTTATTGGAGGCTGGATTCATCAGAGAAATAAAACACCCGGACTGGCTAGCAAACCTGGTGATGGTACTAAAGAAGGATAAATCCTGGCGCCTTTGTGTCGATTTCAAGGACCTCAATAAAGCTTGCCCAAAGGATCCCGTCCCCCTCCCCCGCATTGATCAAATCATTGATGCTACCGCAGGACACGAGTCATTGTGTTTCCTCGACGCATACTCCGGTTACCACCAAATCAAGATGGCGGAGTCCGACCAAGCCGCAACGACATTCATCACACCATACGGTCCCTTCTGTTTCAACACAATGCCTTTTGGGCTCAAAAACACCAGCGCAACATATTAGCGCATGATTCAGACATGACTGGAGAAACAAATCGGCAAAACAGTGGAGGCATACATAGATGATGTGGTCGTCAAAACCAAACATGTCGACTCTTTGATAGACGACTTGAGGCTCACATTTGACAACCTCCTAACATACGATATCAAGCTCAATCCGGAAAAATGCGTTTTCGGCGTACCAGCCGAAAAGCTCCTGGGTTTCATTGTCTCCAGTAGAGGTATTGAAGCTAATCCGGCCAAAATCCAAGCTTTTTCACAGTTGGCTACCCCAACCGACCTCAAACAAATCCAGAAGTTAACTGGATGTGTGGCGGCTCTAAGCCGCTTTATCTCCCGCTTAGGAGAAAAGGCATTACCCCTTTATCGCCTCCTTCGGCGCACTGAACACTTCGAGTGGACGGACGCTGCCACAGCCGGATTGGATGAAATAAAAGCCATACTGGCAACCAACCCAATCCTGGCCGCGCCAAACATCGGTGAACCAATGCTATTATACATTGCGGCAACTCATCAGGTTGTAAGCGCAGTGCTCGTTGTCGAACGAGAAGCGGACGGACATAAATTCCCTCTTCAAAAGCCGGTATATTATGTATCCACTGTCCTCACTCCATGCAAATCACGGTACCCACATTATCAAAAGATAGCCTATGCGGTATTCATGGCATCCCGGAAACTGCGACACTACTTTCAAGAGTTTTTGATTATAGTAGCCTCGGAGGTGCCACTCAATGATATCATAAACAACCGCGACGCCACGGGTCGGATTGCCAAATGGGCCATTGAGCTCCTCCGTTCGACATAACATACAAACCTCGGTGAGCCATTAAATCGCAAGTATTGGCTGACTTTGTCGCTGAATGGACGGAAGCCGAACTCCCTAAAGAGTACGACGCATACTCCAATTGGATTATGCACTTCGACGACTCCAAAATGCTGGCTGGACTGGGGGCTGGCGTCGTCCTGACGTCCCCAACCGGAGATACAGTTCAATACGTACTGCAGATACTGTATATAGATTCCAACAATGCAGCCGAATACGAAGCCATGTTACATGGTCTTCGGATGGCAGTTTCCATGGGCACTCAGCGCCTGGAGGTGCGTGGGGACTCGAACCTCGCAATATCCCAAATAAATGGAGATTTTGATGCCACCACGCTGCAGCCACCACGCCAACAATGCAACCGGAGATACAGTTCAATACGTACTGCAGATACTGAGGACCATGTCAAGCCCCCAGACCGCGAAGTTCCATGGACTCGGCGGCCACCACGCTGCAGCCTGGGCTCTTGTAAGCAAGGCCTTCCGTACAGGATTCTATTGGCCGACGGCCCGGGCAGACGCACAGGACTTGGTCCAATGCTACGCCGGTTGCCAGCTTTTTGCAAATCAAAGCCACATGCCACCCACTGCCCTCCAAACAATCCCCATTACATGGCCCTTCGCGGTCTGGGGGCTTGACATGGTTGGACCCCTTAAAGGGGGAACCCACAAGAAAAAATACTTTCTGGTCATGGTGGATAAATTCACCAAATGGATAGAAGCCAAACCAGTTAAAACAGCCGAATCCGGACCGGTGATAGACTTTATATCCGGGGTCGTACACCGTTATGGCGTCCCCCACAGCATCATCACTGACAACGGCACGAACTTCATGACTGATGAGGTAAAACTCTGGTGCAGCAAAATGGGCATCAAGATCGATTATGCTTCAGTCTATCACCCACAAACCAATGGCCAAGTTGAGTGAGAAAATGGTCTTATAATGAGCGGCATTAAACCCAGATTAGTGCGATCCTTAGCGGAGTCTAACACACACTGGGTAGAGGAGCTCGACTCCGTACTCTGGGGGCTGCGGACCATGCCGAATCGTAGTATCAGATATACACCCTTCTTTATGGTGTACGGCACAGAGGCAGTCTTGCCCTGTGACATAATTCATGACTCACCTTGAGTGCGCATGTACGAAGAAAGAGAAGCCGAGCTCGATCGGCAGGACAGTCTGGACACCCTGGAGGAGGAGCGCGACGGGGTAAAAGCCCGTTCCGCATTTTATCAGCAACATGCTCGCAGATACCAAAGCAGAGAAGTACGGGCCAAAACTTATAATGTTGGCGAACTAGTTCTACGCCTGCCGGATAAGAAAAAGAACAAGCTCGAACCCAAATGGGAAGGTCCCTTCATTATTGACCAAGTTCTGACCGGTGGAGCGTACCGTCCGCGGGATGCATCGAATAATCGACTCGAGCCGAACCCATGGAACGCGGCCAGGCTCCGAAGATTCTACGCCTAGCGCCGGACTCTATGTTCGTCTCCTTCCTCTGTCCATTTTTTGCGTATACATTATCTGTCTTGTTTTTCTTCCTTTCTTTCTTTTATTCTTTCTCTAGGCATTCAAGGGCCAACTTGTGCCTCGCTTGCACATTATAGATGCGCTAGCCGTGCTCATCATACCTGGGGGCTTCTTTCACAGAAGCTTAATTATTTATCTGGGCCTCATGCCCCGCACATGTGTTATACTTCTGCATGTACCTTTTTTCGCCATTATATGCATCGATATGACTTAAGTTTTGGCCAAGCTGGGTTGTCTGGCTCTTGTATTTATGCCCTACGTTCCCGTTAATTCGGTTAGGGCATAAGGGGAGCACCTCTGCGATTGTTACTGCCGGGTCATCCGGATGTGTACCTCAGACTGGGTGAAGCCAAAAGCTAGCGTTCTTAAGGGAATATTCGGTCGGTGAACAAAAGATGATTTTTATTTATTTTCCATATGTGCCCCCAGATGTTTTTTCCTATGTTTCCTCTCGCAGTCCGGACATGCACTTTAGGGCATGCGTACCCAGGGAAAGGAACCCTTAACGGAACTATTCTCCCTGGAAGATGCTTCTTACTACCCATGTAATATAGCATAACTAGTTGGGCACTTGTCTGTGCAAGCACTAATGACCCCTACACCTGGTTTCCACGCATACCCCAGTTCTTATATAATTGAGATGCTATTCGGATACACTCCGGACTATCGGGTCCCGAGGTTGAAGCGAAAAGGTCCGCCATGACAAACGATATACAATCCGGCTAGAAGGCATTATACATGTCACTTTAATTACATAGTCATGTAGACTGACTAAATTCCTCTTCTATACCATCCAACAGGCGGTCTAGCCTACAATCCTGTTGGGAATACTTTGCGGCTAATTCTACTTGCCCATAGACTAAGCTAATAGGGATCTCTTTCCCGTCGGGCCCCACAGGTCCGACCTTGGCCATGTGATTTGGGTCAGCCTTGGTATACCGTGTCTTCACCATGGCCCAGGCTTCCTTGGCACCTTGGCGGCAGGCAGATATCTTCCATAATCGAAAGCGCCATCATGCTCCCTTAAGCTTCTCCGCAAGCTCTCCAACGCCTTCTGGTAGGGAGACGGATGGCCACAAGGCCTGGGCAATACCTTGCATCACCTGCCGAACTTGTCTGTGCAGTTGTGAGAGCTCGGATAGAAGATCACCCGCAGACCCGGGCATCTCCTCCGCGGGGTGACCCGTCAGCATACCTGCAGACATAACTCTATTAGTCGGCTTCTCCACCGTCCCCTTTATTAAGGGTTCGTTCAAGCACTTACTGAAAATGCCGCGTCGAAGCCGCTTATTCTCCTTCTCGGAGTCCGCAAGCTGGGCTCAAACATCTTTCAGTTCCACGCTCAGCTTGGTATTGGCGTCTTGGAGATTGTTTTTCTCCTGCCTGACCTTAGTCAGCATGTGTTCGCCAGCCTTTAGCTGCCGAACAACATGCTGCTCCTCCGGATTCTCGACGGAAACGGCGCTACGGAGCTCGGTGGAGCACGTGCGCGTGTTCGTTGTGCTCCTGGGGGCACCAGGAGCACGGTGCTGTGCTTAGGCGAGCGTGACGGCGGCCATGGCGACGGCCACGAGCTCATCGGCGGCGAGGTGTTCGGGCGCGGCAAAAGCGGCGGCTGCGGCTACAGGGAGAAGCCGGAGAGAGGGGGAGGCGACGCGGCTGCTCACCGTGAGCCTGTAGGTGTGAGTTAGCGGGCTCGGGGAGGACCAACGGTGGCGAATCGGCACTGGAGACGAAGACGGCCGCTGGAGGAAGAAGGGGTCGTCGGGCTCGCGGTGGTGGCTCCCTTCTCGCTCCGGTTGGTGCAGAGGGTGTAGCCGAGGACGGTGCGTCTCGTGAACGTGCTAGCGAGGCGCGGGGTGGCCGGTGGCCGCGGCTACGGCACAGCCATGGCGGTGGCGGCGCTCAGTTGAGGAGGGGAGGAGATCTGGAGAGCG
>NC_041384.1:532377877-532390789 GCF_002162155.2 Triticum dicoccoides
GGGAGTGGGCTACATGGCCTGTTGGGCTGCCAGGTGGGCTGAGGCCCATGGGGGGGGGCGCGGTGGCCAGCTGGGCCAGTCGGCCCAGTTGAGGGGGGGGGGGCTTTTCCTTTTCTTTTGTTTTCTTTTATTTTCTATGTTTTGCATTTTCTTTTAGTACCAAATGAGTTTTGTTTTGAACAAAACTTGGCACATAAAACTAACACAATACCTTGAGATGCAACAAAAAGTTTGGGGTCAAAAGGAGTTGCCTAATTAATTTTAGAAATTGAAAAGGCCAATTTAAATGTTGCTGGAGCACTGAATTAATTCCCATAGGCATTTTGGGAATTTAGAAGAGGTTGGTTCCAACATGACAATGACTCAGTGATTATTTGCCACACTTTGAAAATTTTAGTTTTCATGTTTGGAAAATTGAATTTTTTACTTTGAATTTGAGTTTGAACATGAACAATGATTTGGATCAAGTGAGTATTAGCAACAGTAGTGCGATGACATGGCACCATCAACAGGGGATTACTGTAGCATGCCACTGGGGGTGTTACAGGTTGACACCCGGCGGTTTACAGAATCCCGACCGGCTCATAAACATGTCTGACTCAGTCTCTACCCGTTCCTATCTTACAACACAAGTTACACATCATATGGCGGTTTATGTCTACGGGCCCTAATCCGCCTTTGGGTCCTGGGCCTTTAGATCTCTACAGTAAAGCACCATACTCCTTGTCCTCATGGGCTTTAATATGGATAACTCATCACATGTATAACCCGGCCCCTCCTAGGTGGTTTATACTCAGTAGTTATATCCCCAACATTAGGCCCCAGATTGATTTGAACCTTTTCATGTCAATCTTCAACACTTAGGAAAATTTCTTCTTCAACACTTTCGCGTAAACCTTGTAATCCGCCATGATGTCATCTTCCAAGATTATAGTAAACCGTCATGATGTCACCTGTTTATTAAAAAACCATATATACCTCACTTTTATTAATGAGCCTCCGAAGATCGAGGCGACAGCTCTGTCACATATCCATTTTTTTGGGCTCCTCGATTACCGCGCCTATCGCTTATCCCTTCGCCTTATAAATAGGGCTGAGGGTCATTTTCACTTTCCCCCTCATGCCTCTTCGTCTCGTCATCTTCCTTGCGTCGCCCCAGCGCTCGAGCTCCGCCGCCGCCGTCGGACTTCACCTCTGCTTCGACTTTGGCCGCTGCATCGACCTGTTCGGACCAGGCCCGGCTCACGCACCTCCGCCATTCAATAGTTTTGGTAAGTTCTTCTTCTCCTCCTCTATAGATCCGTTTAGTGTTCATAGGGGCTCATGGAAGTTTCGTGGTGTTCTTGATCATAGCCTACATGATAGATTCCAAACCTGATATATCCTTGTGCAGTAACAATGATAGTCCTTCTTTTGCCATCAGATTATCTCTTTTGTGTAGAAAAGCCTGATCTGGAACTTTATGAACTGCTCAAGCACCAACCTTTAGGTCTAAATATTTTCCTCTTCCTGACATTTGGTAGATTTGAAATTCTAATGTGAAACTGTGAAACTTGTTCTTCCTCACTTAGTAATTTTTTGGCTTCATATCTACACTCTCATTGTCCGTGTAGGCGGTTTATCTTTTAGAAAATAACCTGCCATATACCTTTAGTCCCCGCTAAACCGCCACTTGCTTATTTCTGTAAATTGATAATCTAAGTCTCCGGTTAACCGAACTTGCATGCTTGAACAATTTTCTCCTTTTAACTTTTGACGGTTTAACCACAAATCTTAAACCGACACAAATCTTCATTCAGGTTGCCGAAAAAATGGCCAAGCCGTTTTATGCTTGCAACTAGGTTCCGACCCATATTATAGAAGAATATCTGAAAGGATGTGTTATAACTGGCGCTTTACCAAAACAGAGTGAAATCCACTGGCGAGCCCCCGGTCCAGAAAATCCTCCTACACCCAAGGAGGGCGAGATAGTTGTGTTTGTTGATCATCTGAGCCGTGGTTTTAAACCTCCCGGATCAAAAAATTTCCATGATGTGCTTGCTAGCTTCTGGATCCACCCTCAAGATATTGGACCTAACTTTGTGTCCAATATTTGTAATTTTCAAGTGTTTTATGAGACTTATCTGCAAGAAGAACCGACCGTTGAACTGTTTAGGGAATTTTTCTATTTAAACCGCCGTACCGAATTTGTAGACGGGCCCAATACTAAACTTGGCGGTGTTTCAATTCAAAAGAAGGAAAGACGTCAGTTTCCCTCACGCCAAGCATCATAGTCACCCTAAGGATTGGAACCAGACTTGGTTCTATTTCAAAGATACTTCCCCTGATGATGAGAATCCTCTGCCGGGTTATCGTGCTCACCGCCTTACCAACATAGATCCCTTTCCCCAAAGTATGACTGCAAAAGAACAAGCCAAATATGCACCACAACTCGCCAAGCTCAGAGCCTTTGTGGCTAATGGTTTAACAGGAATTGACTTTGTACATTGCTGGATATCTTGGGGTATTTTGCCTTTAAGCCGTCGCCCCAGTTTAATGTGCGAGTACACTGGGAACTTGAAAGGCCCACAACGGCACACTGATATTCAGCTAAACTGATGTTGAAATCACTGAAGCCGTCAAAAAGATACTGGATGAATCGGTGGTTGTCTGCAGAAAAACAGGGCGAAGTCCCTTCTGTGTTTCAAATAAACCGCCAGCTGTAAGAATTGCTTAACTCCTATTTGAACCTGACATTCTTAACCCTTCCTTATAACCTTTTTCAATCTATGGCAGGGTGATGACCCGTTCTGGAAGAAGAAACCTCAGGATAAACCGGCAAAGACCCTCGCCCCAAGACTAAGGTTACTAAAAAACCTGCCAAGAAGAAAACCATTGAACCCTCCGATTTAAACATTGATGAAGATCTAGATAATCCGGGATCTGAGGTACAACTTGATTCTCTTGGCTCTTTTTTCATACACCTCATTGACAATGACTATTATCAGGACGACGCTGAAGCCAGCCATGCTGATGATGTAGAGGTAATTATTCTTTCCTCCGGTTCAGATCCTCTGCCAAGACAGAAAACCTGTCAAGCAATCCGGAAAGTAAGATTTTCTCACCCCCTAGCTCACTTGGACCCAAACTTTCTTTTGTAGAAGTAGCAACACGAAGCTTGCCGCACAACCCGGCACAACGGCCATGTAGTTACTTCAGCCGGTTTACCGAACACTCTAGCCCGGAAACGCCGATCAAAGGTCTCATACATTTCTGATACTCCTTATCCCAAGGCAGATTATTTCTGGCAACCTCTTAATCCGTCTGATTCAAACTATCAGGGAACACCTCATTCATCATCCCGCGAGTCAACGACCACAGAACTCCCTCCTCTCAAGACTGTTCCTGGGCGAGTACTTTAGATTTAGCCCTTTACGCCTTATACTTGTTTATTATACTAACCTTTATGTATGTCCCTTTCAGAGCCAAGGCCAAGCCCAACAAAAAGGCCAAATTGAATAAACCGGCTGATGATAACCCGACGACTGAAACGGAACAGATCCCAGAACAGTTTGAGGCAAATGCTGACACTATACATGATGATCCGCCACCAGAACATCATGAAACCTTTGCTAAACAAATGGAAGATGATCCCACCGGCCATGCTACTGACCCGTCAAGTCCGGCCAAAGCTGCAGATAAACCGCCAAGCCCAATCAAAGCGGCTGATGACCAACCGGACGATGTCATTGTTACCGGTTTAGGCTACACAACTCCTGGTAACCCCACTGCTTTATCAAAACATAGTGCCAAGGAAGAATTTTCTGCTATGGATAAGGGCAAGTGGGAAACAGATTTGGAAGACTATGCCCACCTCAGCGCCCAAGATATCCACTCTGGGTTTTTAAACTGCCTGTACACAAGCCGCGACTATGAAGCCGGTTTAGTGAACCTGATGAAAGAGCGATATGAGGTAAATACTGTTAACTCTGCATAATTGTTTCTCTTGTGTCCAATTTCTAATATCAACTCCGGTAGCCCCCAAGGGTCGGTTTATGATATCAACATAAACCGGGACTTCGTAATACTTCAACTTTGCCTGCGTAGCCCCCAAGGGTCGGTTTATCCTTCCAGGATGAACCAGGACTTTAGAGTATGAATCTTGCAATATTCGCTTGTGTAGACCCCAGGCACCGGTTTATACCTTTAGGATGAACTGGTACCTTTCTGTCATGAAGCTTCCAAAATTCTTGACAATTATCTTTGTAATCCGATTGAGGAGGAAAAATCCATAACCTTGACTTGAGCAAATATGAATTAGCCCCCAAGTGCCAAGTGTATAACTTGTTATGTGCTTGGGACTTAAAAATGTCAGCTGATAAAAAGCAATATGCATTAGCCCCCAAGTGCCAAGTGTATAACTTGTTATGTGCTCGAGACTTCAAATATGCACTACTAATTCATTAAATGTCTCTTGCAGGCTGATCTGAGCAAAAAGGAATCTCAAATCGCCAACCTTCAAGAAAATATCAAATCCCAGCAAGCAGAAACTTCCAAGGCTAAAGAGGAGCTGACTGGCGCTTTAACAGCCATGGAACAACTGAAGGAAAGCTTTAAAAGCGAACAGGCAGGATGTGACGCTGAAAAAGCAACTCTGCTAAAGCCGGCGAAGGACGCTGAAATAGCTCTTAAACCGGTAGCAGAAGAACTGACTGGCTTGAAGTGGCAAATCAATGCCATGACAACTGCTGTGTTTGGTAAGTACCCTTATGATAAGCTTTAACATGTATTATCCCATAAACTGCCGGTTTATCAATATGCGTAATGATGCAGGATCTCGCATTACCCATCTGGGCTCTGATATGCAGAAGAAATTGAAGGTTGCCTATTGATACGTCTCCAACGTATCTATAATTTATGATTGCTCCATGCTATATTATCTACTGTTTTGGACTATATTGGGCTTTCTTTTCCACTTTTATATTATTTTTGGGACTAACCTATTAACCAGAGGCCCAGCCCAGATTTGTTGTTTTTTGCCTATTTCAGTGTTTCAGAGAAACAGAATATCAAACGGAGTCCAAACGGAAAAAAATCTTTGGAAACGTGATTTTCTCATCAGATAAGATCCAGGCGACTTGGACCCCCCGTCAAGAAAGCCATGAGGTGGTCACGAGGGTGGGGGGTGCCCCCCTAGGGCGCGCCCCCTGCCTCGTGGGCCCCTCGGAACTCCACCAACGTACTTCTTCCTCCTATATATATATCCACGTACCCCCAAACGATTGGGGACGGAGCCAAAAACCTAATTCCACTGCCGCAACTTTCTGTATCCATGAGATCCCATATTGGGGCCTGTTCCGGAGCTCCGCCGGAGGGGGCATCGATCACGGAGGGCTTCTACATCATCATCCAAGCCTCTCCGATGAAGTGTGAGTAGTTTACTTCAGACCTACGGGTCCATAGCTAGTAGCTAGATAGATTCTTCTCTCTTTTTGGATCTCAATACAATGTTCTCCCCCTCTCTTGTGGAGATCTATTCAATGTAATCTTGTTTTTGTGGTGTGTTTGTTGAGACCGATGAATTGTGGGTTTATGATCCAGTTTATCTACGAATAATATTTGAATCTTCTCCGAATTCTTTTATGTATGATTGGTTATCTTTGCAAGTCTCTTCGAATTACCAGTTTGGTTTGGCCTACTAGATTGGTTGTTCTTGCCATGGGAGAAGTGCTTAGATTTGGGTTCGATCTTGCGGTGTCCTTTCCCAGTGACAAAAGGGGCAGCAAGGCACGTATTGTATCGTTGCCATCGAGGATAACAAGATGTTTTTTTATCATATTGCATGAAACTATCCCTCTACATCATGTCATCTTGCTTAAGGAGTTACTCTGTTTTTTAACTTAATACTCTAGATGCATGCTGGATAGCGGTCGATGAGTGGAGTAATAGTAGTAGATGCAGAATCGTTTCGGTCTACTTGTCTCGGACGTGATGCCTATATACATGATCATACCTAGATATTCTCATAACTGTGCTCCATTCTGTCAATTGCTCAACAATAATTTGTTCACCCACCGTAGAATACTTATGCTCTTGATAGAAGCCACTAGTGAAACCTATGGCCCCCGGGTCTCTTCCTTATCATATCAATCTCCATCACCTTATTATTGCTTTGCTTTTACTTTTTACTTTGCATCTTTATACCAAAAATACAAAAAATATTATTTATCATCTCTATCAGATCTCACTTTCGTAAGTGATCATGAAGGGATTGACAACCTCTAAGTGCGTTGGTTGCGTTGAGCTATTGTTTTGTGTAGGTACAAGGGACTTGAAGCGTAGCCTCCTACTGGATTGATACCTTGGTTCTCAAAAACTGAGGGAAATACTTACGCTACTTTGCTGCATCATCCTCTCCTCTTCGGGGAAATCCAATGTAGTGCTCAAGAGGTAGCAAGAAGAATTTCTGGCGCTATTGCCGGGGAGTCTACGCAAAAGTCAACATACCAAGTACCCATCACAATCCCTATCTCCCGCATTACATTATTTGCCATTTGCCTCTCGTTTTCCTCTCCCCCACTTCACCCTTGCCGTTTTATTCGCCCTCTCTCTCTCTCTATCCTCCCTCCCTCTCTTTCTCTATTTGCCTATTTTTGCCCGTTTGCCTTTTGTTTGCTTGTGTGTTGGATTGCTTGTTTGTCACGATGGCTCAAGATAATACCAAATTGTGTGACTTCACCAATACCAACAATAATGATTTCCATAGCACTACGATTGCTCCTCTTACCGATGCCGAATCTTGTGAAATTAATGTTGCTTTACTGAATCTTGTCATGAAAGATCCGTTTTCCGGCCTTCCTAGTGAAGATGCCACTACCCATCTTAATAGCTTCGTTGATTTGTGTGACATGCAAAAGAAGAAAGATGTCAATAATGATATTGTTAAATTGAAGCTATTTCCTTTTTCGCTTAGAGATCGTGCTAAAACTTGCTTTTTATCTTTGCCTAAAAATAGTATTTTTGACCAGGAACAGTAGGAAAGGCTCCTACTGTGTTACTATATTAAAAGATTAGTCAAACTGTACAATGGGTATTTACATAGGGGGGGGGGGTGGAGGTACAACTTGCCAACTTTGTGACAAGTGAGCTAAAAAAGAAAACAGATGTAAACCACTAAAGGGTGTGCACAAGGTTCAGCACAAGGAGCCTATGCTCCTCTTTGACTCTATGTTGAAGAAGCCCAAAGTATTTCTTGAATCTGTCCAGCCAGGAATTGAGGGAAGGTGTTATTGCTCTAAAATGTTTATTATTCTTCTCCTTCCAAATACTCCAGGCTGCCACAATGAATTTCTCTAGGAACAGTGGGGTGGGATGAATGTTTCCTGAGTTTCAACAGCTTGTATTCGGCCAAGGAAAGGTTCCCAGTTAAACCCAAGTTTGGCCCAGCAAAGCTTACTGAAAGAGCATGTGAAGATTATGTGCTCCACTGTTTCCTCAATATTCGCTCCACATAAGAGGCAATTGTGGTCATCTCCTATGTTATAGTGCCTCATTTTCAACATGTTCCTCGTATTGAGCCTGTCATGGAAGAGAAGCCAGGCAAAGACCTTCAACTTCATCGTGCATTTTGATTTGCAAATCCAGCAGAATATCTGTTGCACTTGGACGTCCTTGAAGAAGAATTTATAGTAATCCGTCGATTTGTAGATGGTCTTGCCCCACGTATAGTGCCAAATATCCGTGGATGATGTGGATGGTTGTAGCTGAGCCGCAATTGTTTGCATGTCTCTAACCTCCGCAAGGGCTTGAGGGGTCAAGGGCAGGTGGAACGTTTCTCCCAGCGATGTGATCCCTAGGAAGTTTTTGACGGAGATATCTTCGTCTAGAGAGTGAGAGAAAGCCCGAGGATGGGAGTCTTGAATTATTTTCCCTGACCATAAATCTTTCCAAAATAGAGCCGTGGTGCCACACACAATTTTGACTTGAGAAACCCCACGAATCTTAGGTGTGAGCTTGAGTATGTCCTTCCACCAGAATGAGCCGACTGGTTCAGATGCATGAGGAAGGTTTTGGGTATAGTAGGAGTCCCATGTGAGCTGCACCCAAGGTATATCCAACTTGTTGTAAAATTTATGCAGGAACTTCAGAAGCAATGCTTCATTCTGTACATGAAGATTAAGCACACCAAGTCCTCCCTTATTTTTAGGTTTACATACCATGTCCCAGGCCGCCAGAGAGTTACACTTATCACCTTGTTCGGTCTTTTTGATCCATAGGCATCGACGCCTAATTTTGTCTAGGAGTTCAATGAGCTTGGGTGGGAAATGTAACATGCACATAGCATAGATGAGTAATGACGTAACTGTGGAGTTGAGTAGAGTCAACTTGCCAGCATGGGACATGAGGGACAGTGTTGACGACAAGCTTCTTTCAACCGTGCTGACTAGGGGCATAAAGTCATGAATGGTAGGCCAAGACGTGCCCAGAGGCAGGCCTAGGTAGGTGAATGGCATTGTGCCAATTGTACACTCAAAGATAGCAGCAAGTTGTGCAGCCAGATCCGCTTCCAAGTTTATGGGAATTAATGTGGACTTGTGGAAATTGATTTTAAGGCCGATGGACTGTGCATATTTGGTAAGGATGTCTTTAATGATCAAGGCTTGCTGAGGGCAGGCAGGCATAAGCAAGATTGTGTCATCGGCATATTGGACAATAGGGTAATCCATTTGTCCCATGGCTAGAAAAGGAAGCTGTATTCTGCCCTCTCTATAAGCTTCATTAATGGCTGCTTGAAGGAGGTCGGCTGCCAGCATGAAAATGAGTGGAGACAATGGATCGCCCTGTCTGACCCCACGCTTGCAGTGGAACTGTCTGCCCGGAACACCGTTTAGGAGAACTGAGGATCGGCCCGAAGAAAAAATAACCTTTATCCAGGACAGCCATCTTTCATTAAAGCCCATATGTCTCATAATGTTGATCATGGGATCGTGCTCGATTGTGTCGAAAGCTTTGGCAAAATCCAACTTAAGCAGAACAATTGGTCTCTTGGAGGCTTGGCATTGGTGAATGTATTGAAATGTCCAACCAAGACAATCTTGTATAGATCTCCCACGTATGAATCCATATTGGTTATGATGAATAATTTTGAAAATGATCTTCTGGAGTCGGTTAGCCAGGAGTTTAGTAATGAGCTTAAGACAGCAATTAAGTAAGGTGATTGGCCTGTAGTCATTAACTGTGGATGGGGATCCATTCTTCGGGATAAGAGTAATCAATCCATCATTAATGCTCTGGAGGTTAAGTGTTCCTGCATGGAATTGATCACACAACGAGTAGAAATCATTTTTGATGATTGGCCAACATGCTTTAAGGAAGAGACCACTAAATCCATCCGGACCAGGTGCCCTATCGCCTGGCATCTCTTTAACTACCAAGTCAATTTCCTCATGCGTGAAGGGAAGGGTGAGGTGATCCAAGTTTGTGTTGGGACGGATTAGAGACGGGATATCAAAATGCATTTGAGTTGGGCTAGAGGTGCCTAGTCTGTCCAAATATGCGTGGAAAAGCAGGGCCTCCTTTCCATTGTGATCTTCCACGACTAACCCATACGGAGTTTGCAGATTAGCAATGTTGTTTTTGCGATATCTATCAGTAGCCATTGCTTGGAAAATTTTAGTATTTTCATCACCAAACTTAACCCATCAGACGGTACATCATTTCTTCCAATATTGTTTCTGATAGTCCAATAGTCGAAGGAGATGATTTTTGATAATCTTGTGGAAGTTGCTCTCTGGTAGTGTGAGAGACCGCTGATTTTCCAGATCATCCAACTCTGTCAAGGTTTTGTTGGTGTTCTCAATAGCCACCGAGAGCCGTGAGATACCTTTGCTCCAAGCTTTGAGCTCCTGTCGGAGACGTTTGAATTTACGATAGAGCACAGTGGCTGCATTGTTCACCGCAATGGGTCTATCCCAAACTCTTTTAACCACGTCCATGAAGCCCGGGTGTAGAAGCCAGTAGGATTCAAACCTGAATAACTTGGCACGAGGGATTTTTGTCTCAATGGTTACAACACATGGTGTGTGATCTGATGTGGGCTTAGAGAGAGGTTTGACCATGGTATCGGGGTAAACACTTGTCCAGTGCATGGAAGTAAAGAACCAGTCAAGTTGCTCGAGGAGTGGATCGTGTTGCATGTTACTCCAAGTGCATAGCCTACCCTTAATAGGTAATTCGACTAGGTTATGTTTGCGGATAATATCATTGAAGGTGGACATATCGTTGACATCACCCCCTGGCTTGTTGTGATTTTCTGGCCCTCTGATATAATTAAAATCCCCAAGAAATAAGCAATCTTCATTTGCCTGAATGTCCCTGTCATAGAACCATTGAGTAAAAGTGTCCCACGCAGGCCCAGTATAAGGACCATAGATGTTAAAAGGTGTCCATGCTTGGGCAGAAATGGTGCTAGTGAATTGAATTCCCAGAGCAAAATCTTCCTGAAGAACGACCGAACTAGAAAACATGGAGCTGTTCCAAACTGTGAGCAAACCACTCGAAGCCCCGTGAGAGGGAATATAAGCAAATTTATCGAAACTCTTAGGGTAGCAAGTTTTAATAAATGCTAGATCAATAACATGTTTTTTAGTCTCCTGCAAACAAACGATGGCACAACCACTAACAGAAACCGCGTTCGACAGCACTAATAACTTTTTCTCCGAATTTAACCCGCGCACACTCCAACATAGCATGTTCTAGCTATGCAAAAGTGGCATAAGAGATCACGAACTTAAGCTGAAGACGAAGAGAGCCTTCCATCGGGCTATTGTGGATGGTAGCCGAATCTTCAGTAGCAAGCAGAGCAACTTCAGTGAGCTCTTGAGGCGGGACAACGCAGCGAATGATGCCAATGTCCAGCATGGTGCGGAGAGGTGTTGGTGGAGGAGCCTGATCCATGACCACAGAGCTGGAGCTCGGAGCAGCAGAAGGTATCACTCTGGGCTTCACTTTGGAGATAGTAGGGCGCACATCAGAAATTTGTGGCACTCTAAAGCCATCAAAGCGCGTCGATCTTGTGTTGCGTCTAACTTCAGTAGTGACCACAGGAGCCTTGAACTTCGAGCAGCAAGGACGGGCTGCAGAAGGTCCCGGCACATCAAACAGGACTTGGGCAAGGCCCAAATCAGAATCATTCTCCAACGGGCCATGAGAGACCATAGGAGGCCCATCCCTGGAGACAGCAGATGTCGCCAAGCTGGGTAAAGCATCCAAAGGAGCAGTATCTGACGACAGAAAGTTCAGAGAAGTGTGATCAGCATCAAGGGCCGCAGTATCATTTGAGGACAGCAGGATCATTTCAGTTCTATCTGTAGTGTCAATTGGGAGAGCACCAAGATGTTCAGAGGGCAGATCTGCAGGATGCTCTTCCTCTGGTGACAATTCACTGATATGCACTGAGGATGGTGTGGCATGTAGGATACGCGGAGAAAAACACAGCATGTGAGTGGTCGATTGATCTGCCACCTACAAGATAGAGCGAGGAGGAACTGCCTAAAATTCCAGTGGGGGCAAACCATATCCAGAGCTCCAGGGCCCAAAAGTAGCAACCATAGACAGGATGGACCTGGATAGATATGCAGTGAAGACATTCCTCGGGATCAAGTCTGAAGTTAGCACTGTGGACAACTCATTTCCCTCAACAGAGATACTAACATTCATAGTTGCAACAGAAATTGCAATATCCACGTTGATGATATTTTGAATCTCAGGAGGAGTCACAAAAAGAGTGCTGATCTGACTGTTAGAACCAAGAGCAGAGCCCTGAGTGCTTGCAGAAGAGGCAGTTTCATACCAGACTAAATTCAGACTGTCAGTTACATTATCTTCAGGTAGAATTCCATCTTGTACCCTGAGACCCTGAGTAGCAAGCCATGATTTGAAGTTAACCAGAGCAGCTGGCATTTGAGGAACAGGAGGCTGCGGCCATGGGTCCCATTGGGCATCTTGTGGTCCATCATGCTGAGGAGCTAGGTGAGGCGCCTGATCGTTACCGATCCCATTCTGAAGCAGCCAGTTCTGAAGCTGTTGCTGATAGAGCTGCTCCGCCGTGAGGCCCTCCCCAAACATGGGATGCGGGACACCATTAGCCGGGGGTGGTTCTTCATCAGCTGTTGGAACCTCAGGATCATGGGCATTCCAATCTATTCCATGAAGAATGAAAACAGCAGCGGTCCAGCAAGCTCTATCTCCACCTAACTGACGGATGACAATGCTCTTAGGTATGAGGCGCATATGAATGACTCGGACCTTAATAAGCATCATAGAGCAATCAGTATTGGTGCTATTCCAAGATACTAGCCTGCCGTAATCATCAACCGAGCGTTGAAGATAGAAATCAGTCTGATAATCATCCGGAAAGCCGATGTACATAAGCCAAAGTTCAGGGCCATAGGTGGTGTTGCACATATTAAGAGCAGCATTGTGACGCACAAAAGAAATCACTAGATCCTCATCATCAAGCTGGAAAGTGGTGTTTACTGCAGTGTCTCGGATGAAAGAATTGGCAAAGGCAAACATACCCACTCCCAGCGGATGGTCAGAGGTCTCTGTGGTATGCAGTCCGGCCTCATGCAACATGCCTTCAATCGTGTTGCGAAGATCTTCTCGAAGATGCAGAGGCACAAATCAGCTGGCTTCGGCAATGGCAAGGAAGTTGTTGTTGAGGGGTGGGATGGGATTGACAGCCATGTCCGCCCTAACCTTGCGATCTGCTGGCCCTGGCTCAGTGGACCAGCTAGGTGGAAGGAAGGGAAGGGGGTTGACAGGGTAGTTGGTCATGGTGGCGAGTGGGGCGGCGATGGCGGCGGTGGTTTGCAGGGGTGGTGGTGGTGCTAGAGCAGAGCGCTCTGTTGCATTGCGAAGCGAGGCGGGCAA
>NC_041384.1:532391153-532447847 GCF_002162155.2 Triticum dicoccoides
GTTGGTCTCCATTGCCAGCGTTGGGCCCAGCGATGCCGCCAGCAAGATTGCGCCAGGTGTTCATAGTGTCCGCATGCAGTGCATCGCACGGTGGAGGGAGGTTGGCTCCTGGGTGCCATAATCGGGCAAGTTCGCTCCTCAGATGGATAATTGATTTGTTGCCCAGAGTGAGATGATTTGACTGAATGATAAGAATCTGAACCCATAAAAGCCCTACCATTTAAAGAAGCCCGAGGCCAAGATGGACAATTAATCCCTTTGTGCCCTGGGGCCGAGCAGTGCAGACAGATAATCCGGGCGTGACAGTTAAATTTGTCGTGCCTTGCACACAGAACGCCCCAAACATGAACCAAATCATTCACTTCCATGGAGTTATATCTCGCCCACGATAAATCCGCAATGTGTGCCTTGGAGAGCAAAGGCGGCCAGGAAGTATTTGGAGGAGCATATTTGAATGCCCAAGCAAGGAAACTTTGCGGTAATTTCGGGTAAATGATATTGCATGGAAAATGGAAAGAGCCAATCTGAAGTAAAGGCTCCGAAGATTCTTTGGGGCATTGAATGCTCGTGTCTGCGAATTCCGAAAGCACCATGGAACGTACGTCGTGCTCATGGGCTTGCGGTGCTTCGTTAGAACATGAAGCTTCATGACTGTTCTTATCAGTGAAATCCATTGAAGCGATAGGCACGAGTCCAAACATGCACAACTCATTGGAGGTTGTAAGATCAATTCCTGAGGGTTGTGTGAAAATAGAAGGAGCAATGCGCACAGCCACGTGACTTCGATTAGCAATAGATTCTAGTCTTTCAACAGCATGCCAACGAGAATCCAAGTGCTTGTAACCATTGAAACGACCATTGAACAGATGAAAATGACAGATGAAATCAGGCCAAATACGGTCCTTGAGGCCATGAATAAAATGTCCAACCTTGTTCCCGGCCACAGAAAAGCGAAAGGACCTCTCAAAAATCTTAGAGACCTTAAAACCAAGATGATGAGCACCAATGCAACATTGTAGAGCCACACACACAAATTCCTCATTGAGGGGGAAGGAAGCTGAAGAGAAGGAAACAACCAAGAAAAATTCCTTGGTCTTGCGCGAAGGAGAGAAGTGCACCGTCTCTCCAAACCAACGACGTACCTGGTCGGCCACTGCAAGGCCAGGGTTGAAATCCCAGTGTAGGAGCCCTTCCATGGCATGGATCATTGGCTAGATCCATGGGGAGAGGTGGAGCAGGTGGGAGGAGAGGAGAGGAGGAGAGAAGCGATCGTCCCTTGGAGTTTCAATTGGATCCTTCCCCCTAAAATAATATTGATTCATGGAACAAGTGCAAAGATGCTTTTATCTCTAAGTATTTTCCTCCCGCTAAGATCATCTCTCTTAGAAACGATATTATGAATTTTAAGCAACTTGATCATGAACATGTTGCACAAGATTGGGAGAGAATGAAATTAATGATACGTAATTGCCCTACTCATGGCTTGAATTTGTGGATGATTATACAAAAATTTTATGCCGGATTGAATTTTTCTTCTAGAAATCTTTTTGATTCGGCCGCGGGAGGCAGTTTTATGGAAATAACTTTCGGATATGCTACTAAACTCCTAGATAATATTATGGTTAATTATTCTCAATGGCACACTGAAAGATCTACTAATAAAAAAGTGCATGCGATAGAAGAAATTAATGTTTGGAGTGGAAAGATGGATGAACTTATGAAATTATTTGCTACTAAGAGTGTCTCTTCTGATCCTAATGATATACGTTTGTCTACTTTGATTGAGAATAATAATGAATCTATGGATGTGAATTTTGTTGGTAGGAATAATTTTGGTAACAACGCATATAGAGGGAATTTTAATCCTAGGCCTTATCCTAGTAGTCCTTCTAATAATTATGGAAATTCCTACAACAATTCTTATGGAAATTATAATAATATGCCCTCTGATTTTGAATCTAATATTAAAGAATTTATTACTTCGCAAAAGAATTCTAATGCTATGATTGAAGAAAAAATGCTTAAGATTGATGATTTGGCTAGGAACGTTGATAGAATTTCTCTTGAGGTTGATTCTTTAAAGCTTAGATCTATTCCTCCTAATCATGATATCAATGAGTCTCTCAAAGCCATGAGAATTTCCATTGATGAGTGCAAGGAAAGAACCGCTAGGACGCGTGCTATGAAAGATGCCTTTATTAAAGCGTGTTCTTCCAATTCCTATGAAAATCAAGATGAAGATCTAAAAGTTATTGATGTGTCTCCTATTAAATCTTTGTTTTGCAATATAAATCTTGATGAAACTGAATATGATCCACCTTTACCTAGAAGGCGTTCTAAAAATTCGGAGTATTTAGATCTTGATGATGAAATTGATGAAAGTGGGATTAAAAGAAATAAAACTCTAGATGTTGCTAAACCCACTATATTGGATTTCAAGGAATTTAATTATGAAAATTGTTCTTTAATTGATTGTATTTCCTTGTTGCAATCCATGCTAAATTCTCCTCATGCTTATAGTCAAAATAAAGCCTTTACCGAACATATCGTTGATGCCTTGATGCAATCTTATGAAGAAAAACTTGAGTTGAAAGTTTCTATCCCTAGAAAACTTTATGATGAGTGGGAACCCACTATTAGAATTAAAATTAAAAATTATGAGTTCCATGCTTTGTGTGATTTGGGTGCTAGTGTCTCTACTATTGCCAAAACTTTGTGTGATTTGCTAGATTTCCGCGATTTTGATGATTGCTCTCTAAACTTGCATCTTGCGGATTCCACTATTAAGAAACATATGGGAAGAATTAATGATGTTCTTATTGTTGCAAATAGGAATTATGTGCCCGTAGATTTTATCGTTCTTGATATAGATTGCAATCCTTCTTGCCCTATTATTCTCGGTAGACCTTTCCTTAGAACTGTTGGTGCAATTATTGATATGAAGGAAGGGAATATTAGATTTCAATTTCCATTAAAAAAGGGCATGGAACACTTTCCTAGAAAGAAAATAAAATTACCATATGAATCTATCATGAGAGCCACTTATGGATTGCCTACCAAAGATGGCAATACCTAGATCTATTCTTGCTCGTTATGCCTAGCTAGGGGCGTTAAACGATAGCGCTTGTTGGGAGGCAACCCAATTTTATTTTTATTCCTTGACTTTTGCTCCTGTTTAGTAATAAATAATTTATTTAGCCTCTGTTTTGGTTGTGTTTTTTTGTGTTTAGTTAGTGTTTGTGCCAAGTAGAACCGTTGGGAAGACTTGGGGAAAGTCTTGTTGAACTTGCTATAAAAAACAGAAACTTTAGCACTCACGAGAACTGCTGTAATTTTTATTTGGAAAGTTATATTTAGTTAATTATTTGTGCAGATGTTTAATAGATAAATTTTTCACGTCCAGCAATTTATTTTAGAATTTTTGGAGTTCCAGATCTTGCGCTAGCTACATATTACTACAGATTGTTCTGTTTTTGACAGATTCTGTTTTTCGTGTGTCGTTTGCTTATTTTGATGAATCTATGGCTAGTAAAATAGTTCATAATCCATAGAGAAGTTGGAATACAGTAGGTATAACACCAATATGAATAAATAATGAGTTCATTACAGTACCTTGAAGTGGTCTTTTGTTTTCTTTCGCTAACGGAGCTCACGAGATTTTCTACTTTAAGTTTTGTGTTGTGAAGTTTTCAAGTTTTGGGTAAAGATTTGATGGATTATGGAACAAGGAGTGGCAAGAGCCTAAGCTTGGGGATGCCCATGGAACCCCCAAGATAATCTAAGGACACCTAAAAGCCAAATCTTGGGGATGCCCGGGAAGGCATCCCCTCTTTCGTCTACTTCTTTCGGTAACTTTACTTGGAGCTATATTTTTATTCACCACATGATATGTGTTTTGCTTGGAGCATCTTTTATGATTCGAGTCTTTGCTTGTTATTCTACCACAATCATCCTTGCTGTACACACCTTTTGAGAGAGCCATACATGATTTGGAATTTTATAGAATACTCTATGAGCTTCACTTATATCTTTTGAGCTTTATAGTTTTGCTCTATGTGCTTCACTTATATCTTTTGAGCTTTATAGTTTTGCTCTAGTGCTTCACTTATATCTTTTAGAGCACGGTGGTGGATTTGTTTTATATAAACTTTTGATCTCTCATGCTTCACTTAGATTATTTTGAGAGTCTTAATAGCATGGTAATTTGCTTAAAATCTTAATATGCTTGGTATGCAAGATTAATAATAAAACTTTCTTATGAGTGTGTTGAATACTAAGAAAAGTTTGATGCTTGATGATTGTTTTGAGATATGGAGGTAATAATATCAAATTCATGCTAGTTGAGTAGTTGTGAAATTGAGAAATACTTGTGTTAAGGTTTGCAAGTCCCGTAGCATGCACGTATGGTAAACGTTATGCAACAAATTTGAAACATGGGGTGTTATTTGATTGTCTTATGAGTGGCGGTCGGGGATGAGCGATGGTCTTTTCCTACCAATCTATCCCTATAGGAGCATGTGCGTAGTATCGAGGTTTTTGATGATTTGTAGATTTTTGCAATAAGTATGTGAGTTCTTTATGACTAATGTTGAGTCCATGGATTATACACACTCTCACCCTTCCATCCTTGCTAGCCTCTTCGGTATCGTGCATTGCCCTTTCTCACATTGAGAGTTGGTGCAAACTTCACCAGTGCATCCAAACCCCGTGATATGATACGCTCTTTCACACATAAACCTCCTTATATCTTCCTCAAAACAGCCACCATACCTACCTATCATGGCATTTCCATAGCCATTCCGAGATATATTGCCATGCAACTTTCCACCGTTCCGTTTATTATGACACGCATCATCATTGTCATATTGCTTTGCATGATCATGTAGTTGACATCGTATTTGTGGCAAAGCCACCGTTCATAATTCTTTCATACATGTCACTCTTGATTCATTGCATATCTCGGTACACCGCCAGAGGCATTCATATAGAGTCATCTTGTTCTAGTATCGAGTTGTAATCATTGAGTTGTAAATAAATAGAAGTGTGATGTTCATCATTATTAGAGCATTGTCCCAAGTGAGGAATAAAAAAAAGGCCATAAAAAAGAGAAGGCCCAAAAAAGGGAAAGGCCATAAAAAAAGAAAGGCCCCAAAAAAAGAGAGAAAAAGAGAGAAGGGACAATGTTACTATCCTTTTACCACACTTGTGCTTCGAAGTAGCACCATGATCTTCATAGTAGAGAGTCCCTCATGTTATCACTTTCATATACTAGTGGGAATTTTTCATTATAGAACTTGGCTTGTATATTCCAACAATGGGCCTCCTCAAGTGCCCTAGGTCTTCGTGAGCAAGCAAGTTGGATGCACACCCACTAGTTTCTTTTGTCGAGCTTTCATACATTTATAGCTCTAGTGCATCCGTTGCATGGCAATCCCTACTCCATGCATTAACATCAATTGGTGGGCATCTCCATAGCCCATTGATTAGCCTCGTTGATGTGAGACTTTCTCCTTTTTTTGTCTTCTCCACATAACCCCCCTCACTATATTCTATTCCACCCATAGTGCTATATCCATGGCTCGCGCTCATGTATTGCGTGAAAGTTTATAGGTTTGAGATTACTAAAGTATGAAACAATTGCTTGGCTTGTCATCGGGGTTGTGCATGATGAGAGCATTCTTGTGTGACGAAAATGAAACATGACTAAACTATATGATTTTGTAGGGATGAACTTTCTTTGGCCATGTTATTTTGAGAAGACATAATTTCTTAGTTAGTGTGCTTGAAGTATTATCATTTTTATGTCAATATGAACTTTTGTCTTGATTCTTTCAGATCTGAATATTCATACCACAATTAAGAAGAATTACATTAAAATTATGCCAAGTAGCCCTCCTCATCAAAAATTCTCTTTTTATCATTTACCTACTCGAGGACGAGCAGGAATTAAGCTTGGGGATGCTTGATACGTCTCCAACGTATCTATAATTTTTGATTGCTCCATGCTATATTATCTACTATTTTGGACTATATTGGGCTTTATTTTCCACTTTTATATTACTTTTGGGACTAACCTATTTACTGGAGGCCAACCCCAGAATTGCTATTTTTTTTTGCCTATTTCAGTGTTTCGGAGAAACAGAATATCAAACGGAGTCCAAACGGAATAAGATCCAGGAGGCTTGGACCCCCCGTCAAGAAAGCCACGAGGTGGTCACGAGGGTGGGGGGCGCCCCCCCTAGGGCGCGCCCCCTGCCTCGTGGGCCCCTCGGAGCTCCACCGACGTACTTCTTCCTCCTATATATATCCACGTACCCCCAAACGATAGGGGACGGAGCCAAAAACCTAATTCCACCGCCGCAACTTTCTGTATCCACGAGATCCCATCTTGGGGCCTGTTCCGGAGCTCCGCCGGAGGGGGCATCGATCACGGAGGGCTTCTACATCATCATCCAAGCCTCTGTGATGAAGTGTGAGTAGTTTACTTCAGACCTACGGGTCCATAGCTAGTAGCTAGATGGTTTCTTCTCTCTTTTTGGATCTCAATACAACGTTCTCCCCCTCTCTTGTGGAGATCTATTCGATGTAATCTTCTTTTTGCGGTGTGTTTGTTGAGACTGATGAATTGTGGGTTTATGATCCAGTTTATCTATGAATAATATTTGAATCTTCTCTGAATTATTTTATGTATGATTGGTTATCTTTGCAAGTCTCTTCGAATTATCAGTTTGGTTTGGCCTACTAGATTGGTTGTTCTTGCCATGGGAGAAGTGCTTAGCTTTGGGTTCGATCTTGCGGTGTCCTTTCCCAGTGACAGAAGGGGCAGCAAGGCACGTATTGTATCGTTGCCATCAAGGATAACAAGATGGGTTTTTTATCATATTGCATGAAACTATCCCTCTACATCATGTCATCTTGCTTAAGGCGTTACTCTGTTTTTAACTTAATACTCTAGATGCATGCTGGATAGCGGTCGATGAGTGGAGTAATAGTAGTAGATGCAGAATCGTTTCGGTCTACTTGTCTCGGAGTGATGCCTATATACATGATCATACCTAGATATTCTCATAACTATGCTCAATTCTATCAATTGCTCAACAGTAATTTGTTCACCCACCGTAGAATACTTATGCTCTTGAGAGAGGCCACTAGTGAAACCTATGGCCCCTGGGTCTCTTCCTTATCATATCAATATCCATCACTTTATTATTGCTTTGCTTTTACTTTTTACTTTGCATCTTTATACCAAAAATATTATTTATCATCTCTATCAGATCTCACTTTCGTAAGTGACCGTGAAGGGATTGAAAACCCCTAAGCGCGTTGGTTGTGTTGAGCTATTGTTTTGTGTAGGTACAAGGGACTTGAAGCATAGCCTCCTACTGGATTGATGCCTTGGTTCTCAAAAACTGAGGGAAATACTTACGCTACTTTGTTGCATCATCCTTTCCTCTTCGGGGAAATCCAACACAGTGCTCAAGAGGTAGCACCTATACTCTTATAGAGCAGTTATATACCGGCGCACAACGGATCATTTGTACTGCCTCTCATAACAAACCGCCTCCAACTTTGATCAAGGAAACATTAGAGAAGCTGTCAATGCTGCCTGCCCGGTTTGAGGAGTTAAAAATATCAGCTGCAAGGGCAGGTGCTCTGACTGCGCTAATCCAGGCTAAAGCCTGGATACCAGATCTTGACTCGACTGATGTAGGAAGCGGCTATCTGAGCATAAAGGAGGACGGGTCAGATTTTGACAATGATGATCTCCGAGCGTTGACGAAGGAAATGCGCCCATTAGCGACCAAATTGGCTGAAGAGATAGATCTTTCTCATTACCAGGCGGTTTATGATGCCGACAACAAATGGGTGAATGCGCCAACTCATGATGTGGAAAATCTTATCCCGCCAATCCGTAAGCATACCTACGCCCCTGATGTTGACCTCTCCACCCTTATAAGCGACGAAGTTGTATTCAAGGCCCTAACTGGAATCGACTGGGCAATCATTGACTTCCAGCCGCTGGGTGGAGAGGAGGAGGATGAACCGGCGCAGGATGATCCACAGACATCAAGTCAGCCCGGCGAAGAGTTATGATCCGGAGGCTGGTTTAGCCTTCAGCATACTGTAACACTTGCTGAAAACAATTATCCGTTTTGGGCATCAAAACACATTGTAATAGGCTAGTTGAAACACTTGGTCTGCTATGCCATCGTGCATATTCACTTTGCATGTTATTGTTAATCCGCCGATGATTATGTTATGTCTGCTTATGATTCTTAATAGCTTTATTCAACCTGTTTCTGCATATAACAAGTTTAAAGTGTCCTGGCAGTTTATCGCCGGACAGGTCATAATGCTCAACATATAACCCAGGTTTATAACCAGTATGTATTTAAGAACAATCCAATATGAAATATATCATACCTGTGACATTGAATCACATCGTTGGTTTATCAATTTTCTGTAGCAAGGGTGATAACCCAAATCTTGAGTACTGATAACTCCTCCTTGTTTTGTCGGTTTATAGTAAAGTCGTGTCCAGTTGTAATAAACGCCAGATTATTCGTATATCATACTCGCGACTTGTAGTCGAAGCTAGACCGGGTCAATCAACACCGGATTATATCTGATTGTATACTGATGACTTATAATCGACAGCGAAGCCGGGTCAATAGATACCATCAATATTTTCACTTTGTTCGGCCGACTTATAGTCCACAGCCAGGCCGGGTCAATGAACACCGAATTAGTATAAACGCATCAAAAAGAAATATCAAAAAGAAATACTTCAGAAGAAAACATGTAAAAAATGCGAGGCTTTTCATGGCCTGCCAGGCCACTGAGTTAACCATTTTACAAAGCCTTATAAGATGGACCTCACATTAACCAATCGTCATTTTAACTATGACAAGTTCAGGGTCTTTATAAGATTGACTTGTCAAACGTTCGATGGGTCTTACCAGGATTACCTAGGCAAAGTGCCTTACTTAAAAAGGCAGGATAACCCGGGGTTTTAGGTGAATACACTTGGCTTCCAAGCCTGGCTTTTATAGCCTATTACAAGGTTATAGACTCTTTGTTCTTGCAGAAGCAAAGAGCCCCCTAGTAATATTTTGAGCTGTGCTCAATGGGTGCCTATGTTTGAGTTGTGCTTTGCAACAGACTCTCTTTGGCTCTTTTTGACTTTGGGTAGCAAGCCCCCAAGTTTTTTATGTGTGGCTTATGAGCCGGATCAATGGGTAATCAGAACTCCGCTTTATAAACAGAAGCCCTCATGTAACCAAAAACCTTTTTAAGGAAGAATGGTAGAGGCCCCGCTTTAGCAGGGATGTCGGTTTATTATATTGATCATTATAATATATACATTGTCAAGAATATGTACATAAGAGGATCCTGTGGCTCAGGTGTGGTAAGGCCGAAGATGAGCGATATTCCACGGCCGGTGGGTCTCCTCCTCTGATTTACGTGAATCTTTGTGCTCTCAAACATCGATAAGGTAGTATGACCCGTTGTGCAGATTCTTGCTGACCACAAAGGGTCCTTCCCAAGGTGGGGATAATTTGTGCATATTAGTCTGATCCTGGATGAGCCGGAGCACCAGATCACCTTCTTGAAAAGTTTTGGTTTTAATCCGATGGCTGTGATAACGATGCAGATCTTGCTGATAAATCGCTGAACGACACTACAAAAAAAACACTTCTATGATGATACGTGTTTGTCACAGTAGGTCACGTTTTCTGTCATACATGTAGATCCATGACAAATTTATGACAGAATCAAGATAGTCATACCTGTGCTGTCGTAGAAGTGTTCCATGACATTACCAAAATTATCATCACGGAAGTGTCCACTTCCATGATGATATATCGCGCGTCATGGAAGTGCTTTTGTCAAGGGCGACCGACATGCGACATCCACCGTATTGGAACGCCGTTAAGCTATCGGGTCCGGTTTTGGATCCGATAACCTGTTAACAGCCCCGACCAATGGGGATTTTCCACGTGTAAAATCATCATTGGCTGGAGGAAACACGTGTCGGCTCACCCTTGGGACAGATGTCATCCACTCATTGGACCCAAAAGCCTATGATACGTCGGCATGTGGCACGGCCCAACAGAGGCCCATTCCTGTGAAAAGGCCGGCCGTTTGACTTGGTCAAAAGGTGGCGGGCCGGCCCATGGCAAGCCTGTTAACGACATGTTCGCATATAGCCCATTTACAGCCCGCTAACCCAGGGCCCGTTTACGGCCTATCAGAATTCAGCCTGTTAATGGCCCAACGCTACCTGGGCCAAACTAAGCGATGGGTCCACAAAAGGCCCAACTAAAATATAGGCTAGTGTAAGTTGTGGGCCTCGCGCAAAGTGTGAAGGCCCCAATCATTCGGGCCCAAGAAAGATGCAGGCCGGCCCAATTGTGGCCCGCTAAATACCAGGCCCGTTAGAGGCGAATGTTTCGGCCCGGTCGACTACATCTGATTTTTTTCAGATAGCGAATGATGGCAGTAACTAGTAGGAATTAAGAACAAACCTACTCTATATAATAAAGAAATTACGACATAGCAACTAAGAATAAACCTACACTATACAATAAAGGATTTATGGTATATTACATCCACCGGGCATCGAAGTTTGCCACCAGTGGTCATAAAGCGCAACGAAGAAGCAGATTACAAAAACTGGGCACCATTGCAGCGTAACAAAATAATACTGAACCGAGACCACTTCCAAGACAGTTCAAGAAAGGTTACCCTTGCGCGGGAACTGCCGCGCAAGCTGCTGAGCAAGGCTGTGAGACCGGCCTAGCATGCCGGTCATAGTTTCCAGGTGTAGCTGTTTAGCGATGAGGTTCTCATTGGTGTTCTCCGCAATCTTTCTTAGAGATAGGACTTCAAGTCGAAGTTGAGTTATAGAATGCCTTTCTGCTAGAACTTGGGACTGAAGAAGTCGAACTGACTCAGACAACAAATCCTATGAGCTTGTCTGACTGCTAGTCTCAAGTAACTTGAACACTGCATCAAGACAAGACTTTGGGGTTGTCTCGCTATCTTCAAGATGTTTTGTCTTCTTTGCTGCAATATATGTTGGGTTTGTCGCACAGCCTTCAACAGACTTGTGCATGCCATCAGGCATATCACCCTGAAACAAAGCAGAGAGATGACAAGTTTTGCACGTGTATAAACAAAGATGATAACTGTGCTGTCAATTCCATCCAATTTCAAACTAGAAAATAAAGAGTAAGTTCAAAATATCAATAGCATAATTTGGCATTGTTCATAATGCGGGGAGCTTCACCACACTACTGGATTACCATGTCAACATAACAAGCATAGATGAAGGGCAAAGAAAATCATTGTATCTATTTTGGTTAATGTGCATGGCATGTTGTTCATATCATCAGCCACATTAGTAAGATAAAATATGAGATGACAAGGTGCAAACGTGGGCTGCTTCACCACACACTGGATTATAGATCCACAAAAACAAGCATACATATAGGGAGTATTGAGTAATGTGCATAGTATGAATAAGAATTTGGTTTTACAAGTAAAACTTAGAACTTACAGTTCTTGCGAACATGCATTTTGGTAGAAACAGCAAACTAAACAGCAGTAAACGATAGGGAGTATGAGCAAATTAAATAGCAGTTGAGGATAAAGGCTTTAGAAGGACTGACTTAGATTAACAGTTAACACCGGCTTTATAATGCCCTTCTCCATGTCAAGGGAAGGATAACTCAAGAATTTCAGCACAAAATCTTCTTCACAAGCATTGCCTGTACTCTACATTTTGTAGAGAGTAATTATAGATATGATAATACTGGAAGGGATAGAGGATAATGAAGATAAGATGCAGATTGATGCTACATAATCAACTACCACTCCCTGGAAGTACAAGCATTACATGACAAAATGTACTGACAAGAGCAATGGGCTACACTTCTACACTAGCATTGTCTATGTATTCTACTTTTTGGTAAGATTAAATATAGATCTGATCTTTTTTAGTAAATGGTGGGCAAGGGAGATAAGATGCAGAATGCTACACAATGAACGAATCCCTCTTCCCATAATACAAGAGTGTTTTGAACACTAGTGTACTGTACAAAACATTCTTATATTATGGGATGGGGGAGTAGCTGTTAATGTTAGTACAGTGATAGACGGTGTTCAGTCCTTACAAGAGGACTGCAGAGCTAAACCTCTTCAAAAGCATTGGGTTGATTCAAAATTTATGTAAGAGTCCATATAGAACTTATAATGTCCACCAAATGGACGATAACGAGGCTAACATGTGCAGTGATGCTACATAATCAAACAACTATGAAAGTAAGTATGGTCATACAGGGCAAGAGGTACTCACAAGAGCAATGCAGTGTGCAGTATAGTTGGGAGATTCCGTGGTCCCTTGAGAACGAATGTTCTTCTGCTAACAGTTTTCGTACAAGTGAGACATTAAGGCAAATGCAGAAATGTAGTTCAAATTGTGATGTAATATCATAGATAGTACCTTATGCTGCAGCCGAGACCAATGTGTAACAAGATTATTCCAGTCACCGTCGGATAAATGTAGCACCGGAGACTTTACACAGAAATTTCATTTAGAGGCTTGCCATCGAAGTGCGCTTGCCTCAGGTAGGAGCGATACTTCATCAATGAGTGCTTGAAAAGCGCAACCAACCCTTGCTCGTCTTCACAGTCTAGTTTGGTCCTCGCCTATTTGAAAGAATGAAATCTTGTGTCTTCTGTCAGCAGAAACATATGCAGTAATGACCATGAATAACATCAGTACATTACTTACGCGTAAGTTGCGGAGGAAGACTGGAAATTGTTCTGTGTCTGCGGTATCACCTTTCCATGAAGGAAAGATGCGCACAAAGTTCCTGACAACAATATAAGCTTTGTCTTCTAAACAGGGAAAAAATGGAACAGGGGTCATATTTGCTACAATTGGGGCTCTCTCTGGTTCGAAAAGGGATTTGGCAACTGGATTTGGTGTACTCTTTGCTGTAATGGGGGTTTTGCGTCGTAGAGCTGGTGCTATGTCAACTGGCATAATCATAATGTTTGCTGCAGTGGGGTCTGCTGAGTTGGGGCATCAGAAATGACCAGTGTAGTAGGGCTAGAGTCTGCTAGAGTTGGGGTGTTTTTTGGGTCAGGTGATATTGCAACTACACCTAATGGGCTATTTGATTTATCAGGTGCCACTACTTTTTCCAAATAATTTGCTTGTGCTCCTCCACGATCAGCAATAGCCCTCTTCCTTTTGAATGTCTGATACACAAGAACAACATTTGAATGGATAAATATGGTATGATGATAGATGGAATATGTACTGAAAATGGATAGGCAGGCCGTATTCACATACACGATGTGTAAACTAAGCTAATGGCAGTTCAATAAAGTAGAAGCAATGCAAAGCATCAATTGCAAGATATGTGCGACAAATATAACCTTGGCAAGTTAGAGCAAACACCTTGATGGGTGAATAAGAAAGGGCATCTTCCTCTGACTCCTCCACTAGGAGCTACATTGACTTAGGTCTCCCTCTAGCTCAGAATCACTGTTAGGATCATATTCTGAGCATGAATCTGTAGGTGGAGAGCGTTTGCATTGCATTGCATCCAGACTTGATTTCAGTCCCTTAATGCCAAGTTTGACAACCATGGCATTGTTCTGCTTTATTCTTTTCATGCGCGCAAGCTCATAATCATTATGATGCTGTTCAAAATATGAGATTCATGAAAACATAAAAAGTAGTCAGATTATCTATGGAATGCATTGCGGATTCAACTCGAAGAGTGTCTCCCTATAAACCCCTGCATATGCAAAGTTCACCCCCAATCGTGCTGACCAGACCACACACAGAAATACAAACCCCTTATGTCTCTATAACAGGCAGACACACATTTCAAAACTGAAGTAGGAACAGTAGAATTATATGAAATTTGTATTTGAACAAATAAACTAAGGAATTATGAGTTGCATAATGTTTAGCTTCAAGGGTGGAGTGTTGGTAGTGTGACACAAAGCAAGTAGGCAGATTGTATTCCATGTAAAAGATCGAAGCCTATGTAAAAGCTGTAAATGACACTTTCTTTCTATACAATGCAGTGTCCGTTGCCCACACACGATGGAAGAGATCACATAGAGAAATAATATTCACTCATGTCTACGATTGCAGCATTTAGAAATAGGGTGGTCCACCCTAAAAGAATATTGACAACAAATATGACAAGGCAAGCATAGATGTAGTGAATCAATCATTTACTTCTGAGCTCACTAGGACAAGTATGCAGAATTGTAACTGCAGTAAGAGACCGTCCAAAATCTGAATCAAGAAGTTTGTCTAGCACTTATTGTTTGCAACTAATCGACGTGAATAATTGGATATTATATCGAATGAGTAAGAAAGACAAGTAAAATTTTCAACAAACCTGGCTTGCAGTAGTAATGTGGATCAATGTCACTACGACCAACAATCCAAAATGACTAGTGTCTGTTCCTAGGGCCGGAATTTTGAAAACCCTGTTGTCGGTGTACTAGAATAGGGGTACCCTAGTACCCCGAACTTGTGCACAGGCAGTTGCAGCACCCCGCGGCAAGGCTTGCCGGGAGAACGCCAAGATCCTCCGTGGTTCCCTTGGAGCCATTCAAGAACAAAGTATTTAAGCTCAGGAGACAAGGCCCCGGCAAGAGGAGCTTGCCGGGAAGGCCCACCAAGGCACTACAAGGAACTTGCCGCGATGCGCCACGCGCTCCGGCAAGGCAACAAGACCCCGGCAAGAGGAGCTTGCCGGGAAGACCAACCAAGGTACCTCGAGGCCCGGTGAGCGACAAGCTTCCGGACCCGACAAGATAACAGCAGCGGCAAGGCGCTTGCCGCGGCAGGCGGCCACTCTTTGCCCACGCTCCAGTGCATCCACCAACGTGTTGCTCTGGGGGCCTCTCCAGGCACGCGTGGCGGGAGGCTGTGCAGCCAGCGGTGCGCAGTGGCATGCGAAGCTGACAAGATCGCCATCGTGGCGAACGGTGGCGCCCCTAACGGTCCTTTTCTGCACTGTTTGGGCGACTCAGATGGGCATTTAATGCCCTTGTCCCCTGCCGTCAGGGTTAGGTAGGGTGCACTGTACAAGTAACTGTACCAACCACCTCACTTTTTACATTTGTACCCTTCTCTGCGTTGCCACCTGTCGGTGACCCCTTTAGCGTATAAAAGGAGGCCCATGCGCAACGTAGAGAGGGTTCGCGAGGTTCGACTGATTCGGAACCCAGAAAAACACTACGCTCTCTCTCTGGAGCAAGAACACCAGATAATCAAACAAGCATCAGTAGGAGTGTTATCTCTCCGGAGAGCTCCGAAGCTGGGTAAACTGCTCGTGTGCTTCGCCTCGATCTGCTCTTCGTGTGATCTCCGCCCCCCGCCGAACCGAAAGGGGATCGGTCCGCCGGCCCCATAGGTGTTCGTGGATCAGTTTCCCCGACATCTTTGGCGCGCCAGGTAGGGGGCGTCGAGATTGTGTGAACCTGATCCGGCGTTCACACGAGCTAGATCTTCATTCCCTTCATTGACATGCCACCGAAGAAGAAGACTTTGGCGGCAGCCGCTCCGTCCACGTCACTTCCGCCACCGTTGGAGCAAACGGGTGGTGGAATGGACGCCGGCGGAAGAATGGACGTCGACGAGGAAGCTTATGATGCTGCCAGGTCCAAGGACAAGGCTGCACAAACCTCGGCGACTGTACATGTTCCGCGCCACTCCCAGGAGGCGCAAGACCAACAACGTCATGACACTCGCAGTGCCATACGCATGATAGGCCAAGACCAAGCTGGTGGATCTCGGGGCGCTCAAGACCAGCATGCACGCCAGCGTGCTGGCACGAGCGGGGCACGGTCGCCTGGATGGGATACTGCTCCTTCTAACATAGTTAGAAGTCCGAGCACGTCCCGCTCCTCGCGCCGTCCGCCACTGCCACCCACCACTCCAGCAGAAGCTTTGGCGCGAGCTCAACTGCTCCTATATTACCCTCTGACGTCGGACAAGATCGACGAATGGAGGGCCACCATTCAGAGTCTCATCGGCTACGCCAACGGCGACACTCCACGGCTGCCGAGCGCGTCGCCGCCGCGACAGGGTTGCCAGGCGCGAGCCGGTGGCGACGAAACGGGTGGAGGTGCAACTACCATGAAATCACCACCCCGAAGGCCAAGATTGCCGACTCACCAGATCCACCTCGACAGCGACTCCACCGCATCGTCGGATCCACGAGCTCGTCGCGATCAGCGCCAAGTTCTTCATGATCGACAACAAGAAGACGCTCGAACTCGCATCGAGCGCCGAAGAGAAGCGCGACGTCAATACGACAAGCGCGCTGGGCCCTCTGTTGACATGCATGTGCCAGGGGAACCAGGCGATCTGCCGTACGCGGTAGGTTGCCCTGCGTTCACTTGTGAGCTGCGGCAAGTCCAGTGGCCCAGCATGAAGAACTTCAAGCCAGACATACCGGAGAAGTACGACGGCAAGACGCATCCGTCGGAGTTCCTCAACATCTACACCATTGCGGTGCAGGCTGCCGGGGGACGGGATGACAAGATCCTTGCCAACTACTTCCCGCTGGTGCTCAAGCCCAACGTCAGATCCTGGCTCATGCACTTGTCGGATAACTCCATATCCTCCTGGGCTGATCTGTGCCATCAGTTTGTCGGCGCCTTCACAGGCGGACACAAGCCTCATGGCCAGGAGAGTGATCTTCATCTGCTCGCCCAGAAGGAAGGAGAGCCCCTGCGCAAGTACATTCGGAGATTCATCAGTGTGCAGCACAACATCCCAGACGTCCACCCTGCCGCGGTGATCAGCGCGTTCCATCAGAACATGCAAAACCGCAGGATGCGGGAGGAAATGGCGATGTGCAAGATCAGGGACATCAGTGAGTTATATGCACTGGCCGACAAGTGTGCATGTGCTGAGGAAGGGAGGAGACTCCCCGGAGAGAATGTAGGAGCGGGAGGATCTGACAGTGAAGATGCTGCCCCGGCAAGGAAAAACCGGCGGCGGAACAACATGAGGAGGAAAGGCAAAGAGGTGCTAGTTGTTGATCAGTCCGGCAACGATGGTGGCGCCAAGAAAGCCAAAGCTGGTGACTCCGGCAAGGAGGTTGCCGCGGAGATGGCGGTCGCCGACAAGCAGGACAACACCAACAAGCAGTATTGCAAGATCCACCGCACCAAGGGCCATGATCTCCAGAGCTGCGAGAAAGTCGAGCAGCTTGTTGAGCAACAGAAAGCTGAATACGAGCGGCGCGACAAGGAGAAGGCCCAGGAAGGTGCTGGGGGATCCGGCAAGAAACGTCCCGGCCGAGGAGGACGCCGCGGCAAGGCCAAGCAGCGGCAAGGAGACAGACCTCCTCGCGGCCGCGACAAGGATGAAGATGACGACGACGATGAAGATATGGATGATGAGGAGACTGATGAGCAGGAGTTCCAGAAAGCCACAGAGGTCCTGTGCGTTGACGGTGGTGCTTCTCTGCATACCTCGCACCGTCAGCTCAAGCAGTGGGTGCGGGAAGTTAATGCAGCAGAACCACCCGTCGAGTCACGCAAGCCTCTGAAATGGTCCAGCACGCCTATCATCTTTGATATCGAGGACCACCCTGATCGCATAACTGCGGTGGGGTGCTTGCCGATGTTGGTTTCACCAACAATCCGCAACCTCAAGGTCACTAAGATGCTAGTTGACGGCGGGGCCGGCTTGAACCTGATCTCCTCCGCGGTGCTCCAGAAACTCCAGATCCCTGACAGCGAGCTCGAAGAGACCGGTACATTTCAAGGAATCAACCCGAGAAGGAGCAAGCCGAAGGGAAAGATCATGTTGCCGGTAACATTTGGCAGCGAGCTGAACTTCAGGACTGAGAGGGTCACGTTTGATGTTGCTGACTTTCCATTACGTTACAATGGAATCCTTGGCCGTCCGACACTCGCCAAGTTCATGGCAGCCTCTCACTATGCGTACAACGTACTGAAAATGCCAGGCCCGATAAGTGTCATCTCTGTCCCTGGCGACAAGAAGGATGCTCTTATCTGTGCTGACAAGATCTACCGGGAAGCAGCAGCCGCAGCAGAACGCAAGACACTTGCCGCTGAAGCTCCCGGGGGGAAGAAGAAGACCAAGTCCGGCAAGAGCTCTGATGCCCACTCCGGCAAGCGCACCTCTTCGGAGTGCTGCGCTACCATCGAGGACGCACCATCGAGCTCCACCGGCAAGTGTAAGAAGGCAATGGCAGCTCCACCTGAGACCAAGAAGGTGTCCGCCATGGAGGACAACACTGGTGGTACCTTCACCATCAGCGCCACTCTTGACCCCAAATAGGAAAGCGCGCTCGTTGCTTTCCTGCGGGAGAATGTCGACGTGTTTGCGTGGCAACCGTCTGATATCCCCGGTGTTCCCAGGAATGTAATTGAGCACCACCTTGCCGTCTGTCCTCATGCGCGGCCCGTCAAGCAGAAAGTCAGGAAACAGGCAGTGGAGCGCCAAGAATTCATCGCAGAAGAAATCAAGAAGTTGGAAGCAGCAGGCCTTGTCAGAGGAGTGCTCCATCCCACGTGGTTGGCCAATCCTGTTGTCGTGCGCAAGGCTAATGGGAAATGGAGGCTTTGTATTGACTTCACTAATGTTAATAAAGCTTGTCCCAAAGACCCATTTCCCTTGCCGTGCATTGACTAGATTGTTGACTCCACAGCCGGATGTGATTTGCTTTCATTTCTTGATGCATACTCAGGATACCATCAGATCTTCATGGCAGAAGAGGATGAAGATAAAACCGCATTTATCACCCCGTGTGGCACGTACTGCTTCGTACGGATGCCTTTCGGTTTGAAGAATGCTGGTTCAACATTCGCAAGGGTAGTCCACCACGCTTTTGAGCCGCAGATGCACAAAAATGTGGAAGCCTACATGGATGACATAGTGGTCAAGAGCAAGAATAGGGCGACCCTGATTCAAGATTTAGACGAGACATTTGCAAATCTGCGCAAGATCAACCTCAAGCTTAACCCCGAGAAGTGCGTGTTTGGAGTCCCTTCCGGCAAGCTTCTCGGGTTCTTCGTGTCTCAGCGGGGAATTGAAGCCAATCCCGACAAGATCAAGGCCATTGAGCAGATCGAAGCACCAAAGCGCGTCAAGGATGTACGAAGGCTTGCCGGTTGCGTGGCTGCTCTCAGCAGGTTTATCTCTAGATCTACTGAGTGCGCCCTGCCATTTTTCAAAATTTTGAAAAAGGCAGGTCCAATAAAATGGACTCCGGAGGCGGAGGCTGCGCTGCAGGACTTGAAGAGATACCTGTCCTCCACTCCAACACTTGTCGCACCTAAGCCGCAAGAGAAGTTGCTGCTGTATATAGCAGCAACCAATCAAGTGGTTAGTGCTGCGTTAGTGGCGGAGAGGGAGGCAGATGATGAGCCAGCAACCATGGCAGATGCATCCAGCGACAAGCAGGGGGCTTCGCCGACAAGCTCTGGTCCCGACAGAGATGGACCTGCGCAGGAGCATGATAAGATGCAGAAGAGAATGGTGCAGCGTCCAGTTTACTTTGTCAGTTCCCTTCTACAGGGGGCTAGATCAAGGTACTCTGGTGTGCAGAAGTTGCTTTTCGGCCTCCTCATGGCCTCGAGAAAGCTGCGCCATTACTTCCAAGCACATGAGATCACAGTCGTCACTCGCTTTCCGCTGAAGAGGATACTGCAAAATCCAGAAGCGATAGGCAGTATTGTCGAGTGGGCACTGGAACTGTCAAGCTTTGGCCTCAAGTTTGAGAGCACTTCAACTATCCAAAGCAGAGCATTGGCAGAGTTCATAGCAGAATGGACGCCAACACCAGATGAAGAAATTCCAGAGACGAGCATCCCCGTCAAAGAGGCAAGCAAAGAGTGGCTGGTGTACTTTGATGGTGCTTTCTCGCTGCAAGGCGCCGGTGCGGGCGTGCTTCTTGTCGCGCCCACCGGAGAGCACCTCAAGTACGTAGTCCAGATGCACTTTCCCAAGGAGCAAGCAACCAACAATACTGCAGAGTATGAAGGATTGCTTGCCGGTCTCAGAATCGCAGCAGACCTTGGGATCAAGAAGCTCATTGTTAGGGGTGACTCACAGCTTGTCGTCCGCCAAGTGAACAAGAACTACCAGAGTCCATTGATGGAAGCATATGTTGATGAAGTGAGGAAGCTAGAAGAGCACTTTGACGGCCTACAAATGGAGCATATCCCAAGAGCTCAGAATGTCGTTGCTGATGGCCTGTCAAAGTGCGCCGCACTAAAGTTACCTGTGGAACCAGGGATCTTTGTGCTCAAGTTGACTCAACCATCCGTAACACCATCAACTGGACAAAGCAAGAAGAGGAAGTTGGTTTCTGGTGACTACTTTCCGGCAGAGCTCCCCGAAGCCGCCGCCAAGAAAGTCCCCAAGATCAACACCAAGGATGCTGAGGAGCAGTCTGCTCCGGCAAGCCTTATGGTTTGTTCCGTTGAAGCAGACGCTCCCGGCAAGTTTTGCTCCGGCAAGCTTGCCGGGGAACATCAAGCTCCGGCAGGGCCGCAAGTCCTTGCCGTAGAAGCGGATGTTCCCGCAGCAGCAGATGTGCCTTTAGTCCTTGTTGTCGAGCCACAAGCTCCAGCATGGGCACAACAGATTTTCCATTTCCTTCAGACAGGAGAACTTCCCAAAGAGCAAGAAGAAGCGGAAAAAGTAGCCCGGCAGTCAAGTATGTACCAGTTTGTCGATAGCATACTGTATAGAAGAAGACTCAACAGTGTGAAATTGAAGTGTATTTGCCGAGAAGATGGACAAAAGTTGTTGGCAGAGATACATGGAGGCATATGTGGCCACCAGATTGGCGCAAGAGCACTTGCCGGCAAAGCTTTCCGGCAAGGTTTCTTTTGGCCGACAGCCCTCCAGGATGCAACTGCACAAGTAACCAAGTGTGAAGCGTGCCAGTTCCACTCCAAATAGATACACCAGCCAGCTCAAGCTCTCCAGACGATCCCTTTATCCTGGCCATTTTCGGTCTGGGGGCTCGATATCCTCGGCCCTTTCCCCCGAGCTGTCGGGGGCTTTGAGTACTTGTACGTCGCAATCGACAAGTTCACAAAGTGGCCGGAAGTGCAGCCAGTGAGGAAGGTGACAGCACAGTCAGCAGTCAAGTTCTTCAGGTTAATTGTTTGCCGTTTTGGGATCCCTAACAGGATCATCACCGACAACGGCACGCAATTCACGAGTCGCACCTTCATGCAGTACGTCCAAGACCTTGGCGCCAAGGTCTGCTTCGCTTCTGTTGCTCATCCGAGAAGCAACGGTCAAGCAGAGAGGGCAAATGCTGAAGTGCTATGCGGGCTCAAGACCAGAACTTTCGACAGGCTGCGCAAGTGCGGAAGAAACTGGATCGAGGAGCTGCCGGTGGTTCTTTGGTCGACCAGAACGACGCCAAATCGAGCCACTGGCCAGACGCCTTTCGCTCTAGTCTATGGAGCAGAGGCAGTTCTCCCCACGGAACTCGTATACGGATCGCCTCGAGTGCTCGCTTATGATGAGCTTGAGCAAGAACAGCTGCGACAAGACGACGCGCTGCTCCTTGAGGAAGATCGTCTTCAGGCTGCTATACGAGCTGCTCGATACCAGCAAGCTTTGCGCTGCTATCATAGCCGCAAAGTTAAGGCCAGAAGCTTCGAGGAAGGCGACCTTGTTCTTCGGCGCGTTCAGTCCGCCAAGAATTCCAACAAGTTGACGCCGAAGTGGGAAGGCCCTTATCGGGTGAAACGAGTCACTAGGCCCGGCGCTGTCCGCCTTGAGACCGAAGATGGCATTCCGGTGAGCAACTCCTGGAACATAGAACATCTTCGTAAGTTTTTCCCGTAGGGCGCGGTTGCCGGAACCCGTTCCGGCAACCACCTTTTGTACAAGTCTTGCCCCTGTTGCATGTAATCCTTTGTACAAAGTCGGGCGCAGATCCCGTGCATAAGTAAAACCCCATGTGCTCCGCACAACTTGTCCATTTCATGCATTAGTTTCTTTCTTGCATGTGTTATCTGAAACTTTGTGCAGCACCTACATCCGGTAAGCAATAACGAGCCGAAGGGCTCCATATCATTATTTTCTCTTCTGTTTTTTTTTCTCAACAAAGGAAAAGAAGGTTCCCTCGCACACAAGTTTGGGGGGGGAGGAGAAGATTGTGGTATGGACCAGGCGTCGTTCAAGCAAAGTTTTGCCTTGCCGGGAAGCTAACGACAGAAAAGCTAAGTTGCCAAAGTTTGAGCAATCAGTTTTTAAATTTTTGAGTTATCTTCCTCGAACGACCCTGCTTTGTATGGAAAACCTGTGCGCGGAGGAACCAACTCGTGGCTAGTTGCGCCCTTGCTTTGTTTCGAGTCCGCTCAACAACTTAAGTGTGCTGCATCTAGTCGCGACAAGGTTTCTTGTCGGAAGCAGCGCCGCCAGCAGGCTGCTGACGTTTCGCACTCAGCGCTCGCGGCTCGGGTGCCTGCGCCGACAAGTTCCCTAGAAGCGTAGGGTAAAAACATACAAAGGAAGGTATCTAGTAGAGGAAATAATATAGCAATTGATAACAGAAATAAAGTTATATTACAAGATAACTTGTCGCAGCTCTAACAGACTGTTTTCATAACATGATTAGCAGCGACAATGGAAAAGAAGAAATGGGCGGCCTAGTCTACGCGGTCGCCCTCAACCCTCTTGATCTCGCTCACCTTTTCCACAATGGGTGCGACAAGGGCCTTGAGTGCGTCCCGATCGGCGTCTGGCGGCAAGGACTTGAGGACGTTGGTGAAGCTGAGGCCTGGATTGCGGAAGGCCACCTTCATCAGCACCTTCTGGAGAACCCCGGTGCAGATTTTGCGCGACTCGTCGGCCAGCTGCTTTGGGATCCTCTCCCGGAGCCGCTGGAGTGCCGTCGCCACACCCTTGAAGAACAGGCTGAGCTTGGCGCTGGGTTGGAGATTCTCGTCGGAGGGATACCCAAAGTCCTCCATCCCCAGCTGCGCCAGCTCCTCGTCGATGACTGCGGCAATATTCACCAGACCCTCGGTCCAGTGCTCCACAGTATCTCTGAATGAGTTCTGGGTAACTGCGATGCTCTCCAGCAGCGCCATGTCAGCCTTGACCTTCTCCGACAAAGTCTTCTCCCGCTCCTTGGCGGCCTCCAGCGTCTGCGTCAGCGTGGCCAGCTTCAACTCCAGGTCTGCATTGGAATCCTTGGAGGCGCTGAGCTCCTTGCCCCTCTCAGCAAGAAGACCTTGCAGCTCACCGTGGGCGGCAGCATCCTTCTCACGCTCACGCTTGAGCGCGGCAAGCTCCTCGCCGCTCTTCCCAATGTTAGCCTCCAGCTGCGCCACCTTCTCCTCCAGCTCTTTCTTGGCGGCCTCTGCGATTGCGGCAGCGTCCTTTGCTTCCTTGAGCGCCCCGCCAAGTGCTTGCTCACGCTCGGCGAGCTCCTCCTCGTAGCTGTCGAGGTTGGCCTTCCGCTGCACCAATTCGCCTTCTCGCGCGGACTGCTTCTCGGCGGCCAGCCTTTGTTCCTCCTCAGCTTCGGCCTTCTCGAGAAGGAAGGCCGCGCGCTCCTCGGCGAGTCGCTCCCGCTCCTGTGCCAGGGACCGGAGAGCTTCTTGATTGTGGCCCCGGAGCTCCTCCGCGCGCTTCTCCATATCAACCCCCGCCTTCGTGACGAGCGCTTCCCGGGAAGCCAGCTTGGCTTGCCGTGCGCGGTAGAGTGACAGCAGCTTCCGCAGCAGCTGCTCCTCCTCAGGCTCGCCACTGCTGCTGCTGGGCGCGTCGACCAACGACAGTCCAGCGGAGGCGAGCACCTCCTCATCGAAAGTTTCCCCCTCGACCGGCACCCTGGAGCTCGACGCCCAGGGTAGTTTGATGAAGATATCGTCACCGGCCTTCAAGTAGGCGTCGGGCTAGGGCTCCTCGGAGCCCGGCTCCGCAGCAGCGGCAGAGGGATCGGCGGTCGGTGCAGCGCCTGGCGCTCCTGCGGCCTCAGGGTCGTCAGTACGATCGCCCGACCCCTCTCCGGCTTCTGCGGCGGCAGCCTTGGCGGCCTCCTCGCCGGCGGTCTCATCAGCACCGGCCCCTTCCTCGCCGGCACCCTCTGTCTCCATTGGCTCAGCAGCAGATGGGTCTGAAGAACGAAGAAGGGAGAAAAATCAATCAAAAATCCAAGAGAAGAAAATCAGAAGAAGAAGAACCCAAGGGAAATTTTTTGAACAAGTGAATTACCTGTGCCAAGATCTGCAGTTGCGGTCTTGGCCGCCGCAGGATCGACGGCGCTGCCCCTTGCCGGAGAGTTCTCCCTTGCCGGAGAGCGCTCCCTTGCTGGGGACTCCTCCCTTGGCGGCGTAGTCGAAGCAGATGGCACTTCGGGACCAGCTTCTGGGCGCTCCTGATATGGCTGCTCTACTCGAACACAAATCAACAAGCAAGATATCAACAAAGGAAAAAGCACTCATGCGCGCATGACAGCAGAAAGCTAACTATGAACTTACGCTGGGGGCTGCGCTGGGGGCTGCTTTGAGGAGTGGTTGCCGGGTCCGTCAAGGTGGTCTCGGACCCACCCCCTGCTGACACGGTGGGGTCATCTTCGATGACGATCACCGCGGCCTTGGCCCTCTTCGCCGCTCTCTGGGCCAGCGTCCTGAAAAGAAAGGAGTCCAGATTGAAGCAAGTCAGATACAAGATAAAAACAGCAAAATTGAAGAACTATAAGAGCACCAAAGAAACTTACTCTTCTTCCTCCTCGTCGGAGCTGAGCGCGGAAAGATCGAAGTCCGGCTCCCCTCCGGTGCGGCGAGGCGGAGGAGTAGGATCCCTTGCCCGCTTGGCGAGGGCGGTGGCGGTGGCCCGGGAAAATCCTGCTCCAATTGCCGCTGCTGCGTGAGGCGCTCCCGCGGCAACATTGCTTGCCGCGGTAGAGCGTGTCGCACGGCTCAGCGGCTGTTGACCCGGCTGCCGCCCCGCTACGTCCGCGGCCCTGCGAAGACGCCTTCTTGGCGGGGCCGGGGGCTCCGCCTGCGGCAGGCTTGCTGAAGGCTCGGGCTCTTCCTCGCCGGCCTCGCTCGGCTCAGCTTCAGAACCGGTAGGCTCTTCCTCGCCAATAAACTCCGCGCGCTCGGCGAGGTTTGCCGCCTCTGCCGCCTCCGCCTCCTCCACAGTGAACCCGAACGCGCCCGCGGCAGCTGCGGCCGCAACCTCTTCCGCCCTAGTGGCGATGCACTGCAGCTCCTCGTCGGTGGTGTCACGGGTGAGGCTCTTCTGCTCGTCAGCATGGACCGGCACTTCTTCCAAGTTGTCGAAGAACGCTTGCACGACGTCATCCGCAGGCTCTTGCCAAGTTGGAACGATTCCGTGTGAATCGCACAACGGCATCATGGCGCAGATCCGGTCAAGCGAAGAATTATTGCACAATGGAACGACGCCCCTCGGCAGCGTGAATGGGTGCTGGGGATCGCGTTTGAACAACTCCAGGAGCATTGCATCCAGCTCCATGACGGTGAAGTTGTAGTTGAGGCCCGGCTGCAGCCTCATGATGTCCGCCGAGTTCTTGAATTCCCAGGCGGGCCTCCCCCTCTCCTGCAGGGGGGCAATGCGGCGGCGGAGGAAATCTGCGCCTACAGCGCCTACAGTGAGCCCGGCATGCCTGAGGTGAAGGATCCTACTAATGGCGATCTTCAGCCTCTCGTCTTCCGGGGCCACGTTGCTCCAGTCATTGCCGTGCACTATTGGAGCTTGGCGCACGGCGGTGAAGGGCTGCGGATTCTCCTCGACGATCCAGCACCACTCCGCTCTCCACTCCTCCCACTTGCTGCGGAGCTCACCCTCCAAGTACGCCTCCTTCTTGCCGACTCTCGAGATCCAGGCGATCCCTCCGGCAAGCGGCTCTCCTCTCTCTACCCGAGGCATGAAGAAGTGGCGGAAAAGGGCAACATTGGGGTGGACTCCGACAAAGTTTTCGCACAAATGTGCGAAAACTGCCATGGTCAGAACGGCGTTGGGGGTGAAATCAAGGAGGCGGAGGCCGTAGGTGTTCATGATATCGCAGAAGAACTCCGAGAAGGGCGGGCAGAGCCCGCAATAGAAGAACAGCGCGAAGAATGGGTACCCGTTTGGAGCCAGTCCCGAAGCAGCGGCCGGGAGCACTCTCGTGCGCGGATGCGCCCGCGTCTCCGTCGCCCAAAAGAGGTAGAAGTACTCCCTCAGCTCCTTCGCGCCGAGCTGGGGGGAGAAGATCGCCCGCTCCTTCCGCAGCGCTGCGAGCCGTTGCGCCTCGGCCGACTTCACGCCCTTTCCCTTGTCGGCTTTCGGAGCCATGGCGGAGGTGGTAGGGGAGGTCGACGGCGTTGGTGATGCTGGTGGCAATGGGGGGCGGAGCGCTGCTCTCTCGACTTCGAGAAGAAGGGGGGGGGGGAGCGGCGGAGGTTCGTGAAGATGGAGTAGTAGCAACCAGCAAGGGGGAACGAACTGCCCCTGTTTCCTCTGCTTATAAAGAGGGACGGGGCGGACGTTTCGCCCTTCCGAATAAAGAACCACCCACGATCTCTCCCATGACGCCGCATTCAACGCGTGCCGTTAGGGGAGAGCGCGGTGGATACAGAGCGAGATTCGGCGTGGCCCAGTCTGCGTGTGCCCGTGCCCTGTCTTGGGCCTGGCCCAACAGCGCTCGGCACCGTGTCTGGCCCAGCCCGGGGGCTCCTGTCGGTGTACTAGAATAGGGGTACCCTAGTACCCTGAACTTGTGCACAGGCAGTTGCAGCACCCCGCGGCAAGGCTTGCCGGGAGAACGCCAAGATCCTCCGTGGTTCCCTTGGAGCCATTCAAGAACAAAGTATTTAAGCTCAGGAGACAAGGCCCCGGCAAGAGGAGCTTGCCGGGAAGGCCAATCAAGGCACTACAAGGAACTTGCCGCGACGCGCCACGCGCTCCGGCAAGGCAACAAGGCCCTGGCAAGAGGAGCTTGCCGGGAAGACCAACCAAGGTACCTCGAGGCCCGGTGAGCGACAAGCTTCCGGACCCGACAAGATAACAGCAGCGGCAAGGCGCTTGCCGCGGCAGGCGGCCACTCTGTGCCCAGGCTCCAGCGCATCCACCAACGTGTCGCTCTGGGGGCCTCTCCAGGCACGCGTGGCGAGAGGCTGTGCAGCCAGCGGTGCGTAGTGGCATGCGAAGCTGACAAGATCGCCATCATGGCGAACGGTGGCGCCCCTAACGGTCCTTTTCTGCACTGTTTGGGCGACTCAGATGGGCATTTAATGCCCTTGTCCCCTGCCGTCAGGGTTAGGTAGGGTGCACTATACAAGTAACTGTACCAACCACCTCACTTTTTACATTTGTACCCTTCTCTGCGTTGCCACCTGTCGGTGACCCCTTTAGCGTATAAAAGGAGGCCCATGCGCAACGTAGAGAGGGTTCGCGAGGTTCGACTGATTCGGAACCCAGAAAAACACTATGCTCTCTCTGGAGCAAGAACACCAGATAATCAAACAAGCAGCAGTAGGAGTGTTATCTCTCCGGAGAGCTCCGAAGCTGGGTAAACTGCTCGTGTGCTTTGCCTCGATCTGCTCTTCGTGTGATCTCCGCCCCCCGCCGAACCGAAAGGGGCTCGGTCCGCCAGCCCCATAGGTGTTCGTGGATCAGTTTCCCCGACACCTGTGAACTTTACAGGTACTAAAGATTACCGAAATACATCTAAACCATTAAGTGTAGGAGTGGCTGCGTAATGAGTAATGAATCAATTAGAAAATGGGTGATGAGGAGTGGCTGCTGAGTGTTGAGGACACAACAAACCCTAATGACAGTCCTGCGTAATGAGCACACAACAAACCCTAATGACATTAAGTGTAGGAGTAGCACTGAGCACACAACAAACCCTAATGACAGTCCTGCGTAATGAGTAATGAATCAATTAGAAAATGGGTGATGAGGAGTGGCTACTGAGTGTTGAGGACTTATCTCAGGATAAATCGGGTTGGCTTAGTGGGTGATGCACGCCTGAGCCCTGAATAGACTGGGAAGGTAGGCACGGCGGCACGCCCGGGCAGCGGTGACGCTGTTGGGCGAGCGGCTCCTGACCTCCTGTTAGTCTGCCGTCTCCTCCTAGAGTCATGCCGCCCGGGGACGGTAAGTCGCCGATGAGGCAGGCGGCTGGGGGCGAGTAGAGATCAGAAGCGCACAGCATAATAGAGGGGAATCGGGGCCTGGGACGACCCAAAATCCCAGGGTGGGCCGGCCCACTGATACGTCTCCAACATATCTATAATTTTTTATTGTTCCATGCTATTATATTATCAACGTTGGATGTTTTATACGCATTTATATGCTATTTTATATGATTTTTGGGACTAACCTATTAACCTAGAGCCCAGTGCCAGTTTTTGTTTTTTTCCTTGTTTTAGAGTATCGCAGAAAAGGAAAATCAAACGGAGTCCAGTTGACCTGAAACTTCACGGAACTTATTTTTGGACCAAAAGAAGCCCATGGAGTATCGGAGTTGGACCATGAGAGTCCCGGGCTGCCCACGAGGGTGGGGGGGGGGCGCCCACCTCCCTGGGCGCGTCCCCTGCCTCGTGGACAGCCCGGAGGTCCACCGACGTACCTCTTCCTCCCATATATACCCATATACCCTAAAAATTTCGGGGAGCATAATAGATCTGGAGTTCCAGCGTCAGAAGCCTCCGTAGCCACCGAAAACCAATCTAGACCCATTCCGGCACACTGCCGGAGGGGGGAATCCCTCTCCGGTGGCCATCTTCATCATCTCGGTGCTCTCCATGACGAGGAGGGAGTAGTTCTCCCTCGGGGCTGAGGGTATGTACCAGTAGCTATGTGTTTGATCTCTCTCTCTCTCATGTTCTTGAGGTGGTACGATCTTGATGTATCGCGAGCTTTGCTATTATAGTTGGATCTTATGATGTTTCTCCCCCTCTACTCTCTCGTAATGGATTGAGTTTTCCCTTTGAAGTTATCTTATCGGATTGAGTCTTTAAGGATTTGAGAACACTTGATGTATGTCTTGCGTGGGATACCCATGGTGACAATGGGGTATTCTATTGATCTACTTGATGTATGTTTTGGTGATCAACTTGCGGGTTCCGTGACCTTGGGATTCTATGCATAGGGGTTGGCACACGTTTTCGTCTCAACTCTCCGGTAGAATCTTTGAGGCACTCTTTGAGGTTCTATGTGTTGGTTGAATAGATGAATCTGAGATTGTGTGATGCATATCGTATAATCATACCCACGGATACTTGAGGTGACATTGGAGTATCTAGGTGACATTAGGGTTTTGGTTGATTTGTGTCTTAAGGTGTTATTCTAATACGAACTCTAGGGCTGTTTGTGACACTTATAGGAATAGCCCAACGGATTGATAGGAAAGAATAAGTTTGAGGTGGTTTCATACCCTACCATAATCTCTTCATTTGTTCTCCGCTATTAGTGACTTTGGAGTGACTCTTTGTTGCATGTTGAGGGATACTTATCTGATCCAATTATGTTATTATTGTTGAGATAACTTGCACTAGTGAAAGTATGAACCCTAGGACTTGTTTCAACGCATTGCAATACCGTTTACGCTCACTTTTATCATTAATTACCTTGCTGTTTTTATATTTTCAGATTACAAAAACCATTATCTACTATCCATATACCACTTGTATCACCATCTCTTCGCCGAACTAGTGCACCTATACAATTTACCATTGTATTGGGTGTATTGGGGACACAAGAGACTCTTTATTATTTGGTTGTAGGGTTGCTTGAGAGAGACCATCTTCATCCTACGCCTACCATGGATTGATAAACCTTAGGTCATCCACTTGAGGGAAATTTGCCACTGTCCTACAAACCTCTGCACTTGGAGGCCCAACAACGTCTACAAGAGGAAGGTTGTGTAGTAGACATCAAGCTCTTTTCTGGCGCCGTTGTCGGGGAGGTGAGTGCTTGAAGGTATATCTTTAGATCTTGCAATCGAGTCTTTTAGTTTCTTGTTTTATCACTAGTTTAGTCTATAAAAGAAAACTACAAAAAATGGAATTAAGGTTACCTCATATGCTTCATCTTTTTAATGTCTTTCATGAAAATAAGGATTCTGATGATTGTGCTCAAGTGCTAGAAGAAGAAATATATAGAATGTTTGGCACTAAATCTTTGTGTGATGAGCATGATTGCAATGCTATTAGTATGAATTCCTTGAATATCCATGATGCTAATGATATGCAAAGCCACAAGCTTGGGGATGCTACGTTTGATGAAGATGATATTTTTTGTCCCCCAAGTTTTGATGAGCAAATTTATTATGATGAGAGCATGCCCCCCTATTTATGATGATTATTGTGATGACTTGTATGCTATAAAGAATAATGATATCCATGAAACTTGTCATCGTGATTTTAAATTTCAATTGGATTATGCCTCACATGATAGTTACTTTGTTGAGTTTGCTCCCACTACTATTCATGAGAGGAAATTTGCTTATGTGGAGAGTAATAAAAATTCTATGCTTGTAGATCATGAAAAGAATGCTTTGTGTTATAGTTATATTGTTGAATTCATTCATGATGCTACTGAAAATTATTATGAGGGAGGAACATATTCTTGTAGGAATTGCAATAATATCAAGTTTCCTCTCTATGTGCTTAAAGTTTTGAAGTTATGCTTGTTTTGCCTTCCTATGCTAGTTGATTATCGTTCGCACAAGTTGTTTGCTCACAAAGTCCCTATGCATAGGAAGTGGGTTAGACTTAAATGTGCTAGTCATATTATTCATGATGCTCTCTTTATGTTTCAATTCTTATCTTTTATGTGAGCATCATTGAAATTATCATGCATAGCTAGGGGCTTTAAACGATAGCGCTTGTTGGGAGGCAACCCAATTTTATTTTTGTTCCTTGCTTTTTGTTCCTGTTTAGTAATAAATAATTCATCTAGCCTCTGTTTAGATGTGGTTTTATGTTTTAATTAGTGTTTGTGCCAAGTAGAACCTTTGGGAAGACTTGGGGAAAGTCTTTGCGATCATGCTGTAAAAAATAGAAACTTTAGCGCTCACGAGATTAGCTACAACTTTTTACTGGAGAGTGCTATTTAGTTATTCTTTTTGCAGATGATTAATAGACAAATTACTCAGGTCCACCAATTTATTTGAGAATTTTATGAGTTCCAGAAGTATACATTTGATACAGATTACTACAGACTGTTCTGTTTTTGACAGATTCTATTTTCTACGTGTTGTTTCCTCATTTTGATGAATCTATGAGTAGTATCGGAGGGTATGAACCATAGATAAGTTGGAATACAATAGATATTACACCAATATTAATTTAGAATGAGTTCATTACAGTACCTTATGATGGTGATTTGCTTTCTTATACTAACGGAGCTTGCGAGTTTTCTGTTAAGTTTTGTGTTGTGAAGTTTTCAAGTTTTGGGTAAAGATTCGATGGACTATGGAATAAGGATTGGCAATAGCCTAAGCTTGGGGATTACCAAGGCACCCCAAGGTAATATTCAAGGACAACCAAGAGCCTAAGCTTGTGGATGCCCTGGAAGGCATCCCCTCTTTCGTCTTCGTTCATCGGTAACTTTACTTGGAGCTATATTTTTATTCACCACATGATATGTGTCTTGCTTGGAGCGTCAGTTTATTTTGTTAGGATTTGCTTGCTGTTTTAATAAGATACCAAGATCTGAAATTCTTTAATGTTAGAGAGTCTTCACATAGTTGCATAATTATTCAACTACTCATTGATCTTCACTTATATCTTTCGGAGTAGTTTGTTGTTGCTCTAGTGCTTCACTTATATCCTTTTAGAGCACGTTGGTAGTTTTATTTTATAGAAATAATTGATCTCTCATGCTTCACTTATATTATTTTGAGAGTCCTTTAGAAAAGCATGGTAGTTTGCTTTGGTTATGAAACTAGTCCTAATATGATGGGCATCCAAGATGGGTATAATAAAAACTTTCATATAGAGTGCATTGAATACTAAGAGAAGTTTGATACTTGATAATTGTTTTGAGATATGGAGATAGTGATATTAAAGTTGTGCTAGTTGAGTAGTTGTGAATTTAAGAAATACTTGTGTTGAAGTTTGCAAGTCCCGTAGCATGCACGTATGGTAAACGTTATGTAACAAATTTGAAACATGAGGTGTTATTTGACTGTCTTCCTTATGAGTGGCGGTCGGGGACGAGCGATGGTATTTTCCTACCAATCTATCCCCCTAGGATCATGCACGTAATACTTGGTTTTTTATGACTTGTATATTTTTGCAATAAGTATGTGAGTTCTTTATGACTAATGTTGAGTCCATGGATTATACACACTCTTACCCTTCCATCATTACTAGCCTCTTCGGTACCATGCATTTCCCTTTCTCACATTGAGAGTTGGTGCAAACTTCGCCGGTGCATCTAAACCCCGTGATATGATACACTCTGTCACACAAAAACCTCCTTATATCTTCCTCAAAACAGCCACCATACCTACCTATTATGGCATTTCCATAGCCATTCTGAGATATATTGCCATGCAACTTTCCACCGTTCCGTTTATTATGACACGCATCATCATTGTCATATTGCTTTGCATGATCATGTAGTTGACATCGTATTTGTGGCAAAGCCACCGTTCATAATTTTTCATACATGTCACTCTTGATTCATCGCAATCCCGGTACACCGCCGGAGGCATTCATATAGAGTCATATCTTGTTCTAGTATCGAGTTGTAATCTTTGAGTTGTAAATAAATAGAAGTGTGATGATCATCATTGATAGAGCATTGTCCCAAAAAAAGAGAAAGACCAAAAAAAGGGAATTACCAAAAAAAAGAGAAAGGCCAAAAAAAGGAAGGCCCAAAAAAATAAAAAAATAAAAAGGGGCAATGCTACTATCCTTTTTCCACACTTGTGCTTCAAGGTAGCACCATGATCTTTATGATAGAGAGTCTCTTGTTTTGTCACTTTCATATACTAGTGGGAATTTTTCATTATAGAACTTGGCTTGTATATTCCAACAGTGGGCCTCCTCAAGTGCCCTAGGTCTTCGTGAGCAAGCAAGTTGGATGCACACCCACTTAGTTCTTTTGTTGAGCTTTCATACATTTATATCTCTAGTGCATTCATTGCATGGAAATCCCGACTCCTTGCATTGACATCAATTGATGGGCATCTCCCTAGCCCATTGATTAGCCACGTCGATGTGAGACTTTCTCCTTTTTGTCTTGTCCACATAACCCCCTCATTATATTCTATTCCACCCATAGTGCTATATCCATGGCTCACGCTCATGTATTGCCTGAAAGTTGAAAAAAGTTTGAGATTACTAAAGTGTGAAACAATTGCTTGGCTTGTCATCGGGGTTGTGCATGATGAGGGCATTCTTGTGTGACGAAAATGGAGCATGACCAAACTATATGATTTTGTAGGGATGAACTTTCTTTGGCCATGTTATTTGAGAAGACATGATTGCTTAGTTAGTATGCTTGAAGTATTTTTATTTTTATGTCAATATTAAACTTTTCTCTTGAAACTTATGGATCTGAACATTCGTGCCAAAATGAAGAGAATTACTTAGATAAATATGTTAGGTAACATTCCACATCAAAAATTCTGTTTTTATCATTTACCTACTTGAGGATGAGCAGGAATTAAGCTTGGGGATGCTGATACATCTCCAACGTATCTATAATTTTTGATTGTTCCATGCTATTATATTATCAACCTTGGATGTTTTATATGCATTTATATGCTATTTTATATGATTTTTGGGACTAACTTATTAACCTAGAGCCTAGTGACAGTTTCTGTTTTTTCCTTGTTTTAGAGTATCACAGAAAAGGAAAATCAAACGGGGTCCAATTGACCTGAAACTTCAAGGAACTTATTTTTGGACTAGAAGAAGCCCACGGAGTATCGGAGTTGGACCAGGAGAGTCCCGGGCTGCCCACGAGGGTGGGGGCGCGCCCACCCCCTGGGCACGCCCTGCCTCCTGGACAACCCGGAGGTCCACTGACGTACTTCTTCCTACCATATAAACCCATATACCCTAAAAACTTCGGGGAGCACAATAGATCGGGAGTTCTGCCGCCAGAAGCCTTCGTAGCCACCGAAAACCAATCTAGCCCGTTCCGGCACCCTACCGGAGGGGGGAATCCCTCTTTGGTGGCCATCTTCATCATCCCGATGCACTCCATGACGAGGAGGGAGTAGTTCTCCCTTGAGGCTGAGGGTATGTACCAGTAGCTATGTGTTTGATCTCTCTCTCTCGTGTTCTTGAGGTGGTACGATCTTGATGTATCGTGAGCTTTGCTATTATAGTTGGATCTTATGATGTTTCTACCCTCTATTCTCTTGTAATGGATTTAGTTTTCCCTTTGAAGTTATCTAATCGGATTGAGTCTTTAAGGATTTGAGAACACGTGATGTATGCTTGCGTGGGATACCCGTGGTGACAATGGGGTATTCTATTGATCCACTTGATGTATGTTTTGGCGATCAACTTGCGGGTTCCGTGACCTTGGGAATCTATGCTTAGGGGTTGGCACATGTTTTCGTCTTGACTCTCCGGTAGAATCTTTGGGGCACTCTTTGAGGTTCTATGCGTTGGTTGAATAGATGAATCTGAGATTGTGTGATGCATATCGTATAATCATACCCACGGATACTTGAGGTGACATTGGAGTATCTAGGTGACATTAGGGTTTTGGTTGATTTGTGTCTTAAGGTGTTATTCTAGTACGAACTCTAGGGCTGTTTGTGACACTTATAGGAATAGCCCAACGGATTGATTGGAAAGAATAACTTTGAGGTGGTTTCGTACCCTACCATAATCTCTTCGTTTGTTCTCCGCTATTAGTGACTTTGGAGTGACTCTTTGTTGCATGTTGAGGGATAGTTATGTGATCCAATTATGTTATTATTGTTGAGAGAACTTGCACTAGTGAAAGTATGAACCCTAGGCCTTGTTTCAACGCATTGCAATACCGTTTATGCTCACTTTTATCATTAGTTACCTTGCTGTTTTTATATTTTCATATTACAAAAACCATTATCTACTATCCATATACCACTTGTATCACCATCTCTTCACCGAACTAGTGCACCTATACAATTTACCATTGTATTGGGTGTGTTGGGGACACAAGAGACTCTTTGTTATTTGGTTGCATGGCTGCTTGAGAGAGACCATCTTCATCCTACGCCTCCCACGGATTGATAAACCTTAGGTCATCCACTTGAGGGAAATTTGCTACTGTCCTACAAACCTCTGCACTTGGAGGCCCAACAACGTCTACAAGAAGAAGGCTGTGTAGTAGACATCAAGCTCTTTTCTGGCGCCGTTGCCGAGGAGGTGAGTGCTTGAAGGTATATCTTTAGATCTTGCAATCGAGTCTTTTAGTTTCTTGTTTTATCACTAGTTTAGTCTATAAAATAAAACTACAAAAAAATGGAATTAAGGTTACCTCATATGCTTCATCTTTTTAATGTTTTTCATGAAAATAAGGATTCTGATAACTGTGCTCAAGTGCTAGAAGAAGAAATCTATAGAATGTTTGTCACTAAATCTTTTTATGATGAGCATGATTGCAATGTTGTTAGTATGAATTCCTTGAATATCCATGATGTTAACGATATGCAAAGCCACTAGCTTGGGGATGCTACGTTTGATGAAGATGATATTTTTTGTCCCCCAAGTTTTGATGAGCAAATTTATTATGATGAGAGCATGCCCCCTATTTATGATGATTATTGTGATGACTTGTATGCTATAAAGAATAATGATATCCATTAAACTTGTCATCATGATTTTAACTTTCAATTGGATTATGCCTCACATGATAGTTACTTTGTTGAGTTTGCTCCCACTACTATTCATGAGAAGAAATTTGCTTATGTGGGGAGTAATAAAAATTCTATGCTTGTAGATCATGAAAAGAATGCTTTGTGTGATAGTTATATTGTTGAATTCATTCATGATGCTACTGAAAATTATTAAGAGGGAGGAACATATGCTTGTAGGAATTGCAATAATATCAAGTTTCCTCTCTATGTGCTTAAAGTTTTGAAGTTATGCTTGTTTTGCCTTCCTATGCTAGTTGATTATCGTTCACACAAGTTGTTTGCCCACAAAGTCCCTATGCATAAGAAGTGGGTTAGACTTAAATGTGCTAGTCATATTCTTCATGATTCTCTCTTTATGTTTCAATTCTTATCTTTTATATGAGCATCATTGAAATCATCATGCATAGCTAGGGGCTTTAAACGATAGCGCTTGTTGGGAGGCAACCCAATTTTATTTTTGTTCCTTGCTTTTTGTTCCTGTTTAGTAATAAATAATTCATCTAGACTCTGTTTAGATGTGGTTTTATGTTTTAATTGATGTTTGTGCCAAGTAGAACCTTTGGGAAGACTTGGGGAAAGTCTTTGCGATCATGCTGTAAAAAACAGAAACTTTAGTGCTCACGAGATTAGCTACAACGTTTTACTAGATAGTGATATTTAGTTAATTATTTTTGCAAATGATTAATATACAAATTACTCAGGTCCACCAATTTATTTGAGAATTTTATGAGTTCCAGAAGTATATGTTTGATAAGATTACTACAGACTGTTCTGTTTTTGACAGATTCTGTTTTCTATGTGTTGTTTGCTCATTTTGATGAATCTATGAGTAGTATAGGAGGGTACGAACCATAGAGAAGTTGGAATACAGTAGATATTACACCAATATGAATTTAGAATGAATTAATTACAGTACCTTATGATGTTGATTTGCTTTCTTATACTAACGGAGCTTACGAGTTTTCTGTTAAGTTTTGTGTTGTGAAGTTTTCAAGTTTTGGGTAAAGATTCGATGGACTAAGTTTTGGGTAAAGTTTTCAAGTAGAGTAACCAAGTTAAGATCTATTTTCTAGTTGAGATCAAAAACTTGAGGAGATATGAAGTACCACCTCTCTTGCGGCGCCATGTAGGCATCGGAGGTGCGATGGCTGTCGGTGGCGTTGAAGCAGATCTACGACGGTAGACGGGTGCATCGGGGGATAAGTCCCATTGCGGTGGAAGAGAAGGTCGTGTGAGCGGCCTCAGCAAAGAGGACGACGGCGCCGATGAAGTGAGAGGACGTGATGCAAGGCTCTTGGTCCGTCGCCGTGGGTGAGAAACGTCCATCTCTAGCAATGGACGACGTGGTCTTGGTAGGCGCTCCGGCATGGTGGAGGACGGTGGTGATGGATGTGGTGGAGGACGGCGGCGACGGATGTGGTGGAGGATGGCAGCGATGGATGGGGTGGTGGACGGAGGCTGGTGTGGGGAAAGTGTTCTAGCATGGACGGTGTATGAATGGGAAAATGGAGGGAGAGGTACGGGGAACCATGTTTTTGGGACGCGCCTGTCTGAAATATGGGAAAGTTACGAATTTAGCCCCCGTTTAAAATTTGGACGTCTCGTCGGTTGGGGATACGACGGTAATCTCGCATCTCGCCAATATTTGCCCAGAGCGATTTCGGGCGAGGAGAGGGTGGTTGGCGCCCACGGTGTATGAACGGGGCTGACAGGTAGGGCGGTTGTGTCACGTCTGAGTGAAGTTACAAACCTGCCCCTATTGAAAATATTTGCCTACATCGATTTCAGTCGAGTCGAGTTTGTTTTGCCGCCCACCGTGTATGAATGGGGAAATGGAGGGAGACACAGAGGTCTTTCGGACGAGCTTGAATCAAATGTGTTTTGCTGCCCATGTTTGGCGTCCACCGTGTTGGAATGGGCTCAGAGGCGGTCATGTCACATCTTATTGAAGTTACTATCCTACCCCTATTTAGAGCAGTGGAAATCGGGCCGATGGATTGTTCGTGTAATGGGTAGACAATAATTTCCATCTCCCAAACACTTGGCTTCGGGAAGCCGACATGGGAGTGGACATTTTGCCGCTTCTTTCGAATTTTGGGACAATAAGCATCCACGTTTACCCTGGTAACTAAATTCGAATCTATTTTTTATTCCTATATGAATCTTTATAAATCATTCTATGTGTTTTTATATATCTTCAAAAGTACGACAAAGCTGTATTCCACTGTCATATATGAATATGGTTTACAAATGCCGATACTCAAATTCAGAAGCTAGAATCCAGTTTAAGGTGAATTCGAATATTTGGAACACTTCATGTCCAACTCAAATGTCACACGCAACATAATGTGTACTCCCATTTAGATATGTACACAAGCGATGTATCAAGATTCAAATACCGAGTGAATCAACCAAGAATGTACAGAACTAACAGACATATAAACACTTATAGAGTATATGGATCAATAATATCAACTAACATACATAAGCCAGGCCGCTGTACTTTTCTTTGCTACAACATCATCCTTTTTTTAGCCAAGCTACTACAACATCTTGGCCCTTTCCAATGCGTGCCACTTATGGTCCATCTATACTACTATTATTGCTGAATGCACATTCAGCCCAATTGGCATATTTGTAGGTCTGGCACAACAATCAAAATGAAATGTCTCCGAGTCTTATCAATTAATACAGACTTGTGCTCAAATAAAATTACAAACCAAAAAACAAAAAACAAAAAACAACTATTACATGATCTCTAAAACAAATGGTTTGATTGATTACATGAACAAACAACACAAAGGTTATTCAAGATGGAAAGAGCATTTCACCTATGATTTACCAAGTGGGAATTTAATTTCCTTTTTCCCTTCAGGACCTTAACAATGTGGTCAGTCTCAGCTTGCTTCGTTTTGAAATCCACCAAATATTTAATGGTTGTCTTGAGTACTGCTACTGATTGTGTTGTTTGCTTCCTCAACATGCCAACTTCATCTCTAAGTGCAGAAGTAGAATCTCTTTCTACCACTAGTGTATCCTCTAGAGCATCAGCAGTTGGCAATTCATAATGCACTAGTGGGCCGGTGCCACTGTTGTGGGATGATACAACGTCCATGGGGACCTCACTCTTTGATCTTGCGCTAACCTGTTTTGCCATCAAAGTTCCAATTCGATTCAGAAAAGTTGAAGTTAGCAAAACATCTCAACTGGGAGTTATAACAGCAAACCAGTTAAACAAACAAGGAATTAAAGAGTTTCAATTTGATGCTGAAAAGTAGTTATTAACATCATTATAACCCATTGTTGCAGCAGCAAAGCAGTTAAACAAACAAGTAGCTATTTAAGTTCAGGCAAACAGGTAATTCTTAACAGTAAGTATCAAACACATAGATAGGTGCAGTCTATAATAGGATTAACAAGTTGTGGCATTATGTAATCATTAGCAAACTAAATTAAGCCAAGCAACATAATTGAACAATTTTGCAATAAGTGGTTAACTAAAATTCCGAGAAGCAGGTAACTGAACTTACGCTAGTTCTTTGTACAGGCACACTACAACTTCTTTTTCCCTTACAAGGTTATACGAAGGAGTCCATGGCATCAATTGCTTGGATACGCAGTCCCAATACTTCTTTCTGCCCACACTGCATTGGTAAGTCGAATGGTTAATCTAGTAAGATGGTGCGTCCTTGATATGTTATATGAGGACGTGTAGTTGATGACCCACAAGTATAGGGGATCTATCATAGTCCTTTCGATAAGTAAGAGTGTCGAACCCAACGAGGAGCAGAAGGAAATGATAAGCGGTTTTCAGCAAGGTATTCTCTGCAAGTACTGAAATAAGTGGTAACATATAGTTTTGTGATAAGATAAATTGTAACGAGCAACAAGTAACAAAAGTAAATAAAGTGCAGCAAGGTGGCCCAATCCTTTTTGTAGCAAAGGACAAGCCGGAACAAACTCTTATAATAGGAAAAGCGCTCCCGAGGACACATGGGAATATCGTCAAGCTAGTTTTCATCACGTTCATATGATTCGCGTTCGATACTTTGATAATTTGATATGTGGGTGGACCGGTTCTTGGGTGTTGTTCTTACTTGAACAAGCATCCCACTTATGATTAACCTCTATTAGAAGCATCTGCAACTACAACAAAAGTATTAAGGTAAACCTAACCATAGCATGAAACGTATGGATCCAAATCAGCCCCTTACGAAGCAACGCATAAACTAGGGTTTAAGCTTCTGTCACTCTAGCAACCCATCATCTACTTATTACTTCCCAATGCCTTCCTCTAGGCCCAAATAATGGTGAAGTGTTATGTAGTTGACGTTCACATAACACCACTAGAGGCTAGACAACACACATCTTATCAAAATATCAAACGAATACCAAATTCACATGACTACTAATAGCAAGACTTCTCCCTTGTCCTCAGGAACAAACGTAATTACTCACAAAGCATATTCATGTTCATAATCAGAGGGGTAATAATATGCATATAGGATCTGAACATATGATCTTCCACCAAATAAACCAACTAGCATCAACTACAAGGAGTAATCAACACTACTAGCAACCTACTAGCACCAATCCCGGACTTTGAGACAAGAATTGGATACAAGAGATGAACTAGAGTTTGGAGATGAGATGGTGCTGGTGAAGATGTTGATGGAGATTGCCTTCTCCCGATGAGAGGAGCGTTGGTGATGACGATGGTGATGATTTCCCCCTCCCAGAGGGAAGTATCCCCGGCAGAACAGCTCTGCCGGAGCTCTAGATTGGATCCGCCAAGGTTCCGCCTCGTGGCGGAGGAGTCTCGTCCCAAAAGGTTGCTTCTTATTTTTTCTCATAGAAAGACTTCATATAGGAGAAGATGGGCGTCGGAGAGCCACCAGGGGGCCCATGAGGTAGGGGGCGCGCCCTAGGGGGGGCGCCCCCCACCCTCGTGAGCAGGGTGTGGGCCCCCTGGCCTTCATCTTTGGATAGGATTTTTCTTTATTTATTTTAAGATGTTTCGTGGAGTTTCAGGACTTTTGGAGTTGCGCAGAATAGGTCTCTAATATTTGCTCCTTTTCCAGCCTAGAATTCCAGCTGTCGGCATTCTCCCTCTTCATGTAAACCTTGTAAAATAAGAGAGAATAGCCATAAGTATTGTGACATAAAGTGAAATAACAGTCCATAATGCAATAAATATCGATATAAAAACATGATGCAAAATGGACGTATCAACTCCCCCAAGCTTAGACCTCGCTTGTCCTTAAGCGAAAAGCCGATAACAATAAATATGTCCTCATGTTTAGAGGTAGAGGCATCGATAAATATAAAATACGGACATGAAGGCATAATGATTATTCTCATAACAACAACATATATAGATTTTGTCATATGATTACTTATGTTCAAGTGATGATCTATTCACAATGCAAAAGTATAAATCATAAACCTTATTGGGCTCCGACAAACTATAATCTCAGTCATTGAAGCAATTGCAATTTATCATAACATCGGAAAGAGTCTATGTCAGAGCTAAAAAGCAAGTCCACATACTCAATTATCACTTAGTCCTCCATAATTGCTAACACTCACGCAATACTTGTGGTTAGAGAGTTTTAATCGGACACAGAGAAAGATAGGGGCTTATAGTTTTGCCCCACAACCTTTTACCTCAAGGGTAATGTCAACAATAATGGTTCATGCTCCCCTACATCCAATTATATATATATATATATATATATATATATATATATATATATATATATATATATATATCATGTTCTTTCCAACATCCTGAGCTTGCCAAAGGATAAAATGAAAAAGAAAAGGTGAAGGTCACCATGACTCTTGCATAAGGTAGAAGATAATAATAAAAGATAGGCCCTTCGCAGAGGGAAGCAGAGGTTGCCATGCGCTTTTATGGTTGGATGCATAAAATCTCAATGCGAAAGAACGTCACTTTATATTGCCCCTTGTGATATGAACCTTTATTATGCAGTCCGTTGCTTTTATTACTTCCACATCACAAGATCGTATAAAGATTATTTCCCCCACACCAATCAATCATACATATTTAGAGCAATTTTTATTGCTTTGCACCGATGACAACTTACTTGAAGGATCTTACTCAATCCATAGGTAGATATGGTGGACTCTCATGGCAAAACTGGTTTAGGGTATTTGGAAGCACAAGTAGTATTTCTACTTGGTGCTGAGAATTTGGCTAGCATGAGGGGGGAAGGCAAGCTCAACAAGTTAGAGGATCCATGACAACATACTTTATCTCAGATATAAGAAAGACATAACTCATTACGTTGTCTTCCTTGTCCAACATCAACTCTTTAGCATGTCATATTTTAATGAGTGCTCCCAATCATAAAAGATGTCAATGATAATATATCTATACGTGAAAACCTCTCTTTCCTTATTACTTCCTATTAATTGCAACAATGACCAAAGCTATGTCTGCCAACTCCCAACAACTTTTGATCATCATACTCTTTCTATGTGAAGTCATTACTCTCAATAAGATCAATATGAACTTTTTGTTTCTTTTTATTCTTTTCTTCTTTCTTTTATTCACCCAAGATCATGGTAAAATAATCAAGCCCTTGACTCAACACTAATCTTTATTATATATAGCTCACGGACTCGATTGCAAAGAGAGATCATAAAGCAAACTCAAAACTAGATCATGCCATAAACTTTATTCTACTAGATCAAGATACTACTAATAGGATCGAACTAAGAAAAAATGGTAAAGATAGGAGTTGTGATTGTGATACGATACCGGGGCACCTCCCCCAAGCTTGGAAGTTGCCAAGGGGAGTGCCCATACCCATGTGATTATATCTCCTTTGTCGGTGAAGAAGGTGGAGGTGACGGATAATCGCACATCGAGCGTAAGAGGTCCTCCAGCTTGCGAATAATGCCCTTGAGAGCGACAATATGCTCCTTCAACAAAATATTTTATTGTGTGAGATACTTGTTTTGTATACGAGCTAACTCAATCATCTTGAAAGCTTCGATCTCAGTTGGGGTAAGAAGGTTATGATCAAGTTGAAGGATGTCTTTTGCTGTCGGAGCTTGATCCTCCGTAGCCTTCTTGATCCTTTCATCCTTGTTGACCCTCGTGGGTTCTTTCCTCTTCAGATCTATCTTCATTAGCCAAGCATCATTGTCACCATTGTTGGAGGAGGGAGACGACATGATGCCTAGCCTGGAAAACCCCTGACAGAAAACAGCTCGAAACAAGAACAGAGGAGGTTTGCGTGATACGGGGGTTAAAACCTTCGGGAGGTTATATAATGAATTTTTACCGACCAAAATACGTAATGTGCTAGAAAACGGAGTCCAGAGGGCACACGAGGTGCTCACGAGGTAGGGGGGCACGCCCACCACCCTTGTGGGGCCCTCGTGTCCTTCCCGGACTGCTACTTAATTTTCTATTTTTCCAAATATTCGAAGACGGACAAATATTGCCTTAAAAATTGTTTTGGAGTCGGTTTACTTACCGTACCACATACCTATTCCTTTTCGGAGTCTGAAACGTTCCGGAAAGTGTCCCTTATGTATTCCTCCGGGGTTACGGTTTCAATAATATTGGTTTCAACATTTATGGGATTACCTGAGATATAATGTTTGATTCTTTGACCGTTTACCACCTTCGGATTTGTGCCCTCGAAGTTGTTGATTTTTATGGCACCAGAACGATAGACCTCCTCGATAACATAGGGGCCTTCCCATTTAGAGAGAAGTTTTCCTGCAAAAAATCTTAAATGAGAGTTGTATAGCAATACATAATCACCTACATTAAACTCACGCTTTTGTATCCTTTTGTCATGCCATCTTTTAACTTTTTCTTTAAACAACTTGGCATTTTCATAAGCTTGGGTTCTCCATTCATCAAGTGAGCTAATATCAAATAACCTCTTCTCACCGGCAAGTTTGAAATCATAGTTAAGCTCTTTAATAGCCCAATATGCCTTATGTTCTAGTTCGAGAGGTAAGTGACATGCTTTTGCATAAACCATTTTATACGGAGACATACCCATCGGATTTTTATATGCAGTTCTATATGCCCATAATGCATCATCAAGTTTCTTGGACCAATTCTTTCTAGACCTATTAACAGTCTTTTGCAAAATTAATTTGAGCTCTCTATTGCTCAACTCTACTTGACCACTAGACTGTGGGTGATAAGGAGATGCAATTCTATGATTAACATCATATTTAGCAAGCATTTTACGGAAGGCACCATGAATAAAGTGTGAACCACCATCAGTCATTAAATATCTAGGGACTCCAAACCTCGGGAAAATAACTTCCTTAAGCATTTTAATAGAAGTGTTATGATCAACACTACTAGTTGGAATAGCTTCTACCCACTTAGTAACGTAATCAACAACAACTAGAATATGTGTGTATCCATTAGAGGCAGGAAAAGGTCCCATATAATCAAAGCCCCAAACATCAAACGGTTCAATAACAAGAGAATAATTCATAGGCATTTCTTGACGTCTACTAATATTACCAATTCTTTGACATTCATCACAAGACAAGACAAACTTACGGGCATCCTTGAAGAGAGTAGGCCAATAAAAACCAGATTGCAATACCTTATCTGCAGTTCTATCTCCAGTGTGGTGTCCTCCATAAGCCTCGGAATGGCACTTGTGTAGGATCTGTTCCTGTTCATGCTCAGGTACACAACGTCTAATAAAACAATCTACTCCTTCTTTATAAAGATGTGGGTCATCCCAAAAGTAATGTCTCAAGTCATAGAAAACTTTTTCTTTTGCTGGTATGTGAAGCTAGGTGGTATAAACTTAGCAACAATATAATTAGCAAAATCAGCATACCATGGAGTACTACGAGAAGTACTTATAACATTTAATAGTTCATCAGGAAAGCTATCATTAATAGGTAGTGGGTCATCAAGAACATTCTCTAACCTAGACAAGTTGTCTGCAACGGGGTTCTCAGCTCCCTTTCTATCAATAATATGCAAATCAAATTCTTGTAGAAAGAGAACCCATCTAATAAGTCTAGGTTTAGCATCTTTATTTTCCATAAGGTATTTAATAGCAGCATGATCAGTGTGAATAGTTACTTTAGAATCAACAATATAAGGTCTGAACTTATCACAAACAAATACAACTGCTAAAAGCTCTTTTTCAGTAGTAGCATAATTTCTTTGAGCATTGTCTAGAGTCTTACTAGCATAATGAATAACATTTAATTTCTTATCAACTCTTTGCCCTAGAATAGCACCTACAGCATAATCACTAGCATCACACATAATTCAAAGGGTAAATTCCTATCAGGTGGGTGAACAACAGGTGCAGAGACTAATGCTTTCTTAAGTGTTTCAAATGCTTCTACACAATCATCATCAAAGACAAATGGTATATCTTTTTGCAATAAATTAGCCAGAGGCCAAGAAATTTTTGAGAAGTCCTTAATGAACCTCCTGTAAAATCCGGCGTGACCAAGGAAACTTCTTATACCTTTGATGTCCTTGGGACATGGCATCTTTTCAATAGCATCAACCTTGGCTTTATCAACTTCAATACCTCTTTTAGAATCTTTGTGCCCCAAGACAATACCTTCATTAACCATAAAGTGGCACTTTTCCCAATTCAAGACAAGATTAATTTCTTCACATCTCTGCAAAGCTCGATCAAGATTGCTCAAGCAATCATCAAAAAAGAAACCATAGACGAAAAAATCATCCATGAAAACCTCACAAATCTTTTCACAAAAGTCAGAGAATATAGCCATCATGCATCTTTGAAAGGTAGCAGGTGCATTACATAAACCAAAAGGCATACGTCTATAAGCAAAAGTACCAAAAGGGCATGTAAAAGTAGTCTTTGATTGATCTCTAGCCGACACAGGTATTTGAGAGAAACCAGAATAACCATCTAGAAAGCAATAGTGTGTATGTTTGCATAATCTTTCTAGCATTTGATCAACAAAAGGTAAGGGGTAATGATCTTTCTTAGTAGCTTTATTTAATTTGCGGAAATCAATTACCATCCTATAACCTGTGATAATTCTTTGTGGAATCAATTCGTCTTTATCATTAGGAACAACAGTAATACCTCCCTTCTTAGGGACACAATGGACAGGACTTACCCACTGACTATCAGCAACGGGATAAATTATACCTGCCTCCAGAAGCTTGAGTATTTCTTTTCTTACCACTTCTTTCATTTTAGGATTCAGACGTCGTTGAGGATCACGAACTAGTTTGGCATCTACTTCCAAATTTATTTTATGTTGACATAGAGTGGGACTAATGCCCTTAAGATCATCAAGAGTATATCCAATGGCAGCACGGTGCTTCTTCAGAATTTTCAATAATCTTTCTTCTTCATGCTCTGAAAGGTTAGCACTAATAATAACAGGATATATCTTCTTTTCATCAAGATAAGCATATTTAAGATTATCAGGCAAAGGTTTAAGCTCAAACACGGGATCACCCTTGGGTGGAGGAGGATCCCCTAAAATTTTAACAGGCAAATTGTGTTCCAGAATAGGTTCCTGTTTAAAGAATACGTCATCTATTTCCCTTATTTCATTCATGAACATATCATTTTCATGGTCTAGCAAATAGTGTTCTAAAGGATCACTAGGAGGTACGACAATAGAAGCAAGACCAATAATTTCATCCTTACTAGGTAATTCTTCCTCACGATGTTGTTTACTAAATTTAGAGAAATTAAACTCATGAACCATATCATCCAAGCCAATAGTAACAACATTCTTTTTGCAATCTATCCTAGCATTAACAGTGTTCAAGAAGGGTCTACCAAATATAATGGGACAACAGCTATCTTGCGGAGAAGTAAGAACAAGAAAATCAATAGGATATTTAGTTTTCCCACACAAGACTTCAACATCTCTAACAATTCCCATCGCTGAAATAGTATCTCTATTGGCAAGTTTAATTGTGACATCAATATCTTCTAATTCAGCAGGTGCAATTTCATGCTTGATTTATTTATACAAGTCATAAGGTATAACACTAGCACTAGCACCCATATCACATAAGCCATGATAACAATGATCTCCCATTTTAACAGAAATAACAGGCACACCTACCACAGGTCTATGTTTATCTTTAGCACAAGGTTTAGCAATTCTAGAAGTTTCACCTTTGAACTGAATAACATGCCCATCAATATTATCAGACAAGAGGTCTTTAACAATAGCAATATTAGGTTCTACTTTAACTTGCTCAGGAGGTGTATAAGTTCTAATATTGCTCTTACGAACAATAGTTGAAGCCTTAGCATGATCCTTTACTCTAACATGGAAAGGTGGTTTCTCAACATAAGAAGTAGGAACAATAGGATCATTATAAGTGACAGTCTTTTCTTCAACTTTAATAGGTGCAGCTACTTTTACTTCTATGGGAGGATGATATTTAAACCACTTCTCCTTAGGGAGATCAACATAACTAGCAAAAGATTCACAGAAAGAAGCTACTATCTCAGAGTCAAGTCCATATTTAGTGCTAAACTTACGGAAAATATCGGTGTCCATAAAAGATTTAACACAATCAAACTTAGGTGTCATACCTGACTCTTTACCTTCGTCGAGGTCCCAATCTTTAGATTTGCGTTTAATTATATCCAATAAATTCCATCTTAATTCAATAGTCTTCATCATAAAAGAGCGAGCACAAGAAGTATCGAGCATGGTGCGATTGTTATCAGAAAGCCAAGCATAAAAACTTTGCATAATTATTTCTCTTGAGAGCTCATGATTGGGGCATGAATATAACATTGATTTAAGCCTCCCCCAAGCTTGAGCGATGCTTTCTCCTTCGTGAGGCCAGAAATTATATATATAATTGCGATCACGATGAACAAGATGCATAGGGTAATACTTTTGATGAAATTCCAATTTCAATCTTTTATAGTTCCATGATCTCATATCATCACATAGCCTATACCATATCAATGCGTCTCCCTTTAAAGATAAAGGGAAGACCTTCTTCTTAGCAACATCATCGGGTATACCTGCAAGCTTAAATAATCCACAAACTTCATCCACATATATTAAGTGCTCATCAGGATGCTTTGTTCCATCTCCTGTAAAAGGGTTAGCTAGCAGTTTTTCCATCATACCCGAAGGAAATTGAAAAGGAGTTTCATTTTCAATAGGTCTCTAATATTTGCTCCTTTTCTAGCCCAGAATTCCAGCTGTCGGCATTCTCCCTCTTCATGTAAACCTTGTAAAATAAGAGAGAATAGCCATAAGTATTGTGACATAAAGTGAAATAACAGTCCATAATGCAATAAATATCGATATAAAAGCATGATGCAAAATGGATGTATCAGTAGTCAGACTAGTTGTAGCCACACACATCACACTAGCTTTTACTGTATATTTCATGCGATTACTTTTGGCATATCAAGATCTAAGCAATCTACAATAGGATGAAAAGACTGGCATCCTTCACATTATTGGCGAACTCAGTTCATAGAAACAAGCAATTCAACCATTCTGTGGGTAAATCAAAAGCGCCTCTGGAATATTTTTCACTACCCCTATCATACACGCAGAAAGGGGTGACGCCACCATAGGGGCTGGTATGGGCGGCCGCCTCGGGTGGCTCGAAAGTGTGCACCTAGTTTGAGTCGTCCAGGTTTGCCCAGGCTAGTTTTGTTCGTCCCTACGCACGAGCAGGCAATGTAAAAAATGAAGAAAAATGTTTCAATTTGGATAGGCCAATAACATAAGTGCAAGGCAGGCCCTATAGCAGGCTCGTGGCCCAAACGAGCGCCTCCCATATCGATCAACAGCAGGAAAAATCCCAATTCATCCGCTCCAGCCTCAAGTTTGGTTCGCTCCTAACCTAGCCGCCGCTGGACAGACCGACACATCACTTCCTCATGCTCTCGTTGGAGGGCAGTCGTCGGGCTTCAAGCAAACGGAAGGACAAGAAGATGAAGATCCAACCCTGGGTGTAGCCTGCGTGGGAGGCAGCGGCGGCATTACAAGCATGGCATCGAGCTTGCGCAAACGGACAGTCACAGCTTGCAAGAGTAGCATGCGCAACGAGCAAGTACATCACATCCCTGATTATATCTAATTCAACTCTTCAATTTCTGGCCAATAGTTAAACATGTCGGTGTTGTAAAACTGCTTGTATGTAGGGAATCTATGAGAAAATGAAACCAATTTCTACTTATTTTATAACTCCCCCAATCAATACTGAACTGATTGAATCTGATGTATCTAATCAAGTTTCCGGTGCAAACATCCAAGCTCATGTTGTTCTTGAGCCTGCGGTGTCTAATGAACAGACTACTAATGAAGGATTTGATGCAAACATTTTATATGCTCCTGGTGATGAACATATAGTGTCTAATGAGGCATCTAATGCAAGCATTTTGCAAGCTCCCATTGAAGGATTTAGTGTCTAATGATGATCTGCTATGTTGAGAGAGACATACAGATTTGTAGGCATTGATGACAAGCAAATTATAGTGCATTTTCATGGCTGGAGGAAACATCGAGGCCATCTACCAGAAAGTCCCCGTATCATGACAATGTAGCATAAATACTTTTCTAATCTGTTGTTTGAAACTATTGGCATACTTGTGCAGGAGAGATATCTTGATATGCAGTTTGTGCATTGGTTATAGGTGCAATTACACTTTGATATTTTCAGCCAGAGAACGAATAATTCAAGCAGGTACATACCATGTTTGTAGTCCTTGTACACCATGTTGCATTTCGTGTTTTTTGGTGCTTGCATCATTTAGAGTTTATAATTTGAACTACTTTGGATCATTAGCTGGTTTTCAAAGTGCATGTAGCTTCACATTTCTCAAGTTATGTTGATTTCCGGAGTGCAAGTGCCTTCGTATTTTTTAAGTTAAATGTTCGCCCCTGGTAACTTGAATTCGTGGATCTGCCACTGCACACAAATCATACACGAATGCCAGTACGAATTAAATGAAATGCAGGGACTTACGCTAGCTTGTTGTATAGGCTCACTGCAGCTCTACTTGCACTTGGGATGTTCCATGTACAAGTCCATGTTACCACTTGCTTGGATGTGTAGGCCTTATGCTCCTTGCATCCCCCGCTGCATTTTTGACACGATGAATGGCTGATCAAATAAGAGGAATCGACCTTGCTGTTGTACCGGAGGACATATACTTACAAGGTTATACGGGTGTGCAGGATGTGTACCAGATCCCGTAGCGCCGTCATGCTTCGCTAAAAAATGGATTTGCTTGTTTCAGATGATATGTTCAGAAGAAATAAGAGTTAACATCAAAGTTGGATAGGCGTGTAAGCTAAGAGAGCAGTGAAAGTACATCCAAACATTGTCGGAACAGTGCACAAGGGAGTGATGTGTGGATACCTAGTTCAGGCGTCGTTTGGGCATGCTCGCCTAACTAGAGTGCGGGTCACTTCAGAGCCATTGAGGGTGATGCGCTTGCGTTGGCTGGCCGCGCACGGATGCAGATCTTGAGTGGCAGCGGAGCAGTACGATGCAGTGGACAAGACCGTTGGTGAAGCCCCAGCGGCCTCGGGGGGCGGAGGCGCGATGATGTGCTCGGTGAAGTAGCCCCGGTGAGCTGGGAGACGACGCCAGTGAAGCGCACCTAATGCGGTGGAAATCGGTGTCTGTGAGGCACGTCGGTTGCGGCGGCCGACGTTGTCGGTGGACCACCCGGTGCGGTGGACGAGGGCATAGATGAGGTAGCTCCGGTGCAGTGGTAAAGCGCGACCATCGTCTTCGTCGTCGTCGTCCGGCACAGAGGTGGGGAAAGAGACAAGACGAGGGGCGATTCGAACTTTGCTTGGGTTGGCGGCGAATTAGGGATTTGAACAATCTGGGCACGGAAGGGGACGGTGGAGAAGGGAGATTTTGCAGGGCTGGAATTGGGGCCGCCAGATATTTCAATCCAAAACGTGGAAGCGCGAACTTATTTTGTCGTCGTCCTTTTTTTGGGGGTGGGTGGCTGGGTGCTATGGGTCCGTCCGACACACGCGACCACCACGACACGACCCTGGTGTGCCTACATTTGAGAATGCAAATGAATCTTCTTTCATTTGCAAACGAATCTGTATGTATTACCATGCCCGTGTTTTCCTTGCAATGGTTAGTCATTCGGAACGAGATACTATAAATTAATTAACGAGGAGTTATGTGAAAAAAACGAAACGGTATCCACGCTAACGTGGATTAGAGTGTGTGTCACATAATTAGTTATTTGAATTAGAGTGTGTGTCACATAGCGATCTCCAATTCTAATGTGGATTTCGCATTTCACTGTATCCACGCTAATTTTTTAATACAAATTCATATGTATGATGAACACCATGGTAGTGAGAAAACTTTTGGATGGATTCAAACATATGACCTACAAAATAGCACACCAAATCGAGTCAATGTCAAATTTTCGAAACCTAGTATGGCACGAATTCAATATAATTACCCATATGCATGGTCCTCAGTTCAAATCTTACAATGTACACCGAATTGAAACATCAATATTAAGTCTCGTACTATCTACATTCAAATGTTGTTTTTACCCCCTCCCCCCCCGCACACACGCTACATCCTTCCTGTATCGGTCAATCTTCCTCTCCTAACCACCTTAGGAAGCTATCGGTTTCCAACACACATCCATTCTTTCTCTCCATGTTTCGATCTCTAACTCTCTCAACTACACAACCCCTTTTTCCACTCTGTTACAAAATGTATTTACCTCACACACCCACCATTGCACCCCATGCCGAACTCTCTCTCTCCCTCTCCCTCTCACCCTCTCGCACTAAATACATGCATTGCCTATCTAGCCCACCAACCTCTCATGCGCACGCACACACGTTGTCTATCTAGGTCACTCCCTCGAGACTATCTCACTCTTTCTTCCGCACGGCGTGCCACACTCGCTCAATCTCGCTCTCTTTATCCGAGTCTCGTTTAACCTCGTTTTCTTTCACACACAAATGATATATCTCCCTGTTCGGGCCTCGATCGACACACTCTATACTCTCTCACACAGATTGTCTATCTAGGTCAGTCCATCGAAGCCGCCCCCACTCTTTCGACCTCATGGCGGGCCACGCTCTCTCTCTCCCTCTCTCTCTCCCCCCTCTCTCTCTTTGTATCTCGATTGACCTTGCTCTTTCTCGGACAAAAACGATATATCACCATGTTTGAGCCCAGTTCGACTTATTCACATTGTATAATCTCTCACGCACATTGTCTATCTAGGTCACTCTCTCCAACCCGTCTCACTCTTTCGATCGCACGACGACCCTATGTGATCGATTGACCTTGCTTCCTCCCACGCACAAAATATATCTACACGTCTGTGACTGGATCATCTCTCAAGCTCTACCTTACAGCCCTCACCCTTGCCAAAAGCTCAATCGGACAATATCTCTCCAGAGCATATATATTTGTTCCATGAATGTCGGACCACACTCACTTTGTCTTTCTATCTATATGTCTCTCGATTGACCTCGCTTTCTCACGCCGTATCTTCCACACATTGAAGCTACCTCTCCATCCTTCGCAAAGCCAGAGCTATTTACATTGCAAGGGGCACTCCAACCTTGGATTAATTTGTGTAGGCATTTATTCCGGTCGGTTTAGATTATATTTTCGTAGCATTCGACCCACAACTACTTGAAACACCATTGCAACCCCCGCAACTCCCCTAGTTGATTCCCCTGTGGCTCGGTCATCGCTCTCTCGCACGTCCTTTCTCGCCTTCAACGTCGCACCATGGTATTATTGCAAAAAACTCTGTTGTTCTCTTTAATTATTATAAATAAGCTACAAAACTACACATGGATAGTCCACCTGGAATGGAACAAATTTGGACCCACAAATTAAACTGCTACAAACTACACACCGAGGGGCCCACATGTCATGAAACAAATTTGGACCCATATACAAATTAAAAAATAAAGGGCGAGGATTGAACATGCGACCAGGGCCTTCAAGCCGCACATCAATAGGCAACATATGTAGAACATCAATGTTTGTTGTACCTCTCTTTGTTCACATAATGTTTTTATATTACCATAGTCTATTTAATTGATAACATGTAATATTATTTTTACTATTATTCGCCTTCACTTACTGGTGGGTTCCATGTGTGCTCTCTCTCTCCTCCCCTTCTGCGTTTAGACGCACGGGCAAACATGAAGAACTCGCGGGCGATGTTGCCGTTGACCATATCTGGACGCATTCATAAGTTACGACACCAGTTTCATGTGCTAGCAGCACTAGTCAGTGTGTACGTGCAATGATCATTAATTTGGAAGTATATTAAGTGCATGCGGATATTAAGTTGGATATTATTCGCGTGTTATTATGTGATTAGCACAATTTTTGGCATGAAATTAACTGCACAATAAACGTGTTGAGCGCTCGACATTGAAGCAGTCTAGGTCGTTGGATGACAAGGAATACATGTGGCTTGATGACATTTTATATTTAATTTGATATGGCTCTAGCAGAACATTCAGTCGATCAAACCATAGATTTCGTTTAGTCTGACTCCAACTTTAAATTATATTATGATCGATCTAAAATAAACGGAAAAGATAAACGTTCGGATTTTAAGCATGGCAATCCGAACGTTTTTCATGGCAAATTTAGATTACGCGGCGGCGGCGGGGGCGTCTTGCGGTGGGAAGCGGCTCCTCTGCTGTGCTCTGTGTGTCGTCGGGCCACTGACCGACGGCGACGGCGGCGTCTTGCGCCGTTGTTGGCATACTCCTGGACGTTGGCCCTAGCTTCAAGGAAGGCCACAATGTTCTGGACTTCGGTCTCCAGGAGCGAGTCAACTGGCGGGAGGAGGCGACTAGCGTTGGTGCAAGGAAGCGGTCGACGGCGGCCATCCATGTCGCTGAGGGGGGCACTAGCACCCGCGCGGGGATAGGCGTTGTTAACGGCGCGGCGGAGACATTCGTGTGCATGGGCACCGGCACGGGCACGCACGTCAGTGCACGCGCAGGCGCATGTTGTGACGCCCCGAGACCGATGCGCCAGGTGTCTTCCAGTTATTCGTTGTTGTTGCCATGCCATTCGCTTGCGTGTTGCATCTTGTCATGTCATCATGTGCATTGCATCATCATGTTTTCAAAACATGCATCCGTCCCGGTCTCCTTGTTCTTTCCGTGGTCCGTTCTGAGCCCAGACACACTTGCACGCGCCAGCGGCATGTCCGAAATATTATTTTATAAGTGGTCGGAGAATGTTCTTGGAATGGGATGAAAATTGGCGTGCGGTGTTTTTATGTTGTAGGTAGGCCGTCTGCCAAGTTTCATCGCAATCGGAGTCCGTTTGATGCCCCAACATATAACTATAGCGGTAGTATAGTCGGTCTATTGTCGGACGTTTCGGTCTTCGAAGCAGTCGTCGGGCCTCTCTCTCTTCTCTTCTCTCAGCCCACAACTAGCTCTCTAAGCCCCCCTTGGATCGGAACCACCGGATCGCGATCGGACGCTCTGAAACGCTCTCAAAACCCCTCCAAACCCTAATCCTAACCCCCCTGCCCTATAAAAACCACCTCCCCTTCCATTTTGGGCAGCTACCTACCCCTCCTCCTATAATTCCGCGCCCCAAACCATCAGCCGCCGCCTCCACCTTGTTTTTCGGCGCCGCCCAGCCGCACCCTACCACTTGGCAAGTCGTGAGTGGCTGCGCCGCCGCCAGCCGCCCCCTGTGGCCTCTCCCGTGCCGCCACGCGTCCCTCCTGGCGTCCCGCGCCGACGTGGCCTGCCCAGGCCCGGGGCAAGCCCGCGGAGCCCATCGGGGCCCGTCCCTGACCCCACGCGCCGCAACCTTCGATCTAGATCGGGGGAGCCCCGATCTCCTCTCCCTGTTGCCCCGCCGTCCGCCACCAGCGACCAAGGCCGCCGGAGCACGCCCGCCGACGACCTCCTCCGCCACCCAGGTCTTTTCGTCCCTGCCGTTCGCCTCCTCCTCTCTTCCTTCTCCTCACCACGTCTTCCTCTCACCCCCAATCAAACGGTTCTCTAGAAGGTAACCGCCACCGCCGCCATGGGAGTTCAGTGGCGCCGGAGCTCCCTTGGCGCCGCCCTCGACTACCGCCACTGGATCCGGATCCGTCATCCTCCGCCGCCTCGCATCCGTTTCCCGACCTCGTCTCTGGCTGTCCCACGCCCCTGGACCTCGCCGGAGTTGCGCTAGGCCGCCGTCGTCGTCCTGCTTCGGGGAGGAGCACGAACTGCTCGACCCACTCCTTCGTTGACCGCGGCCACCTCCCCATGGGCCGATACCCAGCGCAGGGCCTCGCCTGTGCCAAGTCGGCCTGCTGCACCCGCTCCATCCGCACCAGGCCAGATCTGCCAACCGGCCCAAGGCCCGCTGTGAGCAGCTCCCCCAGCCCCTCCTCTCTGTTGGCCCATCTTGCACTAGTTTCGGCCCACTATGTTTTTTCCCCGGACCTGCGAATTTTGCTTTTATCTATATGTTGCCTGTTTTGCAGAAAAGCCCCTAGACTTCATGCATATTTTAACTCACAAACTAAGCATCACATGTAAAAACTTAATATATGAAACTTGCTTAGAATTTTGTCTAGTTTCATAATATGCAACTCTCATCTATGTTTAAAATGTTTAAAATGTTGTTTGATTAAATTTGCTCCTATGCCATGTTAAAATGCTTTATTTCATAACTAATTAGCCGTAGCTCCAAATCTAATAAACTTTATATGTAAATGGGGTAGAATTTTGCCTAGTTGAACATGGTGCTCTCATCTTGCACATTTAACAACTTTAAAATATGGTTTAGGGCAGAACAGTACCAAACCTAAAATATGCACATGAGGAGTTTCCGGACTTGTTGTTTTGTTGTTCCGGCCTCATTTAAACTTGCCTAGATAGATAGTTTCATTATGCTCCACCTCTTGCCATGCTAATAACATTTAATATTGTTGAGAACATAAACGAGATCAAACTAAATAAGTCATGTGGTGTTTCGCCAATATGCAACGGAGTTGCATATTGAGCTCCACTTAATTTGTAGGTTTCTTCTATGCATTTTGCCATGCCAAGTTTCATTAAACCGGACATGCATCATACTTGGTTGTGCATCATGCCATGATTATGTGGTGGTTGTTTACTATGTTGTTTGCTTATTTCCAGTGTTGCTTCTTTGGGTTGGTTCCGGTAACGTCGTGTTTGTGAGGATCCGTTCGACTACGTCCGTTTGCCTTCTTCATGGACTCGTTCTTCTTCCTTGTGGGTTTCAGGCAAGATGACCATACCCTCGAAATCACTTCTATCTTTGCTTGCTAGATGCTCGCTCTTTTGCTATGCCTATGCTACGATACCTACCACTTGCTTATCATGCCTCCCATATTGTTAAGCCAAGCCTCTAACCCACCTTGTCCTAGCAAACCGTTGTTTGGCTATGTTACCGTTTTGCTCAGCCCCTCTTATAGCGTTGCTAGTTGCAGGTGAAGATTGGAGTTTATTCCTTGTTGGAACATGGATATTTTGTTGGGATATCACAATATCTCTTATTTAATTAATGCATCTATATACTTGGTAAAGGGTGGAAGGCTCGGCCTTATGCCTGGTGTTTTGTTCCACTCTTGCTGCCCTAGTTTCCGTCATATCGGTGTTATGTTCCCGGATTTTGCGTTCCTTACACGGTTGGGTTATAATGGGAACCCCTTGACAGTTCGCCTTGAATAAAACTCCTATAGCAATGCCCAACCTTGGTTTTACCATTCGCCACATAGCCTCTTTTCCCCTTGGGTTCCGCGGACTCAAGGGT
>NC_041384.1:532448106-532525962 GCF_002162155.2 Triticum dicoccoides
TTGGTCCAACTTGTCAGCCGCCGGTGGCCACCAGCGGCAACTCTGGCCTGGCCTACCGGAAGTTTGGACAATCTGAGTGTGCCGTGAGAACAAGATATGTGCAGCTCCTATCGGGACTTGTCGGCACATTTGGGCAGTGTTGCTGGACTTGTTTTACCATTGTCAAGGATGTCTTGTAACCGGGATGCTGAGTCTGATCGGATTGTCTTGGGAGAAGGAATATCCTTCGTTGACCATGAGAGCTTGCGATGGGCTAAGTTGGGACTCCCCTGCAGGGATTGATCTTTCGAAAGTCGTGCCCGCGGTTATGGGCAGATGGGAATTTGTTAATGTCCGGTTGTAGAAAACCTGAAGTTGATCTTAATTAAAACACATCAACCGCGTGTGTTACCGTGATGGTCTCTTCTCGGCGGGGTCTGGGAAGTGAACACGGTGTTGGAGTAATGCTTGACGTAGGTTGTTCTAGGATCACTTCTTGATCATAGTTGTTCGACCGTGCTTTCGCCTTATCTTCTCGCTCTCATTTGCGTATGTTAGCCACCATATATGCTAGTCGCTTGCTGCAGCTCCACTTCATACCTTTTACCCTTCCTATAAGCTTAAATAGTCTTGATCGCGAGGGTGTGAGATTGTTGAGTCCCCGTGACTCACAGATACTTCCAAAACCAGCTTGCATGTGCCGTTGAACCGTGCAGATGACGCAACCAAGCTTAAGGAGGAGCTCGATGAAGATCGTGTTTGTTATGTTGTTCCGTTTCCAGTTGATCAGTAGTGGAACCCAGTTGGGATGATCGGGGATCTGTGTAGCATTTGGGGTAGTCTTCTTTTATTTTGGTTCCGTAGTCGGACCTTGATTGTATCTGGTTGATGTAATGCTTTATTCATGTATTGTGTGAAGTGGCGAGTGTAAGACAACTATGTAACTCTTTCTCTTATGTGTTACATGGGTTGTGTGAAGATTACCTCACTTGCGACATTGCTTTCAATGCGATTATGCCTCTAAGTCGTGCTTCAACACGTGGGAGATATAGCCGCATCGAGGGCGTTACAAGTTGATAATCAGAGCCTTCCCTGACTTTAGGAGCCCCCTCCTTGATCGAATCGCTGGCGTTGTTGAGTCTAGAAAAATGTTTTGAGTCATCTAGGATTATATATATATCGGAGAGTTAGGAATTCTTTTTACTCCTCAGTCCCTTCGTCGCTCTGGTGAGGCATCCTGACGTAGAGTTTGACTCTTCTCTTATCAAATTTCACTAAAAAAATTTAGGATCACGTGGGTATCTTGGAATCGTTCCGATAGTTTTGTGACGAGAACATTGTTCTTGGTGCCTCCTGACATTTAGGGGTTGTGGTAGTGTCCCGGGGAGTTGAGCTCCGAGGTGTTGTCGTCACAATTTTATCGTTGCAGTTCTGGAATACCTGAGTTCACCGACATCAAAAATCTCTTTTATGCAGTTGTTGGTGAGATAACCTTGACGCCACCCAATACTGGGGCGGGAGTTCGGGAGTATTGCCATAACTCGTATAACGGATGCTTTTCGAAGGTTGAGGTAAACGATTTCCGAAGGTTTCTTGGTTATGTGTTGAAGGATGGATACAGCTGGATGTAGGATTTGTTAGTTTTGGGTGAGATATTATGCTTCCCCTGTATCCCCAACACCTGATTGCATAACTGGAAAATTTCGGGAGTTCATAAGTGGGAATTCAAGTAGCTCTTAGGATATCTTTTCCGACCGATGTATGATATGAAATTGGGGTTCGACATCTAGTAGTCCGCCTATCCACGGTTGGTTTTACAGTGGTCTTGTTGTGTCTTAAAGAGTCCTTGGCTATGCCGACTCGGGGACGCTTCGTATGTCATGTGCACTGCCTTGTACATGATGGTGCTGTACGATCGAGCCCGTGTAGACCCCACCACGAAAACTTCGGACGAAATCTCTATCATATGTTTGTTCCGGCTTATTTTGCAAGCCAATCCTTGTTTTGTTTTGATTGTGGTATTCGAGTTGCTTCGAAGTCAAATGTTGATCCCATACTTTTCCTAAGTGGTGTTCTCATACTCCGATGTGAATACCAATCCTTCATGATAATCGAGATTGTCATGTTAATTCTTTTCAGCCAGTGTGTTTTCTCTTCAAGTGGATCCGATCATTTCAACATCCGCAAGATCAATTCTAAGTTTCCCAACGGTGTTCGTTTCATCCATTCCAAATTGTCTTTGTTTTCCCGCCCTCCCTCCCTTTGTTTCTTCAAGGACTCAGATTTCTTATTCAAGTATCTATCTTATGTTTATGAAGTTTCTTCGTTCTTTCCATTAATGTTCTTATCCGGTGATTCTCAGGAAGATTCTAACGGAGCTTCTGGTTCATTATTCTTCGTTTCTTTTATCTTCTCCGGTGGATCTAATTCAAGCTTTGTTGATTATACCCTTTCCTCGTTTTAAATGCCTTCTCATGCCGGTGCACCTCATATTCATTCATTTCTCGCTATTCAAATGTTCCGGAGCATTGAAGATATCTCAGAAGATTCAAGTTTTTCCATTCTCAATTCGTTCAAGCTTCTACGAGGATGTTACTTCATTCAAGACATTTATTTCAACCGGCGCAATCTCTCTTTTAAATCGTTCAACGGTGTATCTTTTTAGTGGGCCCTAACCCACAGGTCTTTCCCAGGATCTTACCTGACTCTTCTAATTTTTCACCGGAGCTATCCTAAATTCTTTTTGAAGTTTGACGTAAGAATGGATTATCATCAGTCTTATGTATTTTCTCCAAGATCTGTCAAATTCTTTTCATCGTTGGCTCAATATCTTCGCTTTTGATTCTTCTGGAGCGTCTAAAATAATTCATGGTGGTGTTTCTCGTCGTCATTCTTGGATTTTGAAGACCGAAGAAGAGTTTTTCCTCCATATCTTGCTCCATTCTCTTCAAGACTCATGGTTCTAGCTTGATGCCACCCTCTCATAATTGTTTTCAATTGTGAGATTTCTTTTCACCTATCCGGAGCAATTCAAGATTCTTTTCAATTTGATTCTCCGAAGGCCATCATTTTGGGTTTATTCATTCTAGCTTTCAGCTCTTGTTTCTCCAAATCTTACCGGTGCATCGATTAAATATCCTCTAATCAGTTCATGATCTCTTCGTTCTCTTGTATCTAAACTCTCTCATGTATCTTCATTCGTTCTCTAATTTTTACCGGTGATTTATCCCTTTACTTTGTTCTTTTTCAATTCTTATGGTGGTTCGTTCAAGATTTCTCTTCCTTGTTTATCATATCAATTCGTTCGTTGTTTCAATCTTACCGGTGTTTCGTTGAAGACCTTATCAAGTTATCGATATCTCTCTTAATCCTTCTCAACGAGAATAAGTAGTATGCCAAATCCGTTTGCTCCTCATCAATTTAAATTGATGAAGGATAAGCATAATGTAATTCTTATTCTTGTTTCATCCAAGTGATCAATTCCTTATTCCGGAGGTTCATCAAATTCTCGGTTTCATTGGTTTCACCTTTTCTTTTCCCGGAGTTCCAAGCTCTTTCAAGTATGTCACCACGAAGATCCATCTAAAATCTTTACAAGGTTTCACCTTGTGTTTTCAACTTCTCTTTCCTTTCGATTGATCATTCTTTTATTACCGGAGTTCTTCATGGAGGTTCTACATGATGGTTCATCAAGGATTTAATTTCCTTCTCGAAGTGTTCATCAAGATTCTTTTCAAAGGAGCTCAAGTTTCTTCATTTTGCAATCCGGAGTGCAATTCTTTATTCCATATCATTGGAGGTGGTATTATGTCATTCTTGATAATTAGAGTTCATGCTTCATGATTCACAGGTTGTTAAGAATGGGGTATTTTAAATCCATCAACCTCTTCGTTGGAGTTATCTTGGGTTATTTTTCACCTAAAGCCTTCCCTAAGGATTGTTGCTATTTATGGTGCTTATAAATGATCCAAGTTCTTCTTTTATCCTCCCGGTGAATAAGTTTCTCGCCGCCTTGTTCTTATCAATCCAATCTTTTTACGCGAGTGGCAGGTTGTCACCTCATTATTTTGAGATGTATTCCATAAGTCCACAATAAGCTTACACTTTTCATTGTTGGTTTACCAACAACTCCATTCGACCCTTCTCCTAAAAGATGCCTTTCAAGCTCTTTTGTGGCAGAAGTTGGCATTTTCTTCTCCATTCTTCTATTTCAATTATCTATCTTCTATTCTTTTGTTCCGGAGGCATTGTGATGTTGCTCTTTCCAACCCATCTTCTTGTTTTGTCAGGATCGTGTTCTTTTCTTGGTTTATCCATTTAACCGGAGTGTTGTGTCCCTTTGCTCAAGCTCTTTCATTTTATCAAGTCTTTCATCTCTTTTCAACCAGAGTGCTGTCTGAGACCTTTCTTACCCCTTGTTCCATTCATTCAATAGTTCCGGAGGCAGTGTGTTGTTGATTTCATTAAGTATCTTCTCATCTTATCAAGTTCTTACTCAATTCCTTTTCTTTTCAGTCGGAGTGCTGTCCAAATTATATCATTCTTAATCCTTCTCTATCTTGACTTAACCGGAGTGTTTTCAATATATATCTTGCCCTTCAACCTCAAGGTTTTTCGCAATGTTCCTTCTTCCTCTTTTCTAACGGAGTGTTTGCAACTTTGTTCTTCTTTGTTGCATTCTTTCTTTCAATTTGTTCAACCTCGCAAGGTTCTCTGGTTTCACTCGTTTGTCAAAGAAGCAACTTAGTTTTACCTTTTCTCTTCCTTTTTCCGCTTCCCTCCGGTGCCATTCTAGATCTCGGGGCGAGATCCTCTTGTAGTGGTGGAGTGTTGTGATGCCCCGAGACCGATGCGCCAGGTGTCTTCCAGTTATTCGTTGTTGTTGCCATGTCATTCGCTTGCGTGTTGCATCTTGTCATGTCATCGCGTGCATTGCATCATCATGTTTTCAAAACTTGCATCCGTCCCGGTCTCCTCGTTCTTTCCGTGGTCCATTCTAAGCCCAGACACACTTGCACGCGCCAGCGGCATGTCCGAAATTTATTTTATAAGTGGCAGGAGAATGTTCTCGGAATGGGATGAAAGTTGGCGTGCGGTGTTTTTATGTTGTAGGTAGGCTGCCTGCCAAGTTTCATCGCAATCGGAGTCCGTTTGATGCCCCAATGTATAACTATAGCGGCAGTATGGCCGGTCTATCATCGGACGTTTCGGTCTCCGAAGCAGTCGTCGGGCCTCTCTCTCTTCTCTTCTCTCAACCCACAACTAGCTCTCTAAGCCCCCCTTGGATCGGAACCACCGGATCGCGGTCGGACGCTCCGAAACGCTCTCAAAACCCCTCCAAACCCTAATCCTAACCCCCCTGCCCTATAAAAACCACCTCCCCTTCCATTTTGGGCAGCTACCTACCCCTGCTCCTATAATTCCACGCCCCAAACCATCAGCCGCCGCCTCCACCTTGTTTTCCGGCGCCGCCCAGCCGCACCCTGCCACTTGGCAAGCCGTGAGTGGCTGCGCCGCCGCCAGCCGCCCCTTGTGGCCTCTCCCGTGCCGCCACGCGTCCCTCATGGCGTCCCGTGCCGCCGTGGCCCGCCCAGGCCCGGGGCAAGCCTGCGGAGCCCATCGGGGCCCGTCCCTGACCCCGCGCGCCGCAACCTTCGATCCAGATCGGGGGAGCCCCGATCTCCTCTCCCTGTCGCCCCGCCATCCGCCACCGGCGACCAAGGCCGCCGGAGCACGCCCGCCGATGACCTCCTCCGCCACCCAGGTCTTGTCGTCCCTGCCGTTCGCCTCCTCCTCTCTTCCTTCTCCTCACCACGTCTTCCTCTCACCCCCAGTCAAACCGTTCTCCAGCAGGTAACCGCCACCGCCGCCATGGGAGTTCGCAGGCGCCGGAGCTCCCTTGGCGCCGCCCTCGACAACCGCCGCTGGATCCGCCCGAAAGCGGAGCCGCTGCCTACGGATCCATCATCCTCCGCCGCCTCGCATCCGTTCCCGACCTCGTCTCTAGCTGTCCCACGCCCCTGGACCTTGCCGGAGTTGCGCTAGGCCGTCATCGTCGTCCTGCTTCAGGGAGGAGCACAAACTGCTCGACCCACTCCTTCGTTGACCGCGGCCTCCTCCCCATGGGCCGATACCCAGCGCAGGGCTAGGCCTATGCCAAGTCGGCCTGCTGCACCCGCTCCGTCCGCACCAGGCCAGATCTGCCAACCGGCCCAAGGCCCGCTGTGAGCAGCTCCCCCAGCCCCTCCTCTCTGTTAGCCCATCTTGCACTAGTTTCGGCCCACTATGTTTTTTCCCTGGACTTGCGAATTTTGCTTTTATCCATATGCTGCCTGTTTTGCAGAAAAGCCCCTAGACTTCATGCATATTTTAACTCACAAACTAAGCATCACATGTAAAAACTTAATATATGAAACTTGCTTAGAATTTTGTCTAGTTTCATAATATGCAACTCTCATCTATGTTTAAAATGTTTAAAATGTTGTTTGATTAAATTTGCTCCTATGCCATGTTAAAATGCTTTATTTCATAACTAATTAACCGTAGCTCCAAATCTAATAAACTTTATATGTAAATGGGGTATAATTTTGCCTAGTTGAACATGGTGCTCTCATCTTGTATGTTTAACAACTTTAAAATATGGTTTAGGGCAGAACAGTACCAAACCTAAAATATGCACATGAGGAGTTTCCGGACTTGTTGTTTTGTTGTTCCGGCCTCATTTAAACTTGCCTAGATAGATAGTTTCATTATGCTCCACCTCTTGCCATGCTGATAACATTTAATATTGTTGAGTACATAAACGATATCGAACTAAATAAGTCATGTGGTGTTTTGTCAATATGCAACGGAGTTGCATATTGAGCTCCACTTAATTTGTAGGTTTGTTTTGTGCATTTTGCCATGCCATGTTTCATTAAACCGGACATGCATCATACTTGGTTGTGCATCATGCCATGATTATGTGGTGGTTGTTTACTATGTTGTTTGCTTCTTTCCGATGTTGCTTCTTTGGATTGGTTCCAGTAACGTCGTGTTTGTCAGGATCCGTTCGACTACATCCGTTTGTCTTCTTCATGGACTTGTTCTTCTTCCTTGCGGGTTTCAGGCAAGATGACCATACCCTCGAAATCACTTCTATCTTTGCTTGTTAGATGCTTGCTCTTTTTCTATGCCTATGCTGCGATACCTACCACTTGCTTATCATGCCTCCCATATTGTTAAGCCAAGCCTCTAACCCACCTTGTCCTAGCAAACCGTTGTTTGGCTATGTTACCGTTTTGCTCAGCCCCTCTTATAGCGTTGCTAGTTGCAGGTGAAGATTGGAGTTTGTTCCTTGTTGGAACATGGATATTTTGTTGGGATATCACAATATCTCTTATTTAATTAATGCATCTATATACTTGGTAAATGGTGGAAGGCTAGGCCTTATGCCTGGTGTTTTGTTCCACTCTTGCCGCCCTAGTTTCCGTCATATCGGTGTTATGTTCCTGGATTTTGCATTCCTTACACGATTGGGTTATAATGGGAACCCCTTGACAATTCGCCTTGAATAAAACTCCTCCAGCAATGCCCAACCTTGGTTTTACCATTCGTCACCTAGCTTCTTTTTCCCTTGGGTTCCGCGGACTCAAGGGTTATCTTTATTTAAACCCCTCGGGCCAGTGCTCCTCTGAGTGTTGGTCCAACTTGTCAGCCGCCGGTGGCCACCAGGGGCAACTCTGGGCTGGCCTACCGGAAGTTTGGACAATCTGAGTGTGCCCTGAGAACGAGATATGTGCAGCTCCTATCGGGATTTGTCGGCACATTCGGACGATGTTGCTAGACTTGTTTTACCATTGTCGAGGATGTCTTGTAACCGGGATGCCGAGTCTGATCGGATTGTCTTGGGAGAAGGAATATCCTTCTTTGATCGTGAGAGCTTGTGATGGGCTAAGTTGGGACTCCTTGCAGGGATTGATCTTTCGAAAGTCGTGCCCGCGGTTGTGGGCAGATGGGAATTTGTTAATGTCCGGTTGTAGAAAACCTGAAGTTGATCTTAATTAAAACACATCAACCGCGTGTGTTACCGTGATGGTCTCTTCTCGGCGGGGTCTGGGAATTGAACACGGTGTTGGAGTAATGCTTGACGTAGGTTGTTCTAGGATCACTTCTTGATCATAGTTGTTCGACCGTACTTTTGCCTTCTCTTCTCGCTCTCATGCGTATGTTAGCCACCATATATGCTAGTCGCTTGCTGCAGCTCCACCTCATACCTTTTACCCTTCCTATAAGCTTAAATAGTCTTGATCGCGAGGGTGTGAGATTGTTGAGTCCCCGTGACTCAAAGATACTTCCAAAACCAGCTTGCAGGTGCCGTTGAACCGTGCAGATGACGCAACCAAGCTCAAGGAGGAGCTTGATGAAGATCATGTTCATTATGTTGTTCCGTTTCCAGTTGATCAGTAGTGGAACCCAGTTGGGACAATCGGGGATCTGTGTAGCATTTGGGGTAGTCTTCTTTTATTTTGGTTCCGTAGTCGGACCTTGATTGTATCTGGTTGATGTAATGCTTTATTCATGTATTGTGTGAAGTGGCGAGTGTAAGCCAACTATGTAACTCTTTCCCTTATGTATTACACGGGTTGTGTGAAGATTACCTCACTTGCGACATTGCTTTCAATGCGGTTATGCCTCTCAGTCATTCTTCGACACGTGGGAGATATAGCCGCATCGAGGGCGTTACACATGCGCTGGCAGGTGCACGGGCACTGGCACGGGCGTGCGCATCAGTGCACGCGCAGGCGCACGCGCTGGCAGGTGCACGGGTGCGTGAAAGTCGGCGGGGAGCTCGTGGAACCCCGTGGCATCAAGCTCGGCGACAATGTGCGGCTCCCAGCCCATCAATGCCACAGGGATGGGCGCTGGCACAGTCTGGGCGACGGGAGCCGGAACGGGAGCGGGGACAGGCGCGGCGTCTTCCCGCAAGGCCAGTTGAAGCTCGTCCCAAAAGCGCCTTATGTTCTTGAGACCCCGGCTGGGTGTCTTCCTCAGGAAACTGGAAGACTAAGGGCAGACTATCGTGATGCGGCATGGCGTACATTTAGGTCAGGCTGGTTGGAGGTAGACGACAGGAGAATTGGAGAGGAAGAGAGAAGATTGTAGCGATACCAGGTAGTGGGGAGTTAATTTTAAACTGCGGCGCCAACGACATTAAAAGTGGGAGCAGTTGGGACAAAGGTGGGCGATGGAGCCTAGTCAAAGGGCTCGCCTCCCGGTGAGCCTGCACAGCGGTCTGCTCACACGCCTCCCTGTCAGCCGGCGCAGCGGTCTGCTCGCACGCCTGCCGTCGACTCACACGCTTGCTCGGACGGTACCAGCAGATGAGAAGCGGGACTCGTGGCGGCACGTAAACGCCCACGGTTTCAATAGTGAAAGTGTTCGCCTTAACATGACAGGTCTTTGTTCCAAAATACCTTGGCTCTTCATTTGTGTAACTTGTCATAAACAGCTTGTCTCAAATTGAAGAAAAAAATTACGAAGTAATATTTGTGCCATATCACGTGACCATGCTCAGTTTCAAGAATTTATGGTCACTTTTGGATTTTCTGAAATTTAAGATCCAGGATTCGAAACAATATCATAACCTGCATCATGCAATAAATTTTCAAGCCATACATTTGTTCTGTTGTATTTCTTAAGAAAGGATTTGGTCAAACATTTTGCTTAGTTAGACTTCAGACAAGTTATATATGCAGAGCAAAAGGATAATCCCTCCGTACCAGTGCATTGCCTGATATATTAACTCAAGTACTAGGCACGGGGAGCACCTAATATGAGCAACGGGGGGCCATTGGATCCAAGATGCAGCGACACACACGAGGCCTGAATGTTTTATTTGCAAAAAAACCTCTGGAGAGTTTGGAAATTGCGCATAATTACAAAGACTACTCCCAAGCCATTGGATCTCACTTCCAACGGTGTAAAAACTCATATCACCATAGCATCTAAGCTGCGGGGTGGATGTGATATTCTATGCCGCTATCATTTTTGTTTGTAAACTTGCAAAATATGTGTAACTTGTGCCATTACTTGTCTAACCGCACAAAGTGTTTGTTCAAAAAAACCATCCTACACTGAAATATCGGAACAACACAACGGGGTCCCACTTGTCATTAATCAAATTTGGACCTAAAACTAATAAATCTGAAAGAAGAGATTCGAACTGGCAACCTGGACTACAAAGCGTAAGTCGATAGCTTGAAACAACAACGGTTGTTGGCTTTGTCCCATAACTTGATTTTATACAGTATTACGTTGAGTAGAGTAGAGGGAGTGCCTCGTCTACATGTGCATGACTGTTGACTCACTTACTGGTGGGTCCCAGGTCTGTGATCTCTCTCTTCTCTCCATCGTCTAACCTTTGCACGTGCACACACGAAGAGTGGCGCTAGCTTGCTGTGGTGTTATTACAACTAAAAAAACTTGGAAAGTAGAAGAATCGCCTAGAATAAGAGACGTTGTTGCTGGTCGAGACAGAGCTAACCACACCTATCCTCCGTGCCATGTTAGCATGATGAAGCTGTGTGGCTAGTGGGGTGTTTTCGACCGACTGTCTGGGTCCCTAGGTCGAACCATAGGTACTACGTCTGATACAGTAAATTTTTACACGCACATTTTTCCTCCGTGCCGAGACATGGCACACCCTACCGCGCGGTTTCGGGGTCCTCCCGGGTGGTGCACGCATATATTCTTCCTGACGTGGGACGCCCTACCGCGCATTTTCACTGAAGCAAGTAAATAAATGAGTCATCAAATCACGAAAGACCACTTTTCCCGCCAAGTACGTCAGTGAAGCACAGACCAATTAGCTAGGCCGCCGCCACATTTGTTTTTTCACCCCTTTTTATCTACTTGCCGGCAGGTAAATTTAAACATCCACCGCGGCGTTGCTCTGGTGTTTGAGTGCGGCGGGATTTTTATTTTTTGATTAACGGGAGCAGACGCGGCAGGATTTTTAATTTGTTGATTGATGGGAGCAGGCGCGGCAGCAATTAGTCACAATGACTCCGCCTTTAAAACCCACAGCTCCCTGATGTGAGAAGTCGTCGACTAGTGTTTTACCATGGTGAAAATCAAAAGATTCCCCGCTCCTCGGCTGGCTCCCTCTGCCTTCCCATAGATTGCATTGCCTTTCAGTCGTTTCGCCCCCTGCATCACCAACGTCGTGCGCCTCGAGAAGCAGATGGACTTCGGTGGTGTTTAGGCACCCTCTGCATGGGCATGTCCATGTCTCGATGCAACATGACCGTTGGATCAAACTCAGACGGTGCAGATCAGTCACTGTAGCACAAAGTGTGTTTGTGTGTTTGGTTGCATTCTCATCTCAATATAGTGTGTAAGTCACCTTACAAAAACCAAATAATACCAAAACACTTAGGCACGGTACATTAACTCCCTCCCCGTTTCTTGTTTTATGACATATCAACCAATAAGAGACGTGGGCCGTGCATGCTTTCAATGACTTGAGACTAATAAACATGACATGCAGTGGTTAGTTCATTGCTTGCAATGCTATTAATTAGCAAAAAGACATTAAGTTTTCTCATTTTCCTCTCCGCCTTAGTCGTAGTGCACAACGTAAGATGACTTACACACCTAGACGGAGTAGTTGTTTCCTCTTCGTGTATTTGTGTTAACCCATTAGTGTGGACTCATGCACCCTTCATGCACTCTGCCAAACACCCCAAAGTGGGTCAAGAAGGGAACTTTTGCTCCCATCCCGTGCACCCTTCATACACCCTGCCTAACACTATTTGTGCTTCATATGGTTCATGTTTCGTGGAGTACTGTAGCATCGTACTCTCTGTGCGTTGTAGACCTAGTTCTGTTAACATTGATCTCACCGTTCATTCTCGAGCGGACAGTCGAGAAAGCGGTACTATGTTACTACATTACTGTTCATATAGTTGACATGCACACAACATCATTTGGTGTCGTCATATCTTACTACACTAGCAACAAGATTATGTAGTACTGACGTATGAACCACTGCACATGCCTAGTAGTAGGAGCACTGTGTATGTTCAAGTGGCTGCCATGTTTCGCACTCCTCCGTCGTAAGAGTAGAAACGCTTGCTGTAATCATTTTTTTTCTTCAAAAAAACAGTGGACACACTCTACCGTGCGGATCCTCCTCCAGCCATGCACTAAATTATTCACTTTCACCGACGTGTGGGACAGCCAGCATCGAGGTCCACCAGCCATGCATTAAATTACTCCGTAGTAGAGTGACAGTAGACTACCCCGATCGAAGCGCCACAATAATGCCCAATGAGCCGTCAAATCACAAAAAGCCCCTCCTTTCCAGCAGTAAGTTGGACGGACGAAGCAACCATCATTTCACTCTTCTCTCTCAGCTTCCTCTCTACCCAACCCTCGCTTCTTCCTCATCTTGTTTCTCATTTCTTCAAGAAAACCCCGACCTGCTTCTGCCATTGTTCTTCTCTCCCAAAGAAGGAAAGGTGAGCGCATCAATGGTGTTGATTCTGGCCAAGGTCCGGTCTTGCAACCCCGAGACTGATCCTATAACTCCCTCTCTTTTCTTCTTTTGGGTTTGTGATTATGGTTTCTTTTCTTTTATTTCTATTTGACAGTTTATTGATGGATGCTGGAGCACCGGCCGAAGTGATGTCTATGGCTCTGGCCAAAACCGTCGAGGCTCATGGTACGAAGAAGCGCAAGCACCCCGCCGAGACTACCGCAGGCAAGCTCAAAGCCATCGCCCTGTCCAAGCCCCCCTCTCCGGGATCCCTCATTAAGCAAGTCCAGGTAATATCTCTTCTTGACGATCTTTTTCTCGATCTTGATCGTGTTTCTTCATCTAACACGCAGTACTAGTACTAGTAGTACAACTTTCTGGGTGATCTTGCATGTGATTTTTGTGTGCCAAATGACGGTTCTAAATTCCTCTTTTTACCAAAACATGCGAGAGGTTGACACTGATTTCTTATAGATTAGTTTCAACTACTCCCTCTGTCCCAAATTTCTTGTCTTAGATTTGTCTAGATACAGATGTATCTAATACTAAAATGTGACTTGATACATCCGTATCTAGACAAATCTAAGACAAGAATTTTGGGACGAAGGGAGTACTTTATGAACATCAATGCTACCTTTGAAGAGGGTATATTTGCCTCAGTAACTTGTGTTATGGATATTGCAAGTAATCCCTCTGCTCTCATGCCTTTGAAGACATGTTCTAGTGTCTTTGTTCACTCATTTCTGTGCATATATGTAGTCATATATGGAGTATAATATCGAAAATCATCTTATATTTCTGAACAGAGGTAGTAATAAAATATGGTTTCTGTTTGAATTAGAACCAGGTCCGCAGTGGAGATGAAGTTCTCAAAGTCATGCCGTGTGAAATGGAAGACCTGAGGATGAGTTCTACTGCTAAACTATACAGCTGCTGTGTCCTTGTCGCCACGTGTCCTGAACTAGTGTTTTCCTGTAGCATTGTTGTCAGGCGTGTTCTCGAGGTTGTACTTGGCGACAACAATTTCCTGGCCGTGCCTTCGATTACAAAGGGTGTGGTTCTTGTAAAGCTTCCCAACAAATCTAATGTGACTTGTCTTGATGATCATGTTTATGAGTGGAAAGGCCACTCTGTTAGGTTCTCCAAGGTTGACAAGATGGTGATGGTGCATGTAGACATCTCTCACGAAGTCCATGGCCTAGTCAGTTATGCGGGGTACATCCCGTAGGTCAGTGCCAAGAAATAGTCTGCAGAGTTTAATTAGTGCAACTTTGCTTGTCTGTAGAAAGTACTATTGTTCACTACTTGATTTGTGTTTGTGAACCCTGTATTGTTTATTAGTACCGCCGCTTTTGGTGTGTGGTCAGTCCTGAGAACGGTCTATGTTAATGTATGTCCACTCAATTCAGTCTGTATATTTTGAAGTATCCAGATCATCTTTTTGTGAGGATGGTTTATCAATTATGGTTACACTCCAATATATGTATGCATTGCAGGGTTTATCGCACCCACTAGGATTTCCAGTCACATGGATGTTCGGTCCATATGATTTGTCACGACCTTTGGATTGTCCTGCTTGTGGGAGTAGGCGGGGCCCCTGCATGCCACCCGTAGTTGGACGATCAATCTTCTGTTTAGTACTTCAACACAGTGATTTCCTGGTAAGGATTCACTCGTGTCACATCAAGTAAATCTTATTGATTTACTGTCTAAATCTTATTGATTTAATGTCATGTTTTCTTTCTTTTCCTGTAATTTTACGATGCAGGTTTTTCCATGTGACATTCATCACATAATAAACCGTTTGGTTTGCTCTACGATGGCTATTTTTGCAGGTTTCACTTCTTATGTCATGCCAGTAATGAAGGCACTGTCCATCACTTATATTACTAGAAAAAATTGGATCAGTCTGTTGTCTGAGTACAAGCTGAATCCCTATGATGAACTGCAGTTTGGTTTAACAAAAACGCCACAATTAGTCCTTCTCGCGTTTAAAAGAAATGAAGAAAAAAACTAGATCACGGTCACGAAGCCTAGTCAAGTTAGAAAGCTGATCGTAGTAGACCAAACACGATTGCCGCTGTCTCGCACATCGGTACCACCTTCAGCAACGGATCGACCACTGGCAGTTGCTCTAGCACTAACAGCGGCAGCAGCTCAGTCTGATCCAGCTGAGGATTGGGAACCGACCACGTCAGCGGATCAGGCTGATCTACCGGATGATCGGGCATCCACACCGGCACCTGCTCCGACACCGGCACCAGCTCTACAAGGAGCACCATCTCCGGCAGCAGCAGAGGCTTCGGCACCTGCACCAACACTTGCACTTGCATCTGCTCCAGCCCGTGCAGTGGCAACCGAACGAGCAGTTGCACCGGCAACAGACTGGGATGCAGTTCGCACTTCATATACCAAAGTCCTTACAAAAATCGACATGTCCACCTTCTTGGTAAGCATTGGCCGCCCAAGTGTTTCGTTCTTTTCTATTTCCATGTTGTTTCGCATGATTCATTGTGTTGATCTAACTGTTTGGGTATGTCTTCTTGTTTGCAAACAGATAATTCCTAGAGCAACGAGGGAGTCGTTCAACAATCCGGGCGACAGCGGCCAAGATACCGTAAGTACAAAGGATGGTCGCATGATGATTGATGCGACAGCGGCCAAGATACCGTAAGTACAAAGTATGTCTTCTTGTTTGGGTATGTCTTCTCTTACCATGTGCAGCCTTGGTGTGAATGAACCTGCTCAATATACCGTAAGTACAAAGGATGGTCGTATGATGATTGATGCTAAAGGATGGTCGAGGTTCAAATCTAAATCATATCTTGCGGTAGGGGATGATGTCAAAATCAAACTTTCCTAGCAAGGATAGCTGGTCCAAATCAACTTTGAAATTCTTCAGTATTGCCGAACTGATCTATCCACCGAGAGATTTTGATGTAATACTCTGGCATGGTGAAACAAGTGTCCTGTGTGTATAAGTAGTACGACAGTATCATTGATAGAATTGCAACTCTGATTGCTGGTTAGGAACTATCGTTTGATTTCATTCCAACGGCTGTTGTGCTTTATGTTGGAAATATGCCCTAGAGGCAATAATAAAATGATTATTATATTTCCTTGTTCATGATAATTGTCTATTATTCATGCTATAATTGTATTATCCGGAAATCGTAATACATGTGTGAATACATAGACCACAATGTGTCCCTAGTGAGCCTCTAGTTGACTAGCTCGTTGATCAACAGATAGTCATGGTTTCTTGCCTATGGACATGGGGATGTCATTGATAACGGGATCACATCATTAGGAGAATGATGTGATGGACAAGACCCAAACCTAAGCATAGCACAAAGATTGTGTAGTTCGTTTGCTGTAGCTTTTCTGGATGTCAAGTATCATTTCCTTAGACCATGAGATTGTGCAACTCCCAGATGCCGTAGGAGTGCCTTGGGTGTGCCAAACGTCACAATGTAACTGGGTGACTATAAAGGTACATTACAGGTATCTCCGAAAGTGTCTGTTGGGTTGGCACGAATCGAGACTGGGATTTGTCACTCCATATGACGGAGAGGTATCTCTAGGCCCACTCGGTAATGCATCATCATAATGAGCTCAATGTGATCAAGTGGTTGATCATGGGATCATGCATTACGGTACGAGTAAAGTGACTTGTCGGTAACGAGACTGAACGAGGTATTGGGATACTGACGATCGAGTCTCGGGCAAGTAACGTACCGATTGACAAAGGGAATTGAATATGGGATTTCTTGAATCCTCGACGTCGTGGTTCATCCGATGAGATCATCGAGGAGCATGTGGGAGCCAACATGGGTATCCAGATCCCGCTGTTGGTTATTGATCGGAGAGTCGTCTCGGTCATGTCTACATGTCTCCCGAACCCGTAGGGCCTACACACTTAAGGTTCGGTGACGCTAGGGTTGTAGAGATATGAGTATGCAGTAACCGGAAAGTTGTTCGAAGTCCCGGATGAGATCCCGGACGTCACGAGGAGTTCCGGAATGGTCTGGAGGTGAAGAATTATATATAGGAAGTGCAGTTTCGGCCATCGGGAGAGTTTCGAGGGTCTGCGGTATTGTACCGGGACCACCGGAAGGGTCCCGGGGGTCCACCGGGTGGGGCCACCCATTCCGGAGGGCCTCATGGGCTGACGTGGGGAGGGAACCAGCCCATAGTGGGCTGGTGCGCCCCCCCTTGGGCCCCCCATGCGCCTAGGGTTGGGAACCCTAGGGGAGGGGGCGCCTCCACTTGCCTTGGGGGGTACTCCACCCCCTTGGCCGCCGCCCCCCTAGGAGATCCCATCTCCTAGGGCCGATGCACCCCCCTAGGGGGCCTATATAAAATGGGGGGAGGGAGGGCAGCCGCACCTCAAGCCTTGGCGCCTCCCTCTCCCCTGCTACACCTCTCCCTCTCGCAGAAGCTCGGCGAAGCCCTGCTGCGATCACTGCTGCATCCACCACCACGCCGTCGTGCTGCTAGATCTTCATCAACCTCTCCTTCCCCCTTGCTGGATCAAGAAGGAGGAGACGTCATCCGCTCCATACATGTGTTGAACGCGGAGGTGCTGTCCGTTCGGCACTTGGTCATCGGTGATTTGGATCATGGCGAGTACGACTCCATCATCCCCATTCTCTTGAACGCTTCTGCACGCGATCTACATGGGTATGTAGATGCACTCTCCTCTCGTTGCTAGTTGACTCCATAGATTGATCTTGATGAAACGTAGGAATTTTTTTTGTTTTCTGCAATGTTCCCCAACAGTGGCATCATGAGCTAGGTCTATGCGTAGTTACTATGCACGAGTAGAACACAAAGTAGTTGTTGGCGTCGATATTGCCAATTTGCTTGCCGTTACTAGTCTTATCTTGATTCGGCAGCATCGTGGGATGAAGCGGCCCGGACCAACCTTACACGTACGCTTACGTGAGACCGGTTCCACCGACTGACATGCACTAGTTGCATAAGGTGGCTGGCGGGTGTCTGTCTCTCCCACTTTACTCGGATCGGATTCGATGAACAGGGTCCTTATGAAGGGTAAATAGAAATTGGCAATTCACGTTGTGGTTTTGGCGTAGGTAAGAAAATATTGTTGCTAGAACCCTATTGCAGCCACGTAAAAACTTGCAACAACAATTAGAGGACATCTAACTTGTTTTTGCAGCAAGTGTTTTGTGATGTGATATGGCCAAAGTTGTGATGAATGATGAATGATATATATGTGATGTATGAGATCATGTTCTTGTAATAGGAATCACGACTTGCATGTCGATGAGTATGACAACTGGCAGGAGCCATAGGAGTTGTCTTTATTTTTTGTATGACCTGCGTGTCATTGAGAAACGCCATGTAAATTACTTTACTTTATTGCTAAACGTGTTAGCCATAGTAGTAGAAGTAATAGTTGGCGAGCAACTTCATGGAGACACGATGATGGAGATCATGGTGTCATGCCGGTGACAAGATGATCATGGAGCCCCAAGATGGAGATCAAAGGAAGCTATATGATACTGGCCATATCATGTCACTATTATTTGATTGCATGTGATGTTTATCATGTTTTTGCATCTTGTTTACTTAGAACGACAGTAGTAAATAAGAAGATCCCTCATAATAATTTCAAGAAAGTGTTCCCCCTAACTGTGCACCGTTGCGACAGTTTGTTGTTTCAAAGCACCACGTGATGATCGGGTGTGATAGATTCCAATGTTCACATACAATGGGTGTAAGACAGATTTACACATGCAAACACTTAGGTTGACTTGACAAGCCTAGCATGTACAGACATGGCCTCGAAACACAGAAGACCGAAAGGTCGAGCATGAGTCGTATAGAAGTACGATCAACATGAAGATGTTCACCGATGTTGACTAGTCCGTCTCACGTGATGATCGGACACGGCCTAGTTAACTCGGATCATGTTATACTTAGATGACTGAAGGGATGTCTATATAAGTGGGAGTTCATTGAATAATTTGATTAGATGAACTTAATTATCATGAACTTAGTCTAAAATCTTTACAACATGTATTGTAGATCAAATGGCCAACGTTGTCCTCAACTTCAACGCGTTCCTAGAGAAAACCAAGCTGAAAGACGATGGCAGCAACTATACGGACTGGGTCCGGAACCTGAGGATCATCCTCATAGCTGCCAAGAAAGATTATGTCCTACAAGCACCGCTAGGTGAAGCACCTGCTCTCCCTGCAGAACAAGACGTTATGAACGCTTGGCAGACACGTACTGATGATTACTCCCTCGTTCAGTGCGGCATGCTTTACAGCTTAGAACCGGGGCTCCAAAAGCGTTTTGAGAGACACGGAGCATATGAGATGTTCAAAGAGCTGAAAATGGTTTTTCAAGATCATGCCCGGGTCGAGAGATATGAAGTCTCCGACAAGTTCTTCAGCTGTAAGATGGACGAAAATAGTTCTGTCAGTGAGCACATGCTCACAATGTCTGGGTTACATAACCGCTTGACTCAGCTGGGAGTTAATCTCCAGGATGACGCGGTCATTGACAGAATCCTCCAGTCGCTTCCACCAAGCTACAAGAGCTTTGTGATGAACTTCAATATGCAGGGGATGGAAAAGACCATTCCTGAAGTATTTGCAATGCTGAAATCAGCAGAGGTAGAAGTCAAAAAGGAACATCAAGTGTTGATGGTGAATAAAACCACTAAGTTCAAGAAAGGCAAGGGTAAGAAGAACTTCAAGAAGGATGGCAAGGGAGTTGTCGCGCCCGGTAAGCAAGCTGCCGGGAAGAAGCCAAAGAATGGACCCAAGCCCGAGACTGAGTGTTTTTATTGCAAGGGAAGTGGTCACTGGAAGCGGAACTGCCCCAAATACTTAGCGGACAAGAAGGCCGGCATCACGAAAGGTATATGTGATATACATGTAATTGATGTGTACCTTACCAGTACTCGTAGTAGCTCCTGGGTATTTGATACCGGTGCGGTTGCTCACATTTGTAACTCAAAGCAGGAGCTGCGGAATAAGCGGAGACTGGCGAAGGACGAGGTGACGATGCGCGTCGGGAATGGTTCCAAGGTCGATGTGATCGCCGTCGGCACGCTACCTCTACATTTACCTACGGGATTAGTTTTAAACCTCAATAATTGTTATTTAGTGCCAGCTTTGAGCATGAAAATTGTATCAGGATCTCGTTTAATTAGAGATGGCTACGAGAATAATGGTTGTTCTATTTATATGAGAGATATGTTTTATGGTCATGCTCCGATGGTGAATGGTTTATTCTTAATGAATCTCGAGCGTAATGCTACACATATTCATAGTGTGAATACCAAAAGATGTAAGGTTGATAATGATAGTCCCACATACTTGTGGCGCTGCCGCCTTGGTCACATAGGTGTCAAACGCATGAAGAAGCTCCATGCAGATGGACTTTTAGAGTCTCTTGATTACGAATCATTTGACACGTGCGAACCATGCCTCATGGGTAAAATGACCAAGACTCCGTTCTCAGGAACAATGGAGCGAGCAACCAACTTATTGGAAATCATACATACTGATGTGTGCAGTCCAATGAGTGTTGAGGCTCGCGGTGGCTATCGTTATGTTCTCACCCTCACTGATGACTTGAGTAGATATGGGTATGTCTATTTAATGAAACACAAGTCTGAGACCTTTGAAAAGTTCAAGGAATTTCAGAGTGAGGTTGAGAATCAACGTGACAGGAAAATCAAGTTCTTACGATCAGATCGTGGGGAGAATACTTGAGTCACGAATTTGGCACACACTTAAGAAAATGTGGAATAGTTTCACAACTCACGCCGCCTGGAACACCTCAGCGTAATGGTGTGTCCGAACGTCGTAATCGCACTCTATTAGATATGGTGCGATCTATGATGTCTCTTACCGATTTACCGCTATCATTTTGGGGCTATGCTTTAGAGACTGCCGCATTCATTTTAAATAGGGCTCCGTCGAAATCCGTTGAGACGACACCGTATGAATTATGGTTTGGGAAGAAACCTAAGCTGTCATTTCTAAAAGTTTGGGGATGCGATGCTTATGTCAAGAAACTTCAACCTGAAAAGCTTGAACCCAAGTCAGAAAAATGCGTCTTCATAGGATACCCTAAAGAAACTATTGGGTATACCTTCTACCTCAGATACGAAGGCAAGATCTTTGTTGCCAAGAATGGATCCTTTCTAGAGAAAGAGTTTCTCTCAAAAGAAGTAAGTGGGAGGAAAGTAGAACTTGATGAAGTATTACCTCTTGAGCCGGAAAGTGGCGCAACTCAAGAAAATGTTCCTGAGGTGCCTGCACCGACTAGAGAGGAAGTTAATGATGATGATCATGAAACTTCAGATCAAGTTGCTACTGAACTTCGTAGGTCCACAAGGACACGTTCCGCACCAGAGTGGTACGGCAACCCTGTCTTGGAAATCATGTTGTTAGACAACGGTGAACCTTCGAACTATGAAGAAGCGATGGCGGGCCCGGATTCCGACAAATGGCTGGAAGCCATGAAATCCGAGATAGGGTCCATGTATGAAAACGAAGTATGGACTTTGACTGACTTGCCCGTTGAGCGGCGAGCCATAGAAAATAAATGGATCTTTAAGAAGAAGACAGACGCGGATGGTAATGTGACCATCTATAAAGCTCGACTTGTCGCTAAGGGTTATCGACAAGTTCAAGGGGTTGACTATGATGAGACTTCCTCACCTGTAGCGAAGCTAAAGTCCGTCCGAATCATGTTAGCAATTGCCGCATTCTATGATTATGAGATATGGCAAATGGACATCAAAACGGCATTCCTTAATGGTTTCCTTAAGGAAGAATTGTATATGATGCAGACGGAAGGTTTTGTCGATCCTACGAATGCTGACAAGGTGTGCAAGCTCCAACGCTCGATTTATGGGCTGGTGCAAGCATCTCGGAGTTGGAACATTCGCTCTGATGAGATGATCAAAGCGTTTGGGTTTATGCAGACTTATGGAGAAGCCTGCGTTTACAAGAAAGTGAGTGGGAGCTCTGTAGCATTTCTCATATTATATGTAGATGACATACTTTTGATGGGAAATGATATAGTGCTTTTGGACAGCATTAAGGCCTACTTGAATAAGAGTTTTTCAATGAAGGACCTTGGAGAAGCTGCTTATATATTAGGCATCAAGATCTATAGAGATAGATCAAGACGCCTCATAGGTCTTTCACAAAGCACATACCTTGATAAGATATTGAAGAAGTTCAATATGGATCAGTCTAAGAAGGGGTTCTTGCCTGTGTTGCAAGGTGTGAAATTGAGCTCAGCTCAATATCCGACCACGGCAGAAGATATAGAAGAGATGAGTGTCATCCCCTATGCCTCAGCCATAGGGTCTATTATGTATGCCATGTTGTGTACCAGACCTGATGTAAACCTTGCCGTAAGTTTGGTAGGTAGGTACCAAAGTAATCCCGGCAAGGAACACTGGACAGCGGTTAAGAATATCCTGAAGTACCTGAAAAGGACTAAGGAAATATTTCTCGTTTATGGAGGTGATGAAGAGCTCGTCGTAAAGGGTTACGTCGACGCTAGCTTCGACACAGATCTGGATGACTCTAAGTCACAAACCGGATACGTGTATATTTTGAATGGTGGGGCAGTAAGCTGGTGCAGTTGCAAGCAAAGCATTGTGGCGGGGTCTACATGTGAAGCGGAGTACATGGCAGCCTCGGAGGCAGCACACGAAGCAGTCTGGGTGAAGGAGTTCATTACCGACCTAGGAGTCATACCCAATGCGTCGGGCCCGATGACTCTCTTCTGTGACAACACTGGAGCTATTGCCCTTGCCAAGGAGCCCAGGTTTCACAGAAAGACCAGGCATATCAAGCGTCGCTTCAACTCCATTCGTGAAAGTGTTCAAAATGGAGACATAGAGATTTGTAAAGTACATACGGACCTGAATGTAGAAGATCTGTTGACTAAACCTCTCCCTAGAGCAAAACATGATCAACACCAGAATTCCATGGGTGTTCGATTCATCACAATGTAACTAGATGATTGACTCTAGTGCAAGTGGGAGACTGTTGGAAATATGCCCTAGAGGCAATAATAAAATGATTATTATATTTCCTTCTTCATGATAATTGTCTATTATTCATGCTATAATTGTATTATCCGGAAATCGTAATACATGTGTGAATACATAGACCACAATGTGTCCCTAGTGAGCCTCTAGTTGACTAGCTCGTTGATCAACAGATAGTCATGGTTTCCTGGCTATGGACATGGGGATGTCATTGATAACGGGATCACATCATTAGGAGAATGATGTGATGGACAAGACCCAAACCTAAGCATAGCACAAAGATCGTGTAGTTCGTTTGCTGTAGCTTTTCTGGATGTCAAGTATCATTTCCTTAGACCATGAGATTGTGCAACTCCTGGATGCCGTAGGAGTGCCTTGGGTGTGCCAAACGTCACAACGTAACTGGGTGACTATAAAGGTACATTACAGGTATCTCCGAAAGTGTCTGTTGGGTTGGCACGAATCGAGACTGGGATTTGTCACTCCATATGACGGAGAGGTATCTCTGGGCCCACTCGGTAATGCATCATCATAATGAGCTCAATGTGATCAAGTGGTTGATCATGGGATCATGCATTACGGTACGAGTAAAGTGACTTGCCAGTAACGAGACTGAATGAGGTATTGGGATACCGACGATCGAGTCTCGGGCAAGTAACGTACCGATTGAAAAGGGAATTGCATACGGGATTGCTTGAATCCTCGACGTCGTGGTTCATCCGATGAGATCATCGAGGAGCATGTGGGAGCCAACATGGGTATCCAGATCCAGCTGTTGGTTATTGACCGGAGAGTCGTCTCGGTCATGTCTACATGTCTCCCGAACCCGTAGGGTCTACACACTTAAGGTTCGGTGACGCTAGGGTTGTAGAGATATGAGTATGCAGTAACCCGAAAGTTGTTTGGAGTCCCGAATGAGATCCCGGACGTCACGAGGAGTTCCGGAATGGTCCGGAGGTGAAGAATTATATACAGGAAGTGCAGTTCCGGAATGGTCCGGAGGTCAAGAATTATATACAAGAATTATATAGTGGGCTGGTGCGCCCCCCCTTGGGCCCCCATGCGCCTAGGGTTGGGAACCCTAGGGGAGGGGGCGCCTCCACTTGCCTTGGGGGGTACTCCACCCCCTTAGCCGCCGCCCCCCTAGGAGATCCCATCTCCTAGGGCCGGCGCACCCCCCTAGGGGGCCTATATAAAAGGGGGGGAGGGCAGCCGCACCTCAAGCCTTGGCGCCTCCCTCTCCCCTGCTACACCTCTCCCTCTCGCAGAAGCTTGGCAAAGCCCTGCTGCGATCACTGCTGCATCCACCACCACGCCGTCGTGCTGCTGGATCTTCATCAACCTCTCCTTCCCCCTTGTTGGATCAAGAAGGAGGAGACGTCATCCGCTCCGTACGTGTGTTGAATGTGGAGGTGCCGTCCGTTCGGCACTTGGTCATCGGTGATTTGGATCATGGTGAGTACGACTCCATCATCCCCGTTCTCTTGAACGCTTCCGCACGCGATCTACAAGGGTATGTAGATGCACTCTCCTCTCATTGCTAGTTGACTCCATAGATTGATCTTGGTGAAACGTAGGAATTTTTTTTATTTTCTGCAACGTTCCCCAACACTTTATTCAATTTTGTGCATTCTCCTTGCGACATTATCTAAAACCAGTGCCGTACCGACCGCTTGCAATATGAAAAGCGCTGAGGTAGAACACATGGGCCCCCAAACATGCAGGCCCACCGGCCTATGGCCCAAATTCTAGAACCGTGAGCCTGTCTGAGTATTTCTCAGCTGAACCCCCATAATGCCCGTGTGTTGCACGTAATATCAAGATGCATTTGTATGAGTATTTTATCTTGTGAGAGAAAAGGATGAACGAGGGAAGGCCTTATTTGCAAATGTGAGGTGTGTGGGTACCTTTTTGCAAAATTGCCATAGTTTCCTTCCTATCCGTCAGATATAAATCGGACGACCTATATTGCAGGATGACAGGCACACCATCATCACCAACTCGTCTATACCGTTATAAAAAAACTCTATTTTTTATAATTATATATGTTATATATATTCCCCTTGATTTTTATTATGTATAAAGTGGTGATATAAAAGATCTTTATATTTCTTTACAGAGGGAATATTTCTCTGTCAAAAATATATTTATGTGTAATAACTAGTTACTCCTGTTTTTCTACTTCCTTGCGCTGATATGTGGGGCATCCGGCAACGGGGTCCATATGCCATATGCACCAAATTAGAGTGCACAACTGCACGGTAGACACACCCCGGTCGTAGCGCCGCATTAATGCCTAATGAGTCGTCAAATCACAAAACCCCCACCTTTACAGCTTTAGCAGTAAGCTGGATGGATGAAGCGGCAATATTTCACTCGGCCTGAATCCCTTCTCCCTTGTCTGCTTGTTCACAGAAAACCCCCGCTCGGCGATTGCATAGGGTTTTCTCATGGAGAACCTGGTACGAATTCTTCATCCATCCCCGATAAATCCAAATCCCTTGGTCACGGGTACTCCTAGGATGGCAGGCGCCACCGTTGATGCATTTTTCTTCCTACTGAATCTAATGTGTTTCATTTGCAGTGTCCAAAGTGCAAGGATCCTACATGTTTCTGCGCCTCGGTGAGACGCCACACTTGTTCCTTCTCATCCTAACACAGGATTTTAAAACACGCAAAGTATGTTCCTAGAATCCTCTTTTCTATCCGGGAGGGTGGGTTTTTTTGAACATGATGTCGACTAATTTGGAAATTTGGATTGCTATATTTAGATAAAAGGTACTAGTACCCTGGTCAACACTGACGTGAAGGAGGAAAGTATTTCTAGATTTGGATATAGGGAATACATTGTGTTCTCATATTATTTTTCCTGCAGTGCATTCCTTGCTCTGCCAGAACACATTTACTCAAGATGCTCGGCCTTGCCATAACTGAATACACTAGTTTAATGGTAACAGTGAAGACAAGCCATGGATATAAGTTTCGAGTTGGGTTCATGAACCAAGAAGATCGCTGCTTTTTTATGGCCGAACTTGGATAAACTTTCTCAAGTGTTACAGACTAAAAGTTGGCGCACGAATGTTGATGGAAATAGCAGAACCTGGTCTCATCTTCACTACAATCTTCCACCCCGACGTCGTTCCAATTGTTCATCCATGTTAGTTTTGTATCTAGTTCTTTCTTGTTGCCTCGATTACTTCTTAATCCACCTATTCTGTCTAACTGATCACAATTTAACTTTAGAAGTAGCAACGAATCTCTCACAAAGATGCTACTTCTAACTAATGTTTTCTTATAATTGGTGGCACGTGTAGGTTTTTTTAGAGTTAAGCAGGCTGCTCGTCTATTATTATACTAGTTGACCCGTTGCGCCAAATGGCGCAGAGACCCGCTGAAGACATATTGTCAATAAAAATAGTTTCATGCTACAAGAACCTTGAACTAAACCATAGTCTGGGAAAAGGGAAATTTTGCATAATATGAATATGTTCAATCTGAAAAAATGGTCACTATGATGAGGTAGTAAAGTTGGCATGGTTGTATTTTTTTAGCAAGTTTGAAATGATGGTTATCATGATGAAAAATTTGTGCATGCATATATTTCTTGGGATGATGAGAGAGTAAAGATGGCTTGGCTGTATTTTTTTAGCAAGTTTGAAACATGCAGTATGATGAGAAAGCAAAGTTGGCATGGTTGTATTTTTTTAGCAAGTTTGAAAACATGGTTATTATGATGAAAAACTTGGGCATACATATATTTCTTGGAAAAAGAGGGGAAAAGATAAGAAACCTAAGGAAAAAAGATATAATATAGTCGGTTTATCTTAAAATAGTTCCATGTTGTCGAAGATATAAGAAACCTAAGGAAAACCAAATGGCGCAGAGACCCGCTAAAGCCATGTTATCAATGAAAATAGTTTCATTTTTGCAAGGACCTATTCGATATCGGTAGTAGAAAGCTCAGTTTTTAAATCATGGTATATCGAAAATATGGTTATTACGCTGCGAAATCCAAGTTTAAAAAAATTGTATAACATGTACATACCAGCTAAGGAAGCATTGTTTTAGTTGAAAATATGGTTATCATGGACCCGTTGTGCATGCCAAATCACTCTAAATCCATGTGCATAATGAAAAAGATATCCATGGTTTAATTCCCTTTAATAAGAAACATGATGGATTGTTGTCTACAATAAGATATATATACACGTTTTAGTTTGACAACACAGACCCATTTGAAATCATGTATGCAAATGGCGTAGAGACCCACTAACACTCGTGCTTTAAAAAAAACATGTATCAATAGACTTGTTCATGGGCAGGCATGTATGCCAACTTAAACGCCCGTGTGTACATCTTTTTATTTATTTTTGTATAGGGAGAAGAGTATAGGTTGATACTTCTGGCCTTTTTAGTTGTTTTCGTCATCATCAGTGGAGGTTTGTTGGTTGTCTGAATGTTCAGAATTTATGCTTGAGCTCACTTGACGGATGGATGGTATTTTTTTGAGGGGAGGATGGATGGTAAATTAATCTGGCTTTTGTGTTGCCGAAGAAAGACAGGCGCAAGCCGTTTTAAGTTAGGTGAACATTGCACACCACCACAAGTTTGGCCACTTATGGTAACAGGTATTTAGGTTCACATTTAAAACCTTTTAGCAGGAACTGATGTCACTGAAACAACTTGAAAACTATTCGAGACAGCCAAAAGTTTTGCAAAATCGGACACTTTCCAAACAAAGAAGCGCCATTTCAGCACAAGTTCTGAAGACTACATGTAATAGGCAGTTTTCCATCTTGCATTAGCAAGTAGGAGAAAATGTCAAGGGCTGAAAAAAAGAAGAATGGGGTATTTAACTGTGAATCTGAATCGGAGAAGAGAGTCGACTGCCATACAAAACTTCCTTCTCTAAGACTTGATATCTACAATGCAAGCGGAAAATCAGTTCAATACAAGAAAATTATAGTGAATACAATAGTAGAAAGTGTACGAAGAAGTCCCAAGAAAAAAATTCAAAACCTTTCGTATTTTTATTTTTTTTGCGGGGTAAAACCTTTCATATTGCAATGTGCTGAAGATTTTCCTAACAATTAGATCAGCCATATACGCAAGAGAGTCAATTGCCCATTCACGGGTCACCAAAGAACAACAATTTAAGGAGCAGAAGTCAACTAATTACAACTGCAGATAAGTTGACTACAAACCTTCCTGGCTATTACCATAGTAAGCAATCGGCAACTCTAAGTACGGTAACAAAGCAAGTCTCCCGATTCTAATAACAATAGTACTAAATTGTGAAGGCTTGTGTTACATCAATTTATCCCATTGTGTGCATGAAAAAAATGAACTGCTAGATATATGTTTCCAATCGACTATCATATGAATTCTTCAACTTTTATCTGGAGATTTTGAAGTAGCAAAGTATTCCCTCAAGTTACAAAATTGGAAAGATCAAGGCTTTTGCTAAGCTGGGAGCATTCATATGACATGTTGGTCTTCAAAATTGATCTCTAACTAAAAAAGAGCTTGCTGAACTGAAAACATGTACTACATGCACAACTACTGTCAGGAAAGTGATAGTGGTTTAGAAGCCCGATCCGCTAGAGTATCATCACTGGAAATTTGACTGATCATCCAAGATGATTTACCAAAACTGAAAGCAAACAATCTTATACATGAATACCTATATGGCTGTAATTAGAACTAAAACACGCTATTTTGAACATGGGCAGGAAAGTATAAATCAGTGCAGTATTTGGGAGATTATGATGGTGTACTAAACATAAATGTAACCAGCCAGCTTCTATAGGGAATGCAAATACTCATGGAATGAAAAAATAGAGCACATCTTTGCAGGAATAAGGTACATGTTTCCTTACCTGTAGGTAAAATGCACCATACTATTTTATTTCTTGCAGCCCTTAGCATCCTGTAAAAATAAAATAAGAAGTCATGTTAAGTGGTCCGTGAAAGCGGATACATGTACTAACATGATATATTTTCTGCCCGCTAGCAAGTTACTAAGCAAGATCATCAAATATTTCTTTATAGACCACATGTGAGTTTTGCCAGTGTTTTCAGGAGAGTTATTTTCAAATTTGTAATCTGAGAACTGACCAAGAGATACTCACACAAGTCAAAATAGGAACCCTAGGCGCTAAATTTGAGATGTCCATAATTACTCCAACGTAGTAACCAACCCATACTCTGTAAACTTAGTTTTTTAAATACTTCAAAAAGAAGTGTACAGGCAAGAATGTGTCTTCCATAGGTATGTTTACATTTTCTAAAAGTGTATTCAAATGGGAGTAGTATGTAAAAAAAGGTGAAGACTAATAATGTGGTATGCATATATCATAATTATTATGAATACACCGGTAGGTGTAAAAAAGGCTGAACTGAACTGGCCGCAAATTTCCTCTAGCCACGAATGTAGCCATGGTGTCCAAAGAGCGCCTTCTGGTTCTTGGTGAATTGTACGCCACATAAGCAATGCCCTATGTGCTTGCAATCAGACAACCATGTGATTTTACCATTCTTCCAAAAGACCGCCGGTGCATCATTTTCACATAAAACTTGCACGCACACGCATTTTTTTTGTACAACTACGAAATGAGCAGTAAATTAGGAATGTGTCGCCAATCAAAATGAAGTCCCCTTCCCATAATTTTTGTAAAGAAATCAACATCATAAAGCTCTTTGATTACCTTCCATTCAAGCTGACCATGAAGTTTTGCTGCTGGAATCCTCTTTGGAGATGTAACAACCTGTAGAAAATAAATAACTTATATGACTGGCAAAGCAAAAACACATTATCATGCAAAATATAGTTATGTACATTCAGCAAGATATAGATGACAACATTCTATGAGAAGAAATCACACTGTCCTACAGAGCGCAACCAAACCATTCCCAGTTCAGTTTAGTATAAAAGTACTACATTACTAAAGGAGAGCTAGTTCTCACATAGGAATAAAATAAGATCAATCATGCAGGGTCTGACATTCATATAGATACTGAAATATTCTGCAAATAAATCATCCATACCCAGGATATATCAAATACTTCCACATGAAAATGAAGAAGAAAAACATGGCACACATCATTCATTCATAGTAGAGCTTAAAACATGCTAGAAGGTGAGTATGTCAGATTGACAATAAAAAACAGATAGCTTCGTTGGTACTCACTGTTGTTGGGACTATCAAATTAAAATTCCATATCTATTAGAAAACTGATAAAGCTTGAGGGCCTCTTAAATACAAAGAGAGGGCATGTGCAGAGAGGCCATCCATACCGATTAAGAAAACTCACTTTTTAGCAACCAGACTCCTTCAAGCAGAGGTGGGGGCATGGTCATGGGATTTAGATGACCAGTTCCGCCAAATGGCGCAGAGACCCATTTAAAGCCATGTGCTCGTTGAAAATATTTGCATTTTTCAATAACTATGTATTTGAGCAACTACAAACGATAAGAAATTGGCTTTCTTTGTAAAAATTTAATTTATTATAGAGTTAAGCTCACATAAAAGGAAAGATGGCAACAACGGAGTACAATTGTATTGCGTGCAACAGCAACCAAAATTAGTTAGCTAATAAATTGTTTGAAGGTAACCAAACATTTCGGAGGAGTTTATGCCACATCTCATTCTGCTAAAAAAAGATCACGAAAAGAAAGAAAAACGGCCATCAATGATGATACAATTGATTTGATACAACAAGGATAAGAGAAATGAGTAACAGTCAAAGAAACAAAATGTCTAAATTAGTTTTTTAACCATGTAGGAGAGTTGCATGACAGAGAAACAACAGAGGGTGGTCAGCACTCAACGACAAGTAGTCTAGAAAAACGCAGGGAAACTGCCAAGTACTCCCTTCGTTCCAAAATAGATGATCCAACTTTGTATTAATTTTGTACTAAAGTTAGTACAAAGTTGAGTCATCTATTTTGAAACGGAGGGAGTACAACTAAAGCAGGTCCAAAAGACGACCAGGACCTAAATGATTCCTAACCAGTAGCCATTAGCTTTCAGCTGACTCATAACCTCAGAATCAACGTAATTTGGTTGTCAAAAATCAACGCATTCCTCTCTCCAGTTTGCATAGACCACCATCACACCAAAGCAGGAATTTCTTCCTATCTTTCCCATGAAGCGTGTAACTTTCACTGATCCGCCATGTAATGAGCTCCATATCCATAGTAGGCATGTTCCCTGTAATCCTACCCATTTAAGTGGGGTGCTTCAGATAACAGTTGGCGACAGCACAACACACGAAAACATGACAACAATCTTCAGGCACGACCATGGACATATAAGTTAAAAGTGTAGTACTCAGGTATATATCTGAAGAGAAACATACTATCAATTATCAAAGGACACCAAACATAGGAATAAGTTGCTGAAAAGTTTGGAGGGTTGCCGTTTGGTTCCTGATGAATGCTAATTGCAGAACATAACAAACCCTTGAACTCTGCTATTATCAGTTAGTCATTTATAATATATAGACAATTTTAAGGTTAGTAACCCTTGAACTTGTTGACACCTGATTTTGGCAAGATACAGATTGCAATGAAGATGGTCTCGAGTGAATGAGTTTTCAGCATAAAAATATTCATGCCACCTAGTGGAACCACTTTGATGTTTCGGTTATATTCATTCGATTTTATCTTACGGACCGAAACTATACTCCGAGTGGCATAGTTCAATGTTTCGAGTGGTTTTTGGCCAATCACGTCTTCAAGATGACCTCGGATGAAGGATCACTCTTAAGGAATTGTCTTCGTCTCGTCGAGGCAATCGATTTTGATATATAAATAATCTCAATCCGAGTTCATATGCAAAAGTTAGAGGCAATATACTGCAGACTGAACCTCAACGGAAATATGGCGCGAGGTGCCAGACACTTGTCTGATAGGTTGCGCGAGTAATTCGGTCATCAATGCGGCCTTGAATCGAAAAACCTTCGACATGGAAAAGTTTCATCTCGTCGACCGATCGATTTTCATATATAATTCGTCTCAATCCGAGATCATATGAGGCCTGGAGAGACAAATCAAGATCGGGCTATGTTTTCAGTCGGAAATCCGAGTGAAAAGATTACCATCCGAGTGAAAGTTTACGGTCGAGTGAAATTTTACGGTCGAATGAAAGTTTGCTGACCGGATGAACTTATTATTATCCAAGTGGAAATATAGTCATCCGAGTGAAAATATGATCATCCGAGTGAAATTGTCGTCCAGGTGAAAATATTCCGAGTGAAAAGATTACCATCAGGACGAAAACTTGCCGATTGAATAAGATAGTGCCTTCCGAGTGGAAATATAGGTCATCCAAGTGAATAAGATAGTGCCTTCCGAGTGGAAATATAGTCATCCGAGTGAAAGATTGTCTTCCGAGTGAAAAAGTCCAATCGGACGATCCGAGTGAAAGTATCTAATATCCGAGTGGATGAGCTCAAGTCCGAGTGAAATAGAACATGTGCTCGAAAGTTTATCAAAATGACCTTGGATGAAGAAGTGTTCAATACAGAAGTTGTGCGTATCATCAAGACCGTAAATTTTGATTTTGGAGTCATCATCATAAGAGATAATATATAGCCTACAAATTCACTACGAGACTCGGATAATCCAGTCTACTGCAAAACCGAGTCCGACTGGAAGATAAAGATGACCTCGAAAAGTATTCAAGATGGCCTTATTTGAAAAAATGATCAACATGAGAGTTGTTCGTATCGTTGAGGCGCATAAGTTTGATATTTGGGCCGTCTCGATCGGAGATCATATGCAAGCCCGGCGGCCCGCGCAAGAAGGAAGACAGAGTTTGGGCCAGATTCAGACTGAATCCGAGTTGGAATAGAATTAGGACTCTAGGACGTGAATTGATGTAATTTTTCTTGTAAGGAAAGCCTAGATGAATCCTTTACTTGTACGGGAAGTCCAGCCGCCTCTTATATATGTTTGGTGTGACGGCCGATTGAACAACACACAATCGAACAAATCAATATACTACTTTTTCATCTACGTTTTATCTCTCCACCGTTTTTCTATCTCGTTCTTCGCTGTTCTTCGTGTTTGAGAGCTGCGAATCCCGAGGCTCTAGGGGCGAGCGAATCGACCTAGGGCAGCCCATAGCCGCCGCACTCCCTGACGGGGTCCCTCCCGGGGGTGTGGGGTTTTCGGGTCTGCAAAAGCGCCTGTCGACTGTCTTGCGTATCGCGCTGTCGGTCGGGCCTCCTTCGACGTGAGCTACGGTGCATCACCCCCGGCGTCGAGGGTACACGTGACGTGTTCGTGTGTCAACACACTTTTTGGCGACTCCGTTGGGGAACGAAGATCAATCGTCATCATCCATCATGTCCGATCTTCCCAAGCCATCTGAGGTAGACGCCGATAACATCATTAATCCTAGTCTTGATGAGATATCGGCCGATCATCGCCAAGTCTATGAGGAGTACAAGAAGGCACGCGAGGAGAAGGACCTGCAGGAGTTCCTTGCAAAATTCAAGAAAGATCGCCAAGGCAACATCACTCCGACTGAAGAAATCAAGTTCCCTCCTCTTCAAACTGAACAGGTTAAGCCTTCTGTAAGTACTGCCTTTTCTCCTGAGCAGTGGGCTGAGATTGAAAGTCGTATTGCTTGTGGTAACAATCTAGTCTATCAAACTTTTATAGAAAATACTAATGCTCAGAAGAATATATCTCAATCGTCTAGTGGTAATAATGGTGTAGCTGCTAGTGTGCAAAACCCTAATCTGACTTTACCTATTGCATCGGCGCCTCCCGTGCCGATGACTTATTATCCTACCCAAACAAATCAGATTGTGGCTACACCCATTAATCCTATTACGAGCATGACAGGTTCGGTGGCAACGCCGAACCAAACTCTACCTACAGCTACAACCACTCGACCACTACCAAATTATGGGTCGACATAAATGCCACAATTCCTACCTACAGCTAGTAACCATACTCTTCCTATATCACTGCCACAAGCTTCATTGTACACTACGGATGATGGTCTAGCTAATCTTAGAGAGGAGATGGCTAAGATGCTTAGAGAGAATTTTGGAGTTGAGTTACCTCGGAATCGGATTTACCAAAAGCCGTACCCCGAGTACTTTGATGCCATCCAGTGCCCTCCGGGATATAAGATTCCAGATTTTGTTAAGTTCAATGGAGAGGGCACAAAAACCACATGGGAGCATGTTAGTCAATACTTAGCACAACTAGGTGAAGCAGGCTCACTAAATGAGTTGAAAGTGCGTTTGTTTCCTTTATCTTTAACTGGTACTGCATTTTCATGGTTTTCTTCTTTACCACATGGTTCCATTCGGGTTTGGTCACAGCTAGAGCAGAAATTTCATGATCACTTTTATAGTGGCGACAATGAACTCAAATTATCACATCTAACATCGGTTAAACAGAAGCATGATGAATCGGTCTCCGATTACATCAAGAGATTCAGAGAAACAAAAAACTGGTGTTTTAGTTTGGTGATAACCGAGAGAGACTTGGCAGACCTAGTGCTGAGTGGTTTGAGAACTCCCATTAGAGAAAAGCTAGAAGGTTATGAGTTCTTAAATATCAACCAAGTCTTACAAAGGGCTTTGGCTCAGGAAAGCTGAAGCAAAGATCTCAAAGAAGTACATAGATACAAAGCCGATCGTCCGAAGATGAATATGGTGGAATATGACAGTGATCATTCGGACGATGAGGGTGATGTTTTTGCTACTGAATTTGTTTGGCCATCTAAGGCCAAACCCTTTACTTGCAATGATCTGAAACCGATTCATAAGAATCATGATGAAGAGATGAAGTTCACTTTTAACATTGCTAAGTGTGATAGAATATTTGATGCTTTGCTGCAGGCTAAGATTATTAGAATATCTCATACTTTACCGCCGTTTGAAGAGCTAAAACGGCATCCTTATTGCTAGTATCATAATTCTTTTTCTCATGCTACTAACGATTGCAATGTTTTTTGATGACAGATACAATCGGCCATTAATGATGGACGATTGAACTTTTCTGAGATGCAAGTTGATAAACAGCCTTTTCTAATGAATACCATGGATTTGGAGGGGAAGAAGCTACTCATTCGGCCGGAGGTAGCCAAATCTGCTAATAAATCTAATGTCATTGTTGGTGAGCCCAAGAAAGACAAGGAGGACAACAAGGTCTTGGGGAGACAGGTTGTGCTTGGTAAGCAACTCGATGGCAAGGAAGTGATCAAAATCACCATCAAGAATCCTACACTCGGGGGGCAACTGCAAGTGCAAGAAAATGCTCGTGTGAGATTTGTCAAGCCCAAGAGTCCAGAAATTGGCAAGTGGAAAAGGAATGAAGTTAAAGTACAGCGCAAGCGGATCAAGCCAACTTTTGATATGTTGCTGTCCAAGTACACCAACCAGTCGACTGGTTCTAGGTTTAATCGGCCGACTCATCTGAAGCGACCAAGGTCACCATCAGCTGATATGTTCAGTCAGTATATTAAACCGAGTGGACCAAGGGTGCCGTTTCCAGAAGAGCATACGCAATCTGTTTGGGATCGACTTGACTATTCATATAGAGGCCGACTGAACATCGGTAACTATCGGTCGGCTGGTCAAAACATGCGACCGGATGGAAATTATCCGAGTGTAAGAATGCACCCAGGTGGAAGCTATCCGAGTGAAAAAATGTGGTCGAGTAGATTCCATCCGACTGAATTCCATCCGAGTGATATCCATCCGAGTGGATTCCATCAGAGTAAAAAGGTGCGCCCGAGTGGAAATTGCATGCATCTGGAAAGTCGAAAAGAATGGTGTGTTAAATCACCAAGTGTTGCAGCAGTTGAGTCGGGAAAAGGCAAGGAGAAAATGGATGTCGACTCACTTATCTTGGGCACCGAAACATTCGCCATACAGCAGCCGATTGTGCATAGCAATCCGACTGAGCCGATACTTGCTATCGCGCCAAAGCACTCGGCTAATGACCATGAAGCAAGCACCAGCCGAGTAAAAACGAGAGATCCTAAATACACTCAGCCGAAGTGGTGTCCTCCAGGGCTAACAAAGACACAAAAGAGGAAACTACAGAGGTTAAGGAGTCGAGAGATGGCAGAACAGGAGGCCGAGAAACAAAGGGATAAGTTGTTCAATGACACTCGACCCATGGTTCCACCAAAACAAGTGTGGAGGCCTAAACAAATACAAGATACAGCAGCTTCTACATCTATCACAGCAATACCTACATCACCAAAGGAGGACGATGCAATAGATATGACATCGTCTGCGACACTTCTTACTTATCCTTCACTCGGACAAATTTTAGAATCGGTGGATGCACTCGAGGAGGAGGATGATATGTTGGACTATGAGTCTACGCCGGTTCATGAAGGTATGGATATCAATATGGTGTACTACTTACCTGCTGAGTTTCGTGCTGTAGATGAAGAAGGGGAGGTGGCTCAGCTGGATTTTGGCCCTAAAAACGCAATATTCGAGAAGCCAAAAGAACCAGTAACGCATCTTAAACCATTATATCTCAGAGGTCATATCAATGGGTCGCCGCTCACTCGGATGCTTGTTGATGGTGGTGTTGTGGTAAATCTTATGCCCTATTCGGTCTTCAAGAGATTGGGTTTGCCTGATGAAGAATTGATCAAGACCAATATGGTGCTCAATGGATTTGAAGGCAAAGAGAAAACTGAAGCCAAAGGTGTGATGTATGTGGAGCTTACAGTCGGAAGCAAAACTTTGGCTACTGCATTCTTTGTCGCTGAGGTGCAAGGTAACTACAACGTCATACTAGGCCGCGATTGGGTTCATGCAAACCAGTGCGTGCATTCCACTATGCATAAGTTTTTGATTCAGTGGGTTGATGATGAAGTGGAAGTTATTCACGCGGATAACTCGGCCTGTGTTGCTTTGGCCGATGCATCGGTGGATTGGCAACATCCCAATGCTACTTGCTTGATGGGACGTGACTTGTCAGAATTTGATTTTCTCAGCGCAACCAAGAATGGTTTTGTGCCCGTCTCTTTAAAGCCGAGTGAATGCAATCAGCTCCAAGGTATGATATGTTTAAATGGATCCTAATTCCGAGTGGTTACAAAAACGTCTTGTAAAGTATCGGTCCAATGAGAACGATATGTATGAGTCTATAGAGGAGTTGGATGACATGGATAAACTTGGATAAGGTTTTACATCAGCCAATCCGTTAGAAGAGGTAGATATTGGAGATGGTTCAGTCACTCGACCGACATTTATAAACAAAAATTTGAAAGCCGATTGTAAGACTAAGTTAATCGAGCTATTGAAAGAATATGTTTGTTGCTTTGCATGGGAATATCATGAGATGCCAGGGTTAAGCCGAGAGCTAGTGGAACATCGGTTGCCTATAAAGGCCGGTTTTAGACCTTATAAACAGTCGGCCAGAAAATTTAATCCGAAAACATATGACCGGATCAAGGAAGAGACCGGTCGACTGCTTGAAGCTAATTTCATTCGACCTTGCAGGTATGTCGAGTGGATTTCTAACATTTCCCAGTAGAGAAGAAAGGATCTGGCAAGTTGAGGGTGTGCATTGATTTCAGAGATTTGAATAGGGCTACACCCAAAGATGAGTATCCTATGCCAATAGCCGATATGCTTATTAATGATGCTTCTGGACATAAGGTTATTAGCTTTCTAGATGGTAATGCCGGATACAATCAAATTTTTATGGCCGAAGAGGACATGTACAAAACGGCTTTCCGATGTCCTGGTTTCCTTGGTTTATTCAAGTGGACAGTGATGATATTCGGATTAAAAAATGCTGGAGCCACATATCAAAGGGCTATGAATTTAATTTTTCATGATTTACCCGGTGTCATACTTGAAGTTTATATTGATGATATTGTTGTCAAATCGGATGCTTTTGAATCTCACTTGGCCGATTTGCATTTAGCTTTCAAAAGAATGAAAAAGTATGGACTGAAGATGAATCCTTTAAAGTGTGCATTCGGTGTATCAGCTGGCAAGTTTTGGGGTTTTATTATTCATGAAGATGGAATAGAGATTGATCCCAAAAAGATAGAGGCCATACATAAAGTGGACGCTCCAACATGCAAGAGAGATATGCAAAAGTTTCTTGGCAAGGTCAATTATTTGAGAAGGTTCATAGCTAATCTATCAGGGAAAGTTGATGCATTTACTCCTATCCTTCGGTTAAGGAATGATGATGATTTCACTTGGGGGCAAAACAGCAAGAAGCATTTGATATGATCAAGAATTATTTGTGCACTCCTCCGGTGATGAGAGCACCCAAGCATAGGGAACCCTTTAGACTTTACATTGTAGCAGAGGAAGGAGTTATTGGTGCTGTTCTAACTCAAGAGACCGAAGGAAAAGAGCATGCCATCACTTATTTGAGCCGTCGCCTATTGGACGCAGAGACAAGGTATACATTTATTGAAAAATTATGTCTATGTTTATATTATGCTTGCACAAAATTGAGACATTATTTAGTACCAAGTGCTTGCATAGTAGCTTGTCAGACCGATGTCATTAAATACGTGTTGCATAGACCAATTCTTAGTGGTAGAATTGGCAAGTGGGCTTATGCTTTGATTGAATATGATTTGGCCTATGAATCTCTAAAATCCATGAAAGGCCAAATCGTTGCTAATTTTATTATTGAACATCAAATTGATGACAAGCATGATGTTGATATAAACTTTGTCTCAATAGTACCATGGATATTATATTTTGATGGTTCAGTTTGTACCAATGGCCAAGGTGTTGGTATTGTTTACATATCTCCTCATGGTGCTATTTTTGAAGCCTCATGCTGCTTAGAATATTTTTGTACAAACAATCAAGCCGAATATGAAGCATTATTATTCGGCCTAGAGATGTTACTTGCTATAGGTGTTACATATATTGAGGCTTATGGTGATTCGTTACTAGTGGTGCAGCAAATATCCAAAGTCTTTCAGTGTTTAGACGAATCACTTAATGTTTATCTTGATAAATGTCTAGATATAATTTCTACTTTGGATTGCTTTAGCATTGCTCATATATCTAGACATGACAACTGGAGAGCAAATGAGTTAGCACAGCAAGCATCTGGATACCATGTTGATCATGGCATGTTTCATATTTCTCAAAGTCCGATGTCTTGTCTTACCAGTATAGAAGAGGACGAACCAGAACCCATTGATTCGGTCATTAACAAAAAATCTAGTGCAGGTGACAATCCCGACTGGAGGAAGCCCATTGTTGATTACTTGTGCAATCCGAGTGAAAGGGTGGACAGGGTTGTTCGGCGTATGGCTTTCAAGTATACAATGAGAGATGATGGGCTTTATCGCTGAACCGTCGATGATGTTCTTCTAAAGTGTTTGGACGAGGACCAGGCAAGAGTTGCTATGGGAGAAGTACATGAAGGTATTTGTGGCACTCACCAGTCGGCTCCCAAGATGAAATGGTTATTGCGCCGTGCTGGGTTTTATTGGCCGACTATGATTAATGATTGCTTCAGATATTATAAGGGGTGTGAAGCTTGTCAAAAGTTTGGTGATATTCAATTGGCTCCTGCTGCTATGTTACATCCTATTATCAAACCGTGGCCTTTCAGAGGTTGGGGTTTAGATTTCATTGGACAAATCCATCCGTCTTCCTCAAAAGGGCATCGGTTCGTATTGGTGGCAACTGATTATTTCACTAAATGGTCTGAAGCAGTACCTCTCAAGAACATGACGCATACGGAGGTAATTCAATTCATAACCGAGCACATTATTCATAGATTCGGTATTCCTCAAACGTTAACTATAGATCAAGGTTCATCTTTCATGTCACACCAAGTCAGAGAGTTTGCCGAATCTTATAACATAAAGTTGCTCAATTCCTCTCCATATTATGCCCAAGCTAATGGACAAGCTGAGTCTAGCAATAAAATTTTAATCAAGCTCATCAAGAAGAAGATTGAGGATAATCCAAGGAGATGGCATGACTTGTTGTCTGAGGCATTATGGGCACATAGAATCTCAAGGCATGGTGCTACGAAAGTGACTCCATATGAGCTAGTATATGGTCAGGAGGCTGTTTTACCGGTGGAAGTAAATTTGAATGCTTTGAGAATAGCCAAACAAAATGATTTATCGGCAATAGACTTCTATAACTTGATGATGGACAACATTGATGAGGTTGCTGATAAACGTTTGGCTGCTTTGAATGCCATAGAGAGAGAGATAAGTTGAGGGTGACAAGGGCTTACAATAAGAAAGTCAAGTTGAAGAATTTTCAAGTTGGTGATCTCGTTTGGAAAGTGATTCTGCCGATTGGTTCAAGAGATAGAAAATTCGGAAAGTGGTCTCCAAGTTGGGAAGGTCCTTTTAGAATTACAAGAGTTGTTCCCGGAAATTCATATTTGGTGGAATCAATACAAGGGGCATTGTTACCCCGAGCTCACAATGGCAAATATTTGAAGAAGTACCACCCGAGTGTGTGGCAGGAAGCCTAAGTGGGCAATGGCCGATATACGATTATCGCCCCTAGCACAAACATGGCTGATACATAATTATCGCCCTGAGAAAAATAAATGGCCGATGGAGTGTTGATATCGTCCTTAGAACAAACACTATGCATATTATTTTTCGGCGTGCAAGCTTTGCCGAAAAACAGGGGGGACATGTGTTGACACCTGATTTTGGCAAGATACAGGTTGCAATGAAGATGGTCTCGAGTGAATGTGTTTTCAGCATAAAAATATTCACGTCACCGAGTGGAACCACTTTGATGTTTCGGTTATATTCATTCGACTTTATTTTACGGACCGAAACTATACTCCGAGTGGCATAGTTCAATGTTCCGAGTGGTTTTTGGCCAATCACGTCTTCAAGATGACCTCGGATGAAGGATCACTCTTAAGGAATTGTCTTCGTCTCGTTGAGGCAATCGATTTTGATATATAAATCATCTCAATCCGAGTTCATATGCAAAAGTTAGAGGCAATATACTGCAGACTGAACCTCAACGGAAATATGGCGCGAGGTGCCAGACACTTGTCTGATAGGTTGCGCGAGTAATTCGGCCATCAATGCGGCCTTTAATTGAAAAACCTTCAACATGGAAAAGTTTCGTCTCGTCGAGCCGATCGATTTTCATATATAATTCTTCTCAATCCGAGATCATATGAGGCCTGGAGAGACAAATCAAGATCGGGCTATGTTTTCAGTCGGAAATCCGAGTGAAAAGATTACCATTCGAGTGAAAGTTTACGGTCGAGTGAAATTTTACGGTCGAATGAAAGTTTGCTGACCAGATGAACTTATTATTATCCAAGTGGAAATATAGTCATCCGAGTGAAAATATGATCATCCAAGTGAGATTGTCGTCCATGTGAAAATATTCCGAGTGAAAAGATTACCATCGGGACGAAAACTTGCCGATTGAATAAGATAGTGCCTTCCGAGTGGAAATATAGGTCATCTGAGTGAATAAGATAGTGCCTTCCGAGTGGAAATATAGTCATCCGAGTGGAAATATAGTCATCCGAGTGAAAGATTGTCTTCCGAGTGAAAAAGTCCAATCGGACGATCCGAGTGAAAGTATCTAATATCCGAGTAGATGAGCTCATGTCCGAGTGAAATTGAACATGTGCTCGAAAGTTTATCAAAATGACCTTGGATGAAGAAGTGTTCAATACAGAAGTTGTGTGTATCATCAAGACGGTAAATTTTGATTTTGGAGTCATCATCATCAGAGATAATATATAGCCTACAAATTCACTACGAGACTCGGATAATCCAGTCTACTGCAAAACCGAGTCCGACTGGAAGATAAAAATGACCTCGAAAAGTATTCAAGATGGCCTTATTTGAAAAAATGATCAACATGAGAGTTGTTCGTATCATCGAGGCGCACAAGTTTGATATTTGGGCCGTCTCGATCGGAGATCATATGCAAGCCCGGCGGCCCGCGCAAGAAGGAAGACAGAGTTTGGGCCAGATTCAGACTGAATCCGAGTTGGAATAGATTTAGGACTCTAGGACGTGAATTGATGTAATTTTTCTTGTAAGGAAAGCCTAGATGAATCTTTTACTTGTACGGGAAGTCCAGCCGCCTCTTATATATGTTGGGGGTGACGGCTGATTGAACAACACACAATCGAACAAATCAATATACTACTTTTTCATCTACGTTTTATCTCTCCATCGTTTTTCTATCTCGTGCTTCGCTGTTCTTTGTGTTTGAGAGCTGCGAATCCCGAGGCTCTAGGGGCGAGCGAATCGACCTAGGGCAGCCCATAGCCGCCGCACTCCCTGACGAGGTCCCTCCCGGGGGTGTGGGGTTTTCGGGTCTGCAAAAGTGCCTGTCGACTGTCTTGCGTATCGCGCTGTCGGTCGGGCCTCCTTCGACGTGAGCTGCGGTGCATCACCCCCGGCGTCGAGGGTACACATGACGTGTTCGTGTGTCAACAGAACTCTTTTATTATCAGTAAAATCCACATAGGTCAGAAATACATAGGAATTCCAAAAAAAGGGCTAGTGCGGAATAAATAGAAAGACACAAATAGTCATTTCTGGATAGAACTGAGGGGAAAAAACAAAACAAAAATGTCTCGCATACATAGACTAAGTATATTCTCGCAGGCATGTTCCTAAGTATATATCTAATAACAAAGATGTGATGTCGATCAATTAAACAGAAGTTAATAGTAGTAGGTTGTCTGTAAAGTCAAGTGACCATGTTGTTTCTTTCCTTGGAATAAAAGATGGTGTAATCTTCTCCATGGTCTTTAGTCTTCAGCTTTCAACCATTGTATATGACATTTGGTTGATCTGCACTTCAATTGATAGATTCGTAAAGCCTTGTATTACAGTTACCGACTTAGTGTGTACTGCTCCAATAGACATGGGAAGTCACAAGCAGCTGTATTTCTCTGGAAGAACAAAACAAGCCTCTCAAATTGACAAAGAGGGGGGAGAGCTGCATCTCATAGCTACATAGAGGAAATCCGGATCATGGCTGCTCAGTTCGAAGTGGATATTAACAAACAGAAAAAGGAGAAGTTATCACAGCATCTGTCAAGCTGCAACATTAGCTTGCTAATGTTTATTAGGTATGCAACACATAACATACTTTAAGCCTCAAGCCATCAACAATTCCAAGTCCAGGAATTATATGAGCATCAATAGTACTAAGTATATTGCTCTCATGTGTAGAATATTCATCTTGAAAGGAAAAAACTAAGCATAGTGCGCGAATATGCAAATAGAATGGAAGGATAGGGAATAACACATTTCTCACCATTCGTCTTGCATACTGAATGTGTTTTCAATGTCAGCAAACTTGCGGTTCTCGGAGATCAAAAGGTTGCGCTTCTCAGCAATCTTCAAAAAGAGTTCATAAGATCCCATTATATAAAGGATGCTGAATTTGCATATTCAATAGTGAACAACTCTGGTAACTAAATAAAGGAGGCATCTACCCATAATCATAAGAGAATTACATCCTGTACTTGCTAAACTGATCCTTCTCCTAGTAGTTGGCGTCCCCCCCCCCCCTCCATAAACATGGCAGAAATCATCCATCAACAGAGCTTAAAACAGGATGGGAGGTGAAAAAAGCTCGTCAAGTTGAACCCACAAGCATGGACGCTATACGATATTAGAAGAAAAAGCATGGAAAATTTCATAGCTAGTAGAGCAGGAGCATTGCTACTCAAACCTAAAAAAATTGAGGATTGCAACTCAGATCTAATAAAAAGTTCACAGCATTGAAGTTCATATGAACATCAATTCACTGTAACTACCTTTCTGGGCGGGTCACCTCGCTCTCGTGTAAACCGCAGCCACCGCCCAACGTCGCCGCCTTCCTCTTCTCTCCTGAGCACTTGCCACCGACCTCCGTGCCCTCGCCTCTCGCCTCCGGCCTCAGTGCGAACATCAATTCACTGTAACTACCTTTCTGGGCGGGTTGGTGGACGGAGCAGATGGCTTCGGTGGAATGAATTTGACAAATGAATCAACCTTCCTCTAGAAATAAGGAAGGAAGTTTCGTTCATTCATTTGAAAAACAGCAGCAGCAGTGTATGTAGCGTCTTGATCCATGGAAGAAGGTGGGGGGGGAAGGAAGGGACCTTGTGTGTGGGGTAGTCGTGGCCGTGGTCGGGCTGGACGGCGTCTCCGTCGACCTCGTCCATGGAAGGTAGGAAGGAGCTGCTGCAGGTCGCCTGCTGCTGCTACGGACTGAATCGAACAGAAAAATAAATCAGGGGTCCGATCCGATCTGATGTGAGAGAGGAGCGTAGTCGGGGAAAGGGAGAGCTCACCGTTGCAACTGGGCGACCGGAGAGGTGGAGGATGGAGGCGGAGGAGGGGATCCGTGCCTGGGAGCCGTCACGCCACCGCGCCCATGGAGATGCTACTGCTGCTGCTGCTGCAGATCGAGAAAGCAAAGAAATTAGGGGAAGGATGTGAGAGAGAGGAAGGAGAGGAGAGGTTAGGGAGAGCCCCGGTGTTCTACCCCTACTGAGGCGGCGCATCTCTGCTCTAGCGCGGGGAGAAGGAAGGGGTTGTGCTGACTGCTGCATCGTGCGCGCCAGGGTTTGGCCAACTGCTCCGCGCGCGCCGTGCGTGGGACGTGCGCCCTGTCAGTCCATCTCTCCTCTGTACAAATGCCTGACATCCACATGCACACAAATCAATTCGCAATAGGAGACCGACGGGTGGGACAAGAGAGAAAGCAGGCCCACCTGCAGCGGCACCACCCAACCAGCCATGGGAGCGAGCAGCAAAAGCGGAGAAGAGCGAGGCGCCTGGCACGCGGCGCGTGTGGAGAGGCGCGTGAACACCCAGGAAAACTTGACCCAGCCTATCTCCACTCGCCATGAGCCCACATGTCATTTGCCCTTGCGTTTTGACCAGGCAGTGAAAACAGGAAGCGACACAGCGAAGGAAAATCCAACGTGAGGCAGCACGCCGAAGACCCAATTGACCAGCATCGAACGGCCAACGAAGGAGCTGATCGAGCGGCATTCTTCATGCGAGTTGGCTAACCTCTGTTATGTTTTAAATAACAACTCGGCTGTTATTGATGGCACTGAAGTTGACTAGGATGACATCCACAAGTTCCTACATTTTATTGATCGTCTTGAGGTCCTTGTGGGGCGTTTCAATGGTGGAAGGCCACGTGGGATATGTGTGCCACTGTTGCACTCGTTGAACAGGTCCAACTGTGTCGAGAAACTTATGGTACGAGCTATTTTCTGTTATATGTGTTGTTCATAAACTATTGCTTATACACAGTTTTACAGCTATGATCTTCTTGAAACAGAAACTGCCCAGTTCTATTGTTCCTATACAGATGTCTGACCATGGTCAGGTCAGACTTGCGCTTGGTCACAACATGATGTTTATGTCGACCTACTACATTCCCCTTGGAGGTGAAAAGATACTTATTCATGGGTGGTCTCAAATAATGAAGGCACGTCCGTCTTGGAGAATAGGACATAAGATTATATTCCTGCTTTTCCATGGATCTAAAGCGAATATCCTGTTTATTGACCACATTGCGAGATGAAGCCACTTTTAGAAGGTTGTGGATGCACGGGGTGGCGTCTGGGCCTTGTCCTGGGGCTTGGCGGCCTCACCCTTGCTTAACTGTAGGCAAAGTAGCACTGTTCGACGCGTACTTTGTATGGTTGAATCTGTATAAGTACTCATACTGCTTTCAGCTATGGTTGTTAAGCGCCCCTGTTGGTTTCAGTTAAGGTTGTTAAGTACTCCTGCTGCTTTTACAGTCTATCGTGTTTCTTCAGTCCTATCTTTCTTCAGCCGCCAAAACCAAACCAGCGCCGGCCGGGCCGCCTGCTTCTGCCTCCCACGGCTGGCTGCGCCTCAGCGCATGCATCACTGCCCCACCGTCTCCTAAATCGTTAACGCCGACGTCCGAGGCCTCGCCGTCGTCCTCCGCGCGCTTTGGTGCGCTCGCCGCGGCGCCGCCCTCTTGCGTTGTCAACATGGCCAACAAACAACAGGAATCGGCAGAAGTACGTGAAGAGGATGACATTAGGGCCCATCATGTCAGCGTATGGAAAAATAAAATGCTTCCTCCTAGTGTTTTCCTGACATCTGGGATCCACGACATTGTGAGCGTATATAGTCAATAGACAAGAGAACAACACAAGATCGGCTGACACCTGGGACGTAGCAGCTGGAGCAATATTTTTTTGTTATTGTTGAAACGGAGCTGGGTTTGAACTGGGTTGTGGCCCGTCTAGCCCAGGTTTATATTTTATGTTCACCATGTGACCAGCCCAGCTATTTTTTCTTTGTAAAAATGAGCCCAGTTTATTTTTTTCTGAAGAATACCCAATCCAGACCTACTTATTTTTCTATGCCCTGATGGGCTGCAACTCTTTTAAGACGCCCGCAAATCTTAAAAGTAATATGAAATGGGTTGTAAATATAAAAACAGATGACAAATTGGCAATTACTTTATAATTCTTGAATTTTTTCACATTTTCATATTCCTATTTCAACAAACGATTTTTTTAGTTGACGCGTATGCAAGATTTTTTTAGTTATTATATACGTCAACAAACGATTCTAACAGACGCAACCGTTGGATGTCAATCCAACGGCCGTCGTGTTTCTTCAATCTCTGATCTTCTTGCTCCAGCCATCAAATCCAGCGTCGGCGGGACCGCCTGCTCCCGCCTCCTGAGCAGGCCTCACCGCCCCCTACTACTCCCATCGCTGGCCAGGGCATCCCTCTACTCACCCACACCCCCTATTATTCTGCGGTGACGGCAGCCTCACACCGCAGCCGAATCAGTGAACCCTCGTACTCCTCTCCGCGTGGGCGTCCACTGCCGCGTCTTCCCCGGCTCCGCGTCATCCCCTTCCTAGGCCTCACCGTCGTCCACCGCCCTGGTACTCTCGGTGTGGCGTGGTCAACGTGGTCAAGGAATGACTTCCATCGGAAGAGTACTGTCATGGAGAGGTTGACAGTTGGGTCCACGACAGCCGCAAGGAAGTGCCTCCTTATTACGCAAAAAATAATTATTCCTCCACCTGACAGCAGGGACCCACCATACGGGCCACCGTATTTGGCAAAAAAAAGTCCCCCCTGACTGCTGGGACCCACCGGACGGGCCATCGTATTTCACAAAAAAACGTTCCCCTCACTGTCAGCTCGGACCCACCGGAAGTGCCTCCTTATTACGCACAAAAAATGAATACTCCCCCTGCTAGTTGGGACCCACCTTGGTGGGAGGCTGACTTGTGAGCCTACTAAGTTAACGGGGACGGAGTGCTTTGTCAACTTAGTCAATATGAACGATTCTAGCTCCAGTGACCGTACGATGTCAATCCAATGGCCGTAGTGCTTCTTCCACCTCTGGTCTTCTTGCTCCAGCCGCCCAAACCAGCGCCGGTCGTGCCTCATGATCCTGCCTCCCGTGGCCGGCTGCGATGAGGCGAAGGCCTCACCGCCCCCTACTACTCCCACCGCTGGCCATGCCATCCCTCTACTCACCCACCCCCCTGTTATTCTGCGGCGACGGCAGCCTCACACCGCAGCGAACCAGTGAACCCTCGTACTCCTCTACGCGTGGGCATCCACTGCCGCATCTTCCCCGGCTCCACGTCGTCCCCTTCCTAGGCCTCGCCGTCATCCACCGCCCTAGTGCTCTCTGAAGGAAATATGCCCTAGAGGCAATAATAAAGTTATTATTTATTTCCTCATATCATGATAAATGTTTATTATTCATGCTAGAATTGTATTAACCGGAAACATGATACATGTGTGAATACATAGACAAACATATAGTCACTAGTATGCCTCTACTTGACTAGCTCATTAATCAAAGATGGTTATGTTTCCTAACCATTGACATGTGTTGTCATTCGATTAATGGGATCACATCATTAGGAGAATGAGGTGATTGACATGACCCATCCCGTTAGCTTAGCACTTGATCGTTTAGTATTCTTCTATTGCTTCCTTCATGACTTATACATGTTCCTGTAACTATGAGAATTGTGTAACTCCCGTTTACCGGAGGAACACTTTGGGTACTACCAAACGTCACAACGTAACTGGGTGATTATAAAGGAGTACTACAGGTGTCTCCGAAGGTACATGTTGAGTTAGCATAATTCGAGATTAGGTTTTGTCACTCCGATTGTCGGAGAGGTATCTCTGGGCCCTCTCGGCAATGCTCATCACCTAAGCCTTGCAAGCATGTAACTAATGAGTTAGTTCTAAGTGAAGTATTACAGAACGAGTAAAGAGACTTGTCGATAACGAGATTGAACTAGGTATTGGATACCGACGATCGAATCTCGGACAAGTAACATACCGATGACAAAGGGAACAACGTATGTTGTTATGCGGTTTAACCGATAAAGATCTTCGTAGAATATGTAGGAACCAATATGGGCATCCAGGTCCCGCTATTGGTTATTGACCAGAGATGTGTCTCAGTCATGTCTACATCGTTCTCGAACCGTAGGGTCCGCACGCTTAAGGTTTCGATGACAGTTATATTATGAGTTTATGTATTTTGATGTACCGAAGGTTGTTCAGAGTCCCGGATATGATTACGGACATGACGAGGAGTCTCGAAATGGTCGAGACATAAAGATTGATATATTGGACGGATATATTTGGACACCGGAAAGGTTCCGGAGAAGTTTGGAGCCCCGGGAGGTTACCGGAACCCCCCGGGAGGTATATGGGCCTTATTGGGCCCATGTAGGAGGAAGAGAGAAGGAGCAAGGGAGGGGGGCCGGCCCCCCCTTTCCTTTCTCCTTCCCCCTCTTCCTATTACTACTACTAGTACTACTTCCTAATACTAGTACTCTTTCCTTCCCCCTCCAAATAAGATAAGGAAAAGAGAGGGAAACCTACTTGGAGTAGGTTTCCCCCTCCTCATGGCGCGCCCCCCCTAGGGTCGGCCACCTCCTCCCTCCCTCCTTTATATACGGGGGTAGGAGGGCACCCTAGAACACACAAGTTGATCATTGATCGTTCCTTAGCCGTGTGCGGTGCCCCCCTCCACGATATTACACCTCGGTCATATTGTAGCGGTGCTTAGGCGAAGCCCTGCAACAGGAGAACATCAAGATCGTCACCACGCCGTCGTGCTGACGGAACTCCCCCTCGGCGCCTCTGCTGGATCGGAGATCGAGGGTGCGTCATCGAGCTGTACGCGTGTCAAGAACTCGGAGGTGCCGGAGTAACGGTACTTGGATCGGTTGAATCGGAGGACGTACGACTACTTCCTCTACGTTGCGTCAACGCTTCCGCTTCGGTCTATGAGGGTACGTAGACAACACTCTCCCCTCGTTGCTATATCATCACCATGATCTTGCGTGTGCGTAGGAAATTTTTTGAAATTACTACGTTCCCCAACAGTGGCATCCGAGCCTAGGTTTTATTTTGATGTTATATGCACGAGTAGAACACAAGTGAGTTGTGGACGATACAAGTCATACTGCCTACCAGCATGTCATACTTTGGTTCGGCGGTATTGTTGGACGAGACGACCCGGACCAACCTTACGCGTACGCTTACGCGAGACCGGTTCCCTCGACGTGCTTTGCACATAGATGGCTTGCGGGCGACTGTCTCTCCAACTTTAGTTGAACCGAGTGTGGCTACGCCCGGTCCTTGCGAAGGTTAAAACGGAGTCTATTTGACGAACTATCGTTGTGGTTTTGATGCGTAGGTGAGATTGATTCTTGCTTAAAGCCCGTAGCAGCCACGTAAAACTTGCAACAACAAAGTAGAGGACGTCTAACTTGTTTTTGCAGGGCATGTTGTGATGTGATATGGTCAAGGCATGATGCTAAATTTTATTGTATGAGATGATCATGTTTTGTAACCGAGTTATCGGCAACTGGCAGGAGCCATATGGTTGTCGCTTTATTGTATGCAATGCAATCGTGATGTAATGCTTTACTTTATCACTAAACGGTAGCGATAGTCGTGGAAGCATAAGATTGGCGAGACGACAACGATGCTACGATGGAGATCAAGGTGTCGCGCCGGTGACGATGGTGATCATGATGGTGCTTCGGAGATGGAGATCACAGGCACAAGATGATGATGGCCATATCATATCACTTATATTGATTGCATGTGATGTTTATCCTTTATGCATCTTATCTTGCTTTGATTGACGGTAGCATTTTAAGATGATCTCTCACTAATTATCAAGAAGTGTTCTCCCTGAGTATGCACCGTTGCGAAAGTTCTTCGTGCTGAGACACCACGTGATGATCGGGTGTGATAGGCTCTACGTTCAAATACAACGGGTGCAAAACAGTTGCACACGCGGAATACTCAGGTTATACTTGACGAGCCTAGCATATACAGATATGGCCTCGGAACACGGAGACCGAAAGGTCGAGCGTGAATCATATAGTAGATATGATCAACATAATGATGTTCACCGATGAAACTACTCCATCTCACGTGATGATCGGACATGGTTTAGTTGATTTGGATCACGTGATCACTTAGAGGATTAGAGGGATGTCTATCTAAGTGGGAGTTCTTAAGTAATATGATTAAACTAAACTTAAATTTATCATGAACTTAGTCCTGGTAGTATTTTGCAAATCATGTTGTAGATCAATAGCTCGCGTTGTTGCTTCCCTGTGTTTATTTTGATATGTTCCTAGAGAAAATTGTGTTGAAAGATGTTAGTAGCAAAGATGCGGATTGGATCCGTAATCTGAGGTTTATCCTCATTGCTGCACAGAAGAATTATGTCCTTGATGCACCGCTAGGTGACGGACCTATTGCAGGAGCAGATGCAGACGTTATGAACGTTTGGCTAGCTCAATATGATGACTACTTGATAGTTTAAGTGCACCATGCTTAACGGCTTAGAATCGGGACTTCAAAGACGTTTTGAACGTCATGGACCATATGAGATGTTCCAGGAGTTGAAGTTAATATTTCAAGCAAATACCCGAGTTGAGAGATATGAAATCTCCAACAAGTTCTATAGCTAAAAGATGGAGGAGAATCGCTCAACTAGTGAGCATGTGCTCAGATTGTCTGGGTACTACAATCGCTTGAATCAAATGGGAGTTAATCTTCCAGATAAGATAGTGATTGACAGAATTCTCTAGTCACCATCACCAAGTTAGTAGAACTTCGTGATGAACTATGATATGCAAGGGATAACAAAAATGATTCCCAAGCTCTTCGTAATGCGGAAATTGATGAAGGTAGAAACCAAGGAAAACATCAAGTGTTGATGGTTGACAAGATCACTAGTTTCAAGAAAAGGGCAAAGGGAAGAAGGGGAACTTCAAGAAGAACGGCAAGCAAGTTGCTGCTCAAGTAAAGAAGCCCAAGTCTGGTCCTAAGCCTGAGACTAAGTGCTTCTACTGCAAAGGGACTAGTCACTGGAAGCGGATCTACCCCAAGTGATTGGCGGAGAAGAAGGATGGCAAAGTGAACATAAGTATATTTGATATACATGTTATTGATGTGTACTTTACTAGTGTTTATAGCAACCCCTCAGTATTTGATACTAGTTCAGTTGCTAAGATTAGTAACTCGAAACGGGAGTTGCAGAATAAATAGAGACTAGTTAAGGGTGAAGTGACGATGTGTGTTGGAAGTGGTTCCAAGATTGATATGATCATCGTCGCACACTCCCTATACTTTCGGGATTAGTGTTGAACCTGAATAAGTGTTATTTGGTGTTTGCGTTGAGCATGAATATGATTTGATCATGTTTATTGTAATACAGTTATTCATTTAAGTAAGAGAATAAATTGTTGTTCTGTTTACATGAATGAAACCTTATATGGTTACACACCCAATGAAAATAGTTTGTTGGATCTCGATCGTAGTGATACACATAATCATAATATTGAAACCAAAAGATGCAAAGTTAATAATGATAAGTGCAACTTGTTTGTAGCACTGCCGTTTAGGTCATATTGGTGTAAAGCGCATGAATAAACTCCATACTGATGGGCTTTTGGAATCACTTGATTATGAATCAGTTGATGCTTGCGAACCATGCCTCATGGGCAAGATGACTAATACTCTGTTCTTCGGAACAATGAAGCAAGCAATAGATTTGTTGGAAATCATACATACTGATGTATGTGGTCCGATGAATATTAAGGCTCGCGACAGGTATCATTATTTTCTGATCTTCACAGATGATTTGAGCAGATATGAGTATATCTACTTGATGAAACATAAGTCTGATACATTTGAAAAGTTCAACGAATTTCAGAGTGAAGTGAAAAATCATCGTAACAAGAAAATAAAGTTTCTACGATCTGATCGTAGAGAAGAGTATTTGAGTTACGAGTTTGGCCTTCAGTTAAAAACAATGTGAAATATTTTCACTACTCATGCCACCTAGAACACCACAATATAATGGTGTGTCCGAACGTCATAACCGTACTTTATTAGATATGGTGCGATCTATGATGTCTCTTACCGATCTACCACTATCGTTTTGGGGTTATGCATTAGAGACAGCTGCATTCACGTTAAATAGGGCACCATCTAAATCCGTTGAGACGACACCGTGTGAACTATGGTTTGGCAAGAAACCTAAGCCGTCGTTTCTTAAATTTGGGGTTGCGATACTTATATGAAAAAGTTTCATCCTGATAAGCTCAAACTCAAATCGGAGAAGTGCGTCTTCATAGGATATCCAAAGGAAACTATTGGATACACCTTCTATCACAGATCCGAAGGCAAGACTTTTGTTGCTAAATTCGGAAACTTTCTGGAGAAAAATGCATCCTTATGTGAAAAAGTTTCTTAAGCTGTCGTTTCTTAAAGTTTGAGGTTGCAATGCTTATGTGAAAAAGTTTCAACCTGATAAGCTCAAACCCAAATCGGAGAAGTGCATCTTCATAGGATACCCAAAAGAAAAATGTTGGGTACACCTTCTATCACAGATCCAAAGGCAAGATATTCATTGCTGAGAATGGATCCTTTCTAGAGAAGGAGTTTCTCTCGAAAGAAGTGAGTGGGAGGAAAGTAGAACTTGACGAGGTAACTGTACCTACTCCCTTATTGGAAAGTAGTACATCACAGAAAACTGTTTCTGTGACACCTACACCAGTTAGTGAGGAAGCTAATGATGATAATCATGAAACTTCAGAACAAGATACTACTGAACCTCGTAGATCAACCAGAGTAAGATCCACGCCAGAGTGGTACGGTAATCCTGTCCTGGAAGTCATGCTACTAGATCATGATGAACCTACGAACTATGAAGAAGCGATGGTAAGCCCAGATTCCGCAAAATGGCTTGAGGCCATGAAATCTGAGATGGGATCCATGTATGAGAACAAAGTATGGACTTTGGTTGACTTGCCCAATGATCGGCAAGCAATTGAGAATAAATGGATCTTCAAGAGGAAGACGGACGCTGATAGTAGTGTTACTATCTACAAAGCTAGAATTGTCGCAAAAGGTTTTCGACAAGTTCAAGGTGTTGACTACGATGAGAGTTTCTCACTCGTATCTATGCTTAAGTTTGTCCGAATCATGTTAGCAATTGCCGCATTTTATGAAATCTGGCAAATGGATAAACAAAACTGCATTCCTTAATAGATTTATTAAAGAAGAGTTGTATATGATGCAACCAGAAGTTTTTGTCAATCCTAAAGGTGTTAACAAAATATGCAAACTCCAGCGATCCATCTATGGACTGGTGTAAGCATCTCAGAGTTGGAATATATGCTTTGATAAGTTGATCAAAGCATATAGTTTTATACAGACTTGCAGTGAAGCCTGTATTTACAAGAAAGTGAGTGGGATCACTACAGCATTTCTGATAAGTATATGTGAATGACATATTGTTGATCGGAAATAATGTAGAATTATTCTGCAAAGCATAAAGGAGTGTTTGAAAGGAGTTTTTCAAAGAAAGACTTTGGTGAAGCTACTTACATATTGAGCTTCAAGATCTATAGAGATAGATCAAGACGCTTGATAAGTTTTTTCAATGAGTACATACCTTGACAAGATTTTGAAGTAGTTCAAAATGGAGCAGACAAAGAAAGAGTTCTTGCATGTATTACAAGGTGTGAAGTTGAGTAAGACTCAAAGCCCGACCACGGCAGAAGATAGAAAGAGAATGAAAGTCATTCCCTATGCCTCAGTCATAGGTTCTATAAAGTATGCCATGCTGTATACCAGATCTATTGTATGCCCTACCACTGATATGGCAAGGGAGTACAATAGTGATCTAGGAGTAGATCACTGGACAGCAAAAAGGTTCGCCGTAAAGGGTTACGTCGATGCAAGTTTTGACACTGATCTGGATGACTCCAAGTCTCGATCTAGATACATATTGAAAGTGGGAGCAATTAGCTAGAGTAGCTCCGTGCAGAGCATTGTAGACATAGAAAATTGCAAAATACATAACGGATCTAAATGTGAAAGACTGTTGACTAAGATTCTCCCACAAGCAAAACATGATCACACCTTAGTACTCTTTGGGTGTTAATCGTATAGCGATGTGAACTAGATTACCGAATCTAGTAAACCCTTTTTTGGGTGTTGGTCACATGGCGATGTGAACTATGGGTGTTAATCACATGATGATGTGAACTATCGATGTTAATCACATGGTGATCTAGATTATTGACTCTAGTGCAAGTGGGAGACTGAAGGAAATATGCCCTAGAGGCAATAATAAAGTTATTATTTATTTCCTCATATCATGATAAATGTTTATTATTCATGCTAGAATTGTATTAACCGGAAACATGATACATGTGTGAATACATAGACAAACATATAGTCACTAGTATGCCTCTACTTGACTAGCTCATTAATCAAAGATGGTTATGTTTCCTAACCATTGACATGTGTTGTCATTCGATTAATGGGATCACATCATTAGGAGAATGAGGTGATTGACATGACCCATCCCGTTAGCTTAGCACTTGATCGTTTAGTATTCTGCTATTGCTTCCTTCATGACTTATACATGTTCCTGTAACTATGAGAATTGTGTAACTCCCGTTTACCGGAGGAACACTTTGGGTACTACCAAACGTCATAACGTAACTGGGTGATTATAAAGGAGTACTACAGGTGTCTCCGAAGGTACATGTTGAGTTAGCATAATTCGAGATTAGGTTTTGTCACTCCGATTGTCGGAGAGGTATCTCTGGGCCCTCTCGGCAATGCTCATCACCTAAGCCTTGCAAGCATGTAACTAATGAGTTAGTTATAAGATGAAGTATTACAGAACGAGTAAAGAGACTTGTCGATAACGAGATTGAACTAGGTATTGGATACCGACGATCGAATCTCGGACAAGTAACATACCGATGACAAAGGGAACAACGTATGTTGTTATGCGGTTTGACCGATAAAGATCTTCATAGAGTATGTAGGAACCAATATGGGCATCCAGGTCCCGCTATTGGTTATTGACCAGAGATGTGTCTCAGTCATGTCTACATCGTTCTCGAACCGTAGGGTCCGCACGCTTAAGGTTTCGATGACAATTATATTATGAGTTTATGTATTTTGATGTACCGAAGGTTGTTCGGAGTCCCGGATATGATTACGGACATGACGAGGAGTCTCGAAATGGCCGAGACATAAAGATTGATATATTGGACGGATATATTTGGACACCGGAAAGGTTCCGGAGAAGTTTGGAGCCGCGGGAGGTTACCGGAACCCCCCGGGAGGTATATGGGCCTTATTGGGCCCATGTAGGAGGAAGAGAGAAGGAGCAAGGGAGGGGGGCGCGCCCCCCAAGCCCAATCCGAATTGGGGAGGGGGGCCGGCCCCCCCTTTCCTTTCTCCTTCCCCCTCTTCCTATTACTACTACTAGTACTACTTCCTAATACTAGTACTCTTTCCTTCCCCCTCCAAATAAGATAAGGAAAAGAGAGGGAAACCTACTTGGAGTAGGTTTCCCCCTCCTCATGGCGCGCCCCCCCTAGGGCCGGCCACCTCCTCCCTCCCTCCTTTATATACGGGGGTAGGGGGGCACCCTAGAACACACAAGTTGATCATTGATCGTTCCTTAGCCATGTGCGGTGCCCCCCTCCACGATATTACACCTCGGTCATATTGTAGCAGTGCTTAGGCGAAGCCCTGCAACAGGAGAACATCAAGATCGTCACCACGCTGTCGTGCTGACGGAACTCCCCCTCGGCGCCTCTGCTGGATCGGAGATCGAGGGTGCGTCATCGAGCTGTAAGCGTGTCAAGAACTCGGAGGTGCCGGAGTAACGGTACTTGGATCGGTTGAACCGGAGGACGTACGACTACTTCCTCTACGTTGCGTCAACGCTTCCGCTTCGGTCTACGAGGGTACGTAGACAACACTCTCCCCTCATTGCTATATCATCACCATGATCTTGCGTGTGCGTAGGAAATTTTTTGAAATTACTACGTTCCCCAACACTCTCGGCACGGCGTGGTCAACGTGGTCAAGGAACGGCTTCCATCGGATGTGGACTGTATGTGGAGAGGCTGACAGCTGGGTCCACGGCCGTAGCAAGGAAGTGCCTCCTTATTACGTGCAAAATAATTATTCCTCCACCTGACAGCGGGGACCCACCGGAGGGGCCACCGTATTTTGCAAAAAAATGTTTCCCCCTGACTGTTGGGACCCACCAGCTACATCTTCGCACGCAAGGAAGTGCGTCCGGGCAAAAAAAATGATTCGCCCCCTGACTGCTGGGACCCACCAACTACATCTTCGCAGGCAAGGAAGTGCCTGACAGTCGAGACCCACCTGGTCGAAGCGTACGTAGCATTGTCATTCTGGTCGCAAACGTGTACGTACATACTGGTCGATGTAGAGGCACGCACGTGTCGTAGTAGAGGCGCGCACATAGCATGTACACGTACGTACATCGGCCAGTGTGCAAGAAAGATAATACGACCACGTACGTACATACGGGTAGGGTCTCGAACGCCTACTCGCGCATACGTACGGCCAGGGCTCGTGTACATGGCTGGGTCGAAACGGAGAAACAACGTCGTCATCGTGTTCATGGGAAGCCAACCGGCTAGGTCGGAACGAAATGCGTCGTCGTGTTCATCGGGAGGGCTTGGACGGAACAGCCGATGGAAATGAGGCCTAGCGTACCGTAGAACGGAGGAAACAACCTTGTGTTCGACCGGCCACATTCGAAACGGGATCCTGTTCATTGAGAGGGGTCTAGCGTACCGCAAAACGGAGGAAACGGACCTCCTACGGTCGAAATGGGGGTCCTGTTGATCGGGAGGGGTGTGGCGTACCACAAAACGGAGGAAACAGACTTGTGTTGGAGTGCTACAGTCGAAACGGGGGTCCTGTTCATGGGAAGGGGTGTGGTGTACCGCAAAACGGGACTCCACGGGATACTGTTCATCTCCACCGTTGACCCCCTCCAGCCTCCACAGGCTACTATTCATCCACCGTCGACCTCCTCCAGCCTCCACCTGCGACTGTTCATCCACGGGCTCCTGTTCATCCAGCCTCCACCGCGCGCTACTCCTCCGGCTACTGTTCAACCAACCCTCTCCATGGGCTCCTGTTCAACCACACCTCCACGGGCTACTGTTCATCATGCCCTCCACCGTCTACTGTTCATCCTGCCCTCCACGGGGGCCTGTTCATCCAGCCCCAACCGACTCGATCGATCGGGGTACTGTTCATCCAGAGGCAACACCACACGGTCCTGTTCATCCACCCCCACCGGGAACTGTTCATCCAAACCCCCTCGCAACACTCACTGTTCATCCAGAGGCAGCATCGATTGGCTTCAGTTAGCAGCAGTAGCGAAGGAATCGCTCGATCGGGTTCAGTTAACAGCCATCGATCGATCGCTTGGGTTCAGTAATGCGTAGCCTGCAGTGCAATCGCTCGGGTTCAGTTAGAGCCCAACGCCTCTCTCGGGTTTAGTTAGAGCCCAACGCCTCGCGCACACACACACACGCGTACGTACGAGAGAAACGTGCATCGCTCGGCCCCCGACCACCCACCATAACCGGGGACTCCCCTATATTTTCTGTGCCCTCGCTTTTACCACGGTTTTTTCCGTCATGGACGGCCCAAAGAATGTCATGCAGCTGCGTCTCCGGCCCGCCCAGGACGGAAATCCCATTTTCTGTCATGATTTTTTGTCATAGAAGTAGGACCCGACCACGTCTATGATGATACTGGGTTTTGTCACAACTATCGTCATAGAAGTGTCATAGGTATGACAGAAAAAAATCTCGTTCGGCCCAAAATGTCACGAATGTGTCTTTTTTTTGTAGTGCGAGTTGCTGCAATATCACACTCTTCATTTAATAGGTCAAGTGCTTCCTGACGTGCTTTCTCATTGTCAGCTTCAACATAAGCCGCCACACGGGGTGAGTCATGACGGATGTCACTAGGGAGAACCGCCTCTGCTCCATAAACCATGAAAAAAGGTGTGTAACCCATAGATTTTTGGGTGTGGTATTGATGCTCCATAACACAAAAGGTAACTCCTCCACCCAACAACTCGGCATCCACTGTAAAGGAACCATAAGCTGGGGCTTGATGCCTCTTAGGATCACTTGATTGGCTCTCTCCGCTTGACCATTAGATTGGGGGTGAGCCACTGATGACACGTCAAGACGGATGTGCTCACGTTGACAAAATTCTTCCATAGCACCCTTGGACAGATTAGTACCATTATCAGTTATGATGCTGTGTGAAAAACCAAATTGGAAAATCACCTTCTTGATGAATTGAACCGCCGTGGCTGCATCACACTTACTGACTGGCTCTGCCTCCACCCACTTAGTGAACTTATCAACCACCACCAGAAGGTGGGTCTTCTTATCCTTGGACCTCTTAAAGGGCCCAACCATATCTAGCCCCCAAGTTGCAAACGGCCAAGTGATTGGAATCATCCTCAATTCTTTAGTCGGAACATGATCTCGGCGTGAAAACTTCTGACAAATCACACTTTTTCACCAAGTCCTCAGCATCAGCATGAGCCGTCAGCCAGTAGAAGCCGTGATGAAAAGCTTTAGCTACCAAGGATTTTGAACCGGCGTGGTGACCACAATCTCCTTCGTGGATCTCACGCAAAATCTCACAACCTTCTTCAGGAGATACGCAACGCTGTAACGCCCCCGTTACACTGCAATGATGCAATTCTCCGTTGACAATGGTCATTGACTTGGATCGCCGGATTATCTGTCTGGCCAAAGTTTCATCCTCCGGTAACTCGCCCTGGTTCATATATGCCAAATACGAGACCGTCCAATCTGGGATAACATGAAGAGACGCTACTAACCAAGCTTCCGGATCAGGAACGGACAAATCCTCTTCTGTAGGTAGCTTGACCGACAGGTTATGTAAAACATCCAGAAAAACATTGGGTGGAACCGGTTTATGTTGGGAACCCAAACGGCTTAAAGCGTCTGCCGCTTCATTCTTTCTCCGGTCCACACGCTAAACCTAATAACCCTTGAAGTGACCAGCAACAATATCTACTTCTCGACGATATGCTGCCATGAGCGGGTCCTTGGAATCCCAAGTACCAGACACTTGTTGAGCCACCAGGTCCAAGTCACCGAAACACTTAACCTAGCTTAAATTCATCTCCTTAGCCATTCGAAGACCATGGAGTAAAGCATCATATTCAGCTGCATTGTTAGTGCAAGGGAACATTAAACGGAGAACATAACAAAACTTATCACCTCATGGGGAAGTTAACACGACTCCAGCCCCCGAGTCTTCCAATTGCCTGGATCCATCGAAATGAATAGTCCAATAAGTATGATCCAGCTTTTCTTACGGCGCGTGTAACTCTGTCCAGTCATTGATGAAATCCACGAGTGCTTGGGACTTGATTGCCATACGAGGCACATATTTTAACCCGTGGGGTCCAAGCTCAATAGCCCACTTGGCAACCCGGCCAGTTGCTTCTCTGTTTTGGATTATATCTCCCAAAGGGGCAGAACTGACCATAGTGATGGGATGACCCTGAAAATACTACTTAAGCTTCCGGCTTGCCATGAAAACTCCCTACACCAGTTTCTGCCAATGTGGGTACCTCTGTTTGGACTCAATAAGCACCTCGCTGATATAATAAACCGGCCGTTGAATTGGATACTCCTTCCCAGCCTCCTTGCGCTCCACCACAATGGCCACACTAATAGCCCGGGCATTAGCAGCCACATATAACAACAGTGGCTCTTTATCGACTAGAGCCGCAAAGACAGGTGGCTCGGCTAACTGTTTCTTCAAGTCCTCGAATGCCGCATTAGCAGCATCGCTCCAGACAAAATTGACTGTCTTTTTCATCATTTGGTATAGAGGGATAGCTTTCTCTCCAATCGGCTAATAAACTAGCTTAACGCTGCAATACGACCCGCCAGACGTTGAACATCGTTGATACACGCCGGTTTAGCCAGAGACGTAATAGCTTTGATATTTTCCGGATTAGCTTCAATGCCCCTGTTAGACACTAGAAAACCCAAGAGCTTGCCTGCCGGAACACCAAAAACACACTTGGCCGGATTAAGCATCATCTTATAGACCCGGAGATTATCAAAAGTTTCCTTCAAGTCAGCTATCAATGTCTCCTCCTTTCTGGACTTCACCACAATATCATCCACATAAGCATGAACATTGCGCCCAATCTAATTATGAAGACAATTCTGCACACAACGCTGATAAGTCGCCTGGGCACTCTTGAGCCCAAAAGGCATAGATACATAGCAGAAGGCTCCAAAGGGAGTTATAAAAGCTGTCTTCTCCTAGTCCTTAGCTGCCATTTTGATCTAATGATAACCAGAATAAGCATCCAGAAAGCTCAAATGCTCATAACCCACCGTAGCATCAATGATTTGATCAATACGAGGGAGAGCAAAGGGATCAGTTGTACAAGCCTTGTTCAAATCTGTATAGTCCACACACATACGCCAAGTGTCGTTCTTCTTAAGTACTAGCACCGGGTTAGCTAACCACTCAGGGTGAAAAACCTCCACAATAAACCCTGCTGCCAAGAGCCAGGCTACCTCCTCACCAATGGCCTTGCGCCGTTCTTCATTGAAGCGGCGGAGAAATTGCTTGACCGGTTTAAATTTGGGATCAATATTAAGAGTGTGCTCAGCGAGTTCCCTCGGTACACCTGGCATGTCAGAAGGTTTCCATGCAAAGATGTCCCAGTTCTCACGAATGAACTCGATGAGCGCGCTTTCCTATTTCGGATCCAGGTTAGCGCTGATGCTAAACTGCTTGGATGAATCGCTAGGAACAAAATCAACCAGCTTGGTCCCATCAGCCGATTTAAACTTCAAGGCCGGGTCATGTTCTGTGGTTGGCTTTTTCAAAGAAGTCATATTCGCCGGATCAAATTGTCCTTGTAGAACTTCAACTCCTCTGTCGCACAAACCGACTCAGCATAAGCCGCATCACCTTCTTCACATTCCAAAGCTATCTTACGGCTCCCATGTACCGTGATGGTCCCCTTATGACCCGTCATCTTGAGCTGCAGATAAACATAACAGGGCCTTGCCATGAACTTAGCATAAGCCGGCCGTCCAAACAGGGCATGATAAGGGCTCTTGATTTTCACCACTTCAAAAGTCAATGTCTCCGATCTTGAATCATGATCATCTCCAAAAGCAACCTCTAGAGCTATCTTACCAACCGGGTACGCCGATTTACCAGGCACCACACCACGAAAGACAATGTTTGACAGTTTAAGATTTTTATCTGTCAACCCCATGCAATGGAAGGTTTCATAATAAAGGATATTGATACTGCTCCCTCCATCCATGAGCACCTTGGTGAAGTTATAACCCCCCCCAACCTGAGGCACCACCACCAATGCCAGATGACCCAGATTATCAACCCGGGGTGGATGATCCTCTCGACTCCACAAAATGGGTTGTTCAGACCAGCACAAATGACGGGGCGCTACCGGTTCAACGGAGTTCACTGCCCTTTTATGAAGCTTCTGATCACGCTTGCATAGACTAGTGGTGAAGACATGATACTGCCCACTATTTAACTGCTTCAGGTTGCTCTGGTAACCCGATTGTTGCTACTGCTCACTCCCCTGATACTGCCTTGATTGCCATGTCCGCCTTGGTTACATTGAAATCATGAGCCAGAATTGCCTCCACCATAACCCGGCCCATGAGAACCGTGTGCGCCAACTATCGTGGGTTTGTCACGGCAGATGTCCTAGTGTGAGGACTTCGTCGTGGAGCCATCACAACGTAGTTAGCTTAAAGGGGTTAAAGCGGGACAAAGGACGCATGGAGTTTATACTGGTTCGGCCCCTTGCGGTGAAGGTAAAAGCCTAATCCAGTTGTGATGGGATTTCTAGGGTTTCGATGACTAGGGAGCGAATCCGCTTTGCCTGGCTCTAGAGTTGTTGTTGTTGTCCTTGAACAGCCGCCGAGTCATCCCTTTATATACATAGGTTGACACCTGGCGGTTTACAGAATCCCGGCCGGCTCATAACGTGTCCGGCTCGGTCTCTACCCTTTCCTATCTTACAACACAAGTTACACATCATATGGCGGTTTATGTCTACGTGCCCTAATCCGCCTTTGGGTCCTGGGCCTTTAGATCTCTACAGTAAAGCGCCATACTCCTTGTCCTCATGGGCTTTAATATGGATAACTCATCACAAGTATAACCCGGCCCCTCCTGGGCGGTTTATACTCAGTAGTTATATCCCCAACAAGGATCATATTTCATTCTAGCATTCAGAGTTTTTTGTTTAAGCTTAGCTAATAATTTCTTAAGATCACTTCTATCATTGCAGGCAAGAAAGTCTCTAGCAGTTTCTTCATCCATAACATAACCCTCAGGAACAACAGATCTAGGGGGAGAATCTTCATCATCACTTTCATCAATATCACCAGTTTCAATAATTTCATTCTCTCTAGCCCTACCAAGTTGTTCATCAAGAAATTCACCAAGTGGCAAGGTAGTATCAAGCATAGAAGTAGTTTTATCATAAGTATCATGCATAGCAGAAGTGGCATCATCAATAACATGCGACATATCATAATTAATAGCAGAAGCAGGTTTAGGTGTCGCAAGTTTACTCAAAACAGAAGGTGAATCAAGTGCAGAGCTAGATGGCAGTTCCTTACCTCCCCTCATAGTTGAGGGACAAATTTTGGTTCTTTGATCTTTCAAGTTCTTCATAATGATAAGCAGATATAAATCCCAAGTGACTCAAAGAATAGAGCTATGTTCCCTGGCAACGGTGCCAGAAAAAGGTCTTGATAACCCAGAAGTATAGGGGATCGCAACAGTTTTCGAGGGTAGAGTATTCAACACAAATTTATTGATTCGACACAAGGGGAGCCAAAGAATATTCTCAAGTACTAGCAGGTGAGTTGTCAATTCAACCACACCTAGAAACTTAATATCTGCAGCAAAGTATTTAGTAGCAAAGTAATATGATAGTAGTGGTAAAGGTGGCAAGAGTAACGGTAGCAAAAGTAATATTTTTGGTGTTTTATAGTGATGGCAACAGTAGCAACGGAAAAGTAAATAAGCGAAGAACAATATATGAAAAGCTTGTAGGCATTGGATCGGTGATGGAGAATTATGTCGGATGCAATCGATCATCTAACAGTCATAACCTAGGGTGACACAGAACTAGCTCCAGTTCATCAATGTAATGTAGGCATGTATTCCGAATATAGTCATACGTGCTTATGGAAATAAACTTGCATGACATCTTTTGTCCTACCCTCCCGTGGCAGCGGGGTCCTATTGGAAACTAAGGGATATTAAGGCCTCCTTTTAATAGAGTATCGGACCAAAGCATTAACACATAATGAATACATGAACTCCTCAAACTACGGTCATCACCGGTAAGTATCCTGATTATTGTCACTTCGGGGTTAACGGATCATAACACATAATAGGTGACTATAGACTTGCAAGATAGGATCAAGAACTCTCATATATTGAAGAAAACATAATAGGTTCAGATCTGAAATCATGGCACTCGGGCCCTAGTGACAAGAATTAAGCATAGCAAAGTCATAGCAACATCAATCTCAGAACATAGTGGATACTAGGGATCAAACCCTAACAAAACTAACTCGATTACATGATAAATCTCATCCAACCCATCACTGTCCAGCAAGCCTATGATGGAAGTACTCACGCACGGCAGTGAGCATCATGAAATTGGTGATGGATGAAGGTTGATGATGACGATGGCGACGGATTCCCCTCTCCGGAGCCCCGAACGGACTCCAAATCAGCCCTCCCGAGAGAGTTTAGGGCTTGGCGGTGGCTTCGTATCATAAAACACGATGAATCCTTCTCTCTGATTTTTTTCTCCCCGAAAGTGAATATATGGAGTCAAGGTTGAGGTCGGTGGAGTGTCAGGGGGCCCACGAAGCAGGGGGGCGCGCCCCCCACCCTCGTGGACAGGGTGTGGGCCCCCTGACGTGGATCTTCCTTCTAGTATTTTTTATATATTCCCAAATGATTCTCCGTTGATTTTCAGGTCATTCTAAGAACTTTTATTTCTGGACAAAAATAACACCATGGCAATTCTGCTGGAAACAACGTCAGTCCGGGTTAGTTCCATTCAAATCATGCAAGTTAGAGTCCAAAACAAGGGAAAAAGTGTTTGGAAAAGTAGATACGACGGATATGTATCAGCCCCCCGTCCTTGTGGGCCCCGTGGAAGGCCTCCGGTGCCCATCTTTGGCTATATGGTGTGTTTTGACCTGCAAAAAATCAGAAGGAAGCTTTCGGGATGAAGCGCTGCCGTCTCGAGGCGGAAGCTGGGCAGAACCAATCTAGGGCTCCGGCGGAGCTGTTCTGCCAGGGAAACATCCCTCTGGGAGGGGGAAATCATTACCATCATCATCACCAACGATCCTCTCATCAAGGGGGGGTCAATATCCATCAACATCTTCACCAGGACCATCTCCTCTCAAATGCTAGTTCATCTCTTGTATTCGATCTTGGTCCCCAAACCTCAGATTGGTACATGTGGGTTGCTAGTGGTGTTGATTACTCCTTGTAGTTGATGCTATTTGGTTTATCCGGTGAAAGGTTATATTTTCAGATCCTTAATGATAATTAATACTCCTCTGATCTTAATCATAAATATGTTTTGTGAGTATTTACGTTTGTTCCTGAGGACATGGGAGAAGTCTTGTTATAAGTAATCATGTGAATTTGGTATTCGTTCGATATTTTGATGAGATGTATGTTGTCTCTCCTCTAGTGGTGTTATGTGAACATCGACTACATGACACTTCACCATTATTTGGGCCTAGGGGAAGGCATTGGGAAGTAATAGGTAGATGATGGGTTGCTAGAGTGACAGAAGCTTAAACCCTAGTTTGTTCGTTGCTTCGTAAGGGTCTGATTTGGATCCATATGTTTCATGATGTGGTTAGGTTTACCTTAATACTTCTTTCGTAGTTGTGGATGCTTGTGAGAGGGATTAATCATAAGTGGGAGGCTTTTCCAAGGAAGGGCAGCAGCCAAGCATCGGTCCACCCACATATCAAATTATCAAAGTAATGAACGCGAATCATATGAGCATGATGAAAACTAACTTGAAGACAATTCCCATGTTCGTCCAGGCTTGTCCTTTGCTACAAAAAGGATTGGGCCACCTTGCTGCACCTTAGTTACTTTATTTACTTGTTACGAGTTACAATTTATCGTATCACAAAACTATCTGTTACCGATAATTTCAGTGCTTGCAAAGAATACCTTGTTGAAAACCACTTGTCATTTCCTTCTGCTCCTCATTGGGTTTGACACTCTTACTTATCGAAAGTACTACGATAGATCCCCTATACTTGTGGGCCATCCAGACTCTTTTCTGGCGTCGTTGCTGGGGAGTGAAGCGCCTTTGGTAAGTGGAATTTGGTAAGGAAACATTTATATAGTGTGCTGAAATTTACTGTCACTTGTTACTATGGAAAATAATCCTTTGAGGGATTTGTTCGGGGTATGTTCACCTCGACCAGAAGAGCAAAGAGTTGCTCCTCAACCTACTACACCTACTAAAAATATTTATTATGAAATTCCTTCGGGTATGATAGAGAAACTACTAACTAATCCTTATGCAAGAGATGTAACATTACATCCTGATATGCACCTAATCTATGTGGATGAAATTTGTGGATTATTTAAGCTTGCAGGTATGCTTGAGGATGTTGTCAAGAAGAAGGTATTCCCTTTATCTTTTAAGGGAAAGGCATTGACATGGTATAGGCTATTGGATAATATTGGATCATGGAACTACAATCGATTGAAATTGGAATTTCATCAGAAGTTTTATCCTATGCATCTGGTTCATCGTGATCGGAATTATATATATAATTTTTGGCCTCGTGGAGGAGAAAGTATCCCTCAAGCCTGGGGGAGGCTTAAGTCAATGTTATATTCATGCCCCAATCATGAGCTCTCAAGAGAAATTATTATTCAATTTTTTTATGCTTGGCTTTCTCATAATGATCGATCCATGCTCGATACTTCTTGTACTGGCTCCTATATGAATAAGGATATTAAATTCAAATGGGATTTATTGGAAAGAATTAAACACAACTTTGAATATTGGGAACTCGACGAAGGTAAGGAGTCAGGTACAAACCTTAAGTTCGATTGTGTTAAATCTTTTATGGATACCGATGCTTTTCATGATTTTAGCAGTAAATATGGACTTGACTCTGAGATAGTAGCTTCTTTCTGTGAATCATTTGCTACTCATGTTGATCTCCCTAAGGAGAAGTGGTTTAAATATCATCCTCCCATTGAATTTAAAGTAGTAGAACTTATTAAAGTGGAAGAAGAAACTATTACTTACAATGTTGATCCTATTGTTCCTACTTCGTATGTGGAGAAACCACCATTCCCTGCTACAATAAAGGATCATGCTAAAGCTTCAACTATGGTCAACAAAAGTAATATTAGAACACCCAAACCCTTTGAGAAAATTAAAGTTGAACCTAGTGTTGCTATGGTTAAAGATCTCTTGGTTGATAATATTGATGGGCATGTTATTTATCTCTGTGATGAAGCTGCTGTAATTGCTAAACCTGATGCTAAAGATAAACATAGACCGGTTGTGGGCATGCCCGTGGTATCTGTTAAAATAGGAGATCATTGTTATCATGGCTTATGTGATGTGGGTGCTAGTGTGAGTGCAATTCCTTATACCTTATATAAATAAATCATGAATGATATTGCACTTGCTGAGATAGAAGATATTGATGTTACTATTAAGCTCACTAATAGAGATACTATATCACCAATTGGGATTGTTAGAGATGTTGAAGTCTTGTGCGGGAAGATAAAATATCCTACTGATTTTCTTGTTCTTGGTTCCCCACAAGATAACTTTTGTCCCATTATATTTTGTAGACCTTTCTTGAATACTGTTAATGGTAAGATAGAGTGCGAGAAAGATATTGTTACTGTTAGTTTATGAGATATGTCTCATGTATTTAATTTCTCTAAATTTAGTAGACAACCTCATGATAAATAATTGCCCAGTAAGGATGAAATTATTGGTCTTTCTTCTATTGTCGTGCCTCCTGCTGATCCATTAGAACAATATTTGCTAGACCATGAAAATGATATGTTTATGAATGAGAGAAGGGAAATAGATGAAGTATTCTTTAATCAAGGACCTATTTTGAAACACAATTTACTTGTTGAAATCCTTGGGGATCCTCCTCCACCTAAGGGTGATCCTGTGTTTCATCTTAAACAATTACCTGATACTCTGAAATACGCTTATCTTGATGAAAAGAAGATATATCCTGTTATTATTAGTGCTAACCTTCCATAGCATGAAGAAAATAAATTACTGAAAACTCTAAAGAAGCACCGTGCCGCTATTGGATATACTCTTGATGATCTTAAGGGCATTAGTCCCACTCTATGACAGCACAAGATAAAATTGGAAAAAGATGCTAAAACAGTTCTTGATCATCAATGACAATTAAATCCTAAGATGAAAGAAGTGGTAAGGAATGAAATACTAAAGCTTCTAGAGGCAAGTACAATTTATCCTATTGCTGATAGTCAATGGGTAAGCCATGTTCATTGTGTCCCTAAGAAAGGAGGTATTACTGTTGTTCCTAATGATAAGAATGAATTGATTCCACAAAGAATTGATACAGGTTATAGAATGGTAATTGATTTTCACAAATTGAATAAAGCTACTAGAAAAGATCATTACCCTCTACCTTTTATTGATAAAATGCTACAAAGACTATCCAAACATACTCATTTTTGCTTCCTAGATGGTTATTCCGGTTTCTCTCAAATACCTGTGTCAAAAGAGGATCAAGAGAAAACCACTTTTACTTGCCCTTTTGGTACCTTTGCTTATAGACATATGCCTTTTGGTTTACGCAATGCACCTGCTACCTTTCAAAGATGTATGAAAACTATATTCTCTGATTTTTGTGAAAAGATTGTTGAGGTTTTCATGGATGATTTCTCCATTTACGGAACTTCTTTTGATGATTGCTTAAGCAACCTTGATCGAGTTTTGCAGAGATGTGAGGAAACTAATCTTGTCTTGAATTGGGAGAAGTGCCACTTTATGGTTAATGAAGGTATTGTCTTGGGGCATAAAATTTCGTAAAGAGGTATTGAAGTTGATAAAGCTAAAGTAGATGCTATTGAAAAGATGTCGTGTCCTAAAGATATCAAAGGTATAAGAAGTTTCCTTGGTCATGCTGGTTTTTATATGAGGTTTATTAAAGACTTCTTTAAAATTTCTAGGCCTCTCACTAATCTCTTACAAAAAGATGTTCCTTTTGTTTTTTATGATGATTGTGTAGAAGCATTTGAAATACTTAAGAAAGCCTTGATTTCTGCCCCTATTGTTCACCCACATGATTGGAATTTACCCTTTGAAATTATGTGTGATGCTAGTGATTATGTTGTTGGTGTTGTTCTGGGAAAAAGAGTTGATAAGAAATTAAATGTTATTCAGTATGCTAGTAAAACTCTAGACAACCCTAGAGAAATTATGCTACCACTGAAAAATAATTTTTAGCATTTTTGTTTGCCTGTGATAAGTTTAGACCTTATGTTGGTGATTCCAAAGTAACTGTTCACACTGATCATGCTGATATTAAATATCTTATGGAAAAGAAAGATGCTGAACCTAGACTTATTCGATGGGTTCTCTTGCTACAAGAATTTGGTTTACATATCACTGATAGAAAAGGAGCTTAGAACCCCGTAGCTGATAACTTGTCTAGGCTTAAAAATGTGCTTGATGACCCACTACCTATTGATGATAGTTTTCCTGATGAGCAGTTAGCTGCAATAAATGTTTCTCATAACACTCCTTGGTATGCTGACTATGATAATTACATTGTTGCTAAATATATACCACCTAGCTTCACATACCAACAAAAGAAAAAAGTTCTTCTATGATTTAAGACATTACTTTTGGGATGACCCACACCTTTATAAAGAAGGAGTAGATGGTGTTATTAGACATTGTGTACCTGGAGCATGAATAGTAACAGATCCTACACGAGTGTCACTTCGAGGCCTACGGAGGGCACCACGCTGGAGATAGAACTGCACATAAGGCATTGCAATCCGGGTTCTATATATTGGCCCACTCTCTTTAAAGATGCCCGTAAGTTTGTCTTATCTTGTGATGAGTGCCAGAGAATTGGTAATATTAGTAGACGTCAGGAATTCCTATGAACTATTCACTTGTTATTGAACCATTTGATGTTTGGGGCTTTGATTATATGGGACCTTTTCCTTCCTCTAGTGGGTATACACATATTTTATTTGCTGTTGATTACGTTACTAAGTGGGTAGAAGCTATTCCAACTAGTAGTGCTCATCATAACACTTCTATTAAGATGCTTAAAGAAGTTATTTTTCGAGGTTTGGAGTCCCTAGATATTTAATGACTAATGGTGGTTCACATTTTATTCATGGTGCTTTCCTTAAAATGCTTGCTAAGTATGATGTTAATCATAGAATTGCATCTCCTTATCACCTTCAGTCTAGTGGTCAAGTAGAATTGAGCAATAGAGAGATTAAATTAATTTTGCAAAAGATCGTTAATAGATCTAGAAAGAATTGTTCTAAGAAACTTGATGATGTTTTGTGGGCTTATAGAACTGCTTATAAGAATCCTATGGGTATGTCTCCATATAAAATGGTTTATGGAAAAGCATGCCATTTACCTCTCAAACTAGAACATAAGGCATATTGGGCTATTAAAGAGCTCAATTTGATTTTAAACTTTTTGGTGAGAAGAGGTTATTTGACATTAGCTCACCTGATGAATGGAGAACCCAAGCCTATGAGAATGCCAAGTTATTTAAAGAAAATATTAACAGATGGCATGACAGAAGGATACAAAAGTGTGAGTTTAATGTAGGTGATCATGTTTTGCTATACAACTCTCGTTTAAGATTTTTTGCAGGAAAGTTTCTCTCTAAATGGGAAGGTCCATACATTATTGAGGAGGTCTATCGTTCTGGTGCCATAAAAATTAACAATGCCGAAGGCACAAATACAAAGGTGGTAAATGGTCAAAGAATCAAGCATTATATCTTAGGTACTCCCATAAATGTTCAGACCAATATAATTAATACCGTAACACCGGAGGAGTACATAAGGAACACTTTCCAGAAAGTTCCAGACTCCAAAAAGGAATAGGTATGTGGTATGGTAAGTAAACCGACTCCAAAACATTTCCAATGATAATTATTCTCCGTTTCGGAATATTTAAAAAATTAGGAAAATTAAAAGTAGTTCGAAAGAGACACGAGGCATTCACAAGGGTGGAGGGCGCGCCCCCGTCCTTGTGGCCACCTCGTGTGCCCTCTGGGCTCCGTTTTCTTGCTGAATACTTCTTTTGGTCGGTAAAAAATCATTATATAATCTCCCAAAGGTTTTGACCACTGTACCACGCGAATATCTCATGTTCTTGTTCCGAGCTGTTTTCTTGACAGATCCAAGCCACCATGACGTCTCCAAGCGCCCCCAAGGACAAGGTTTTTGAGATGGTCATCAACCCCTACCTTGCGGAGGTGCTACGACACCCTCAAGCCATTGAGATGCGTGAGGGGGTGCTGCATATCCGCGATGTTGAGGGGCCGAAGAAGACCGGAAGCGTGGAGACAAGACTCGAAGCAATGGAGCAACAAGTTTTCAAGTGTCAAGGGATGGTGGAACGTGGACTCAACGCCAACCACATGATGATCGTGGAGTTCACCAACAAGCACAAGCTGGACCCCAAGAGAATTGAGGAGGCCATCTTTAGGATTCATGAGAAAATCGAGCATCTCTAAGCCTAGATCTATGACCTGCAAAACCAAAACTGTGAGTATGAATATAGATTCAAGAGGATGAGTTTGGTTAAATATTCAAGGACCCCGGAGACCCGCTCATCCTTCTATGATGGTGAGCCTATGCCTTGGAAGATGGACGACAAACCTACCTCATCAACAACCCCATCATCACCACCTCCGAAGAAATAGATCTAAATACATGGGTATGGGCACTCCCCTTGGCAACTACCAAGTTTGGAGGAGGTGTCCCGGTATCGTATCATCACCACATCTTTATCTTTATCATATTTCTTAGTTCGATCCTTTTGGTTATATCTTGATCTAGTAGAATAAAGTTTTTAGTATGATCTAGATTTGAGTTTTTATTCGATCTCTATCTATGTAATCGAGTCCGCGAGATATATAATAAAGAGTAGTTTTGAGTTGAGGGCTTTGCTTTCTTGCTATGACCTTGGGGGAATTAAATAAAAAGTTCATATATTGAGCTTATGGAGAGTAATTGTTGGGGAACGTAGCATGCAATTTCAAAAAAAATCCTACGATCATGCAAAATCTATCTAGGAGATGCATAGCAACGAGAGGGGGCGAGTGTGTCCACGTACCCTCGTAGACCGAAAGCGGAAGCGTTAGATTAACGTGGCTGATGTAGTCAAACATCCTCACGATCCAACCGATCCAAGTATCGAACGTACGACACCTTCGTGTTAAGCACACGTTCAGCTCGATGACGTCCCTCGAACTCTTGATCCAGAAGAGGGTCTAGGGAGAGTCCCGTCAACACGACGGCGTGGTGATGGTGATGGTGATGTGATCCACGCAGGGCTTCGCCTAAGCACTATGACACTATGGCCGGAGGAGTAAACTATGGAGGGGGGAACCGCACACGGCTAAGAGAACAATTGATGTCCCTTTGGCGTGCCCCCGCCGCCGTATACAAAGTAGGAGAGGAGGAGGCGGACAGCCTAGAGGGGGCGCGCCAAGGGGGGAGTCCTACTAGGACTCCTAGTCCTAGTAAGATTCGGCCCCCCTTCTTTTCCTTCTCTTGGAGGTGGAAAGGGGGGAGGAGAGGGAGTATGAGAAGGAAAGGGGGGTGGCGCCCCCTTCCCTACACCAATTCGGCCTCCTCCCTTGTGGGGGGCACACCAGCCTCTTGTGGGCTGGTTAGCCTCCCTCATATGGCCCATATGGCCCATATCTTCCACCAAGGGGTTCTAGTAACCCCTCTGGTACTCTGGTATGTACCCGATACACTTCGGAACCCTTCCGGTGTCCGAATACTACCTTCCAATATATCAATATTTACCTCTCGACAATTTCAAGACTCCTCGTCATGTCCGTGATCTCATCCGGGACTCCGAACAAACTTCGGTCACCAAAACACATAACTCATAATACAATTCGTCATCGAACGTTAAAGCGTGCGGACCCTACGGGTTCGAGAACTATGTAGACATGAATGAAACACATATCCGATCAATAGCCAATTGCGGAACATGGATGCTCATATTGGTTCCTACATATTCTAAGAAGATATTTATCGGTCAAACCGCATGACAACATACGTCATTCCCTTTATCATCAGTATGTTTACTTGCCTGAGATTCAATCGTCGGTATCATCATACCTAGTTCAATATCGTTAATGGCAAGTATCTTTACTCGTTCCGTAATGCATCATCTCGCGACTAACTCATTAGTCACATTGCTTGCAAGGCTTATAGTGATGTGCATTACCGAGAGGGCCCAGAGATACCTCTCCGATACTTGGAGTGACAAATCCTAACCTTGATCTATGCCAACCCAACAAACACCTTCGGAGACACCCATAGAGCATCTTTATAATCACCCAGTTATGTTGTGACATTTGATAGTACACAAGGTGTTCCTCCGGTATACGGGAGTTGCATAATCTCATAGTCAGAGGAATATGTATAAGTCATGAAGAAAGTAATAGCAATAAAACTTAACGATCATTATGCTAAGCTAATGGATGGGCCTTGTCCATCACATCATTTTCCTAATGATGTGATCTCGTTCATCAAATGACAACACATGTCTATGGTTAGGAAACATAACCATCTTTGATCAACGAGCTAGTCTAGTAGAGGCTTACTAGGGACACTGTGTTTTGTCTATGTATCCACACATGTATCAAGTTTCCGGTTAATACAATTCTAGCATGAATAATAAACATTTATCATGATATAAGGAAATATAAATAACAACTTTATTATTGCCTCTAGGGCATATTTCCTTCAGTCTCCCACTTGCACTAGAGTCAATAATCTAGTGCCCATCGCCATGTGATTTAACACCAATAGTTCACATCTTTATGTGATTAATACCCATAGTTCACATCGCCAAGTGACCAACACCCAAAGGGTTTACAAGAGTCAATAATCTAGTTCACATCGATATGTGATTAACACCCAAAGAGTACTAAGGTGTGATCATGTTTTGCTTTGTGAGAGAAGTTTAGTCAATGGATCTTCCACATTCAGAACCGTATGTATTTTGCAAATTTCTATGCATACAATACTCTGCACGGAGCTACTCTAGCTAATTGCTCCCACTTTGAATATGTATCCAGATTGAGACACTGAGTCATCTAGATTAGTGTCAAAGCTTGCATCAACGTAACCCTTTACGACGGACTCTTTGTCACTTCCATAACCAAGAAACATTTCCTTAGTCCTTTTAGGTAACTAAGGATAATTTTGACCGTTGTCCAGTGATCTTCTCCTGGATCACTATTGTACCCTCTTGCCAAACTCATGGTAAGGTACACAATATGTCTGGTACACAGTATGTCATACTTTATAGAACCTATGGCTGAGGCATAGGGAATGACTTTTATTCTCTCTCTACCTTCTGCCGTGGTCGGGCTTTGAGTCTTACTCAACTTCACACCTTTGCAACACAGGCAAGAACACTTTATTTGAATGATCCATTTTGAATTTCTTCAAAATCTTATCAAGGTATGTACTCATCGAAAGTCTTATCAAGCATCTAAATCTATCTCTATAGATCTTGATGACCAATTTGTAAGTAGCTTTACTGAGGTCTTTCTTTGAAAAACTCCTTTCAAACACTCCTTTATGCTTTCCAGAAAATTATATATCATTTCCGATCAACAATATGTCATTCACATATACTTATCAAAAAAGTTGTAGTGCTCCCACTCACTTTCTTGTAAATACAGGCTTCACCGCAAGTCTGTACAAAACTATATGCTTTGGTCAACTCATCAAAGCGTATATTCCAGCTCCAAGATGCTTGCACTAGTTCCATAGATGGATCGCTGGAGCTTGCACACTTTGTTAGCACCTTTAGGATCGACAGAACCTTTGGTTGCATCATATACAACTCTTTTTTAAGAAATCCATTAAGGAATGCAGTTTTGACATCCACTTGCCAGATTTCATAACATGCGACAATTGCTAACCATATTCAGACAGACCTAAGCATCGCTATGAGTGAGAAAATCTCATCGTAGTCAACACCTTGAACTTCTCGAAAACATTTTGCGACAATTCAAGCTTTGTAGATAGTAACTGATACGTCTCCAACGTATCTATAACTTTTGATTGTTCCATGCTATTATATTATCTATTTTGGATGTTTAATGGGCTTTAATATGCTCTTTTATATTATTTTTGGGACTAACCTATTAACCGAAGGCCTAGTGCCAGTTTCTGTTTTTTTTGCCTATTTCAGTGTTTCGCAGAAAAGGAATACCAAACGGAATCCAAACGGAATGAAACCTTCGTGATGATCTTTCTTGGACCGAAAGCAAACCAGGAGACTTGGAGTGGAAGTCTGGAACTCCGTGAGGCGGCCACGAGATAGGAGGGCGCGCCCCCCACCCTTGTGGGCCCCACGGAGCTCCACCGACGTACTTCTTTCGCCTATATATACTCTTATACCCTAAAAACATCAGGGAGAGCCACGAAACCACTTTTCCACCGCCACAACCTTCTGTACCCGTGAGATCCCATCTTGGGGCTTTTTTCGGCGATCTGTCGGAGGGGGAATCGAGCACGGAGGGCTTCTACATCAACACCATAGCCTCTCCGATGAAGCGTCAGTAGTTTACCACAGACCTTCGGGTCCGTAGTTATTAGCTAGATGGCTTCTCTCTCTTTGATCTTCAATACAAAGTTCTCCTCAATGTTCTTGGAGATCTATTCGATGTAATACTCTTTTGCGATGTGTTAGCCAAGATCCGATGAAATGTGGGTTTATGAACTTGATTATCTATGAATATTATTTGGTTCTTCTCTGAATTCTTATATGCATGATTTGATATCTTTGCAAGTCTCTTCAAATTAACAATTTAGTTTGGCCTACTAGATTGATCTTTCTTGCAATGGGAGAAGTGCTTAGCTTTGGGTTCAATCTTACGGTGTCCTTTCCTAGTGACAGTAGTGGCAGCAAGGCACATATTGTATTGTTTCCATCGAGGATAAAAAGATGGGGTTTATGTCATATTGCCTGAGTTTATCCCTCTACATCATGTCATCTTGCTTAATGTGTTACTCTGTTCTTATGAACTTAATACTCTAGATGCATGCTGGATAGCGGTCGATGTGTGGAGTAATAGTAGTAGATGCAGAATCATTTCGATCTACTTGACATGGACGTGATGCCTATATTCATGATCATTGCCTTAGATATCTTCAAAACTATGCACTTTTCTATCAATTGCTCGGCAGTAATTTGTTCACCCACCGTAATACATGCTATCATGAGAGAAGCCACTAGTGAAACCTATGGCCCCCGGGTCTATTTCTTATTATATTGCATCTCTTTTACTATTTTGCAATCTTTATTTTCCAATCTATACAACAAAATACCAAAAATATTTATCTTACTATCTCTATCAGATCTCACTTTCGCAAGTGACTGTGAAGGGATTGACAACCCCTTTATCGCGTTGGTTGTGAGGTTCTTGATTGTTTGTGTAGGTACTAGGTGACTTGTGTGTTGTCTCCTACTAGATTGATACCTTGGTTCTCAAAAACTGAGGGAAATACTTACGCTACTTTGCTGCATCACCCTTTCCTCTTCAAGGGAAAACCAACGCATGTTCAAGAGGTAGCAAGAAGGATTTCTGGCGCCGTTGCCGGGGAGATCTACGCCAAGTCAAGACATACCAAGTACCTGTTGGGGAACGTAGTAATTTCAAAAATTTCCTACGCACACGCAAGATCATGGTGATGCATAGCATCGAGAGGGGAGAGTGTTGTCTACGTACCCTCGTAGACCGGAAGCGGAAGCGTTATAACAACGCGGTTGATGTAGTCGTACGCCTTCACGGCCCGACCGATCAAGCACCAAAACTACGGCACCTCCGAGTTCTAGCACACGTTCAGCTCGATGACGATCCCCGGACTCCGATCCAGCAGAATGTCGGGGAAGAGTTCCGTCAGCACGACGGCGTGGTGACGATCTTGATGTTCTATCGTCGCAGGGCTTCGCCTAAGCACCGCTACAATATTATCGAGGATTATGGTGGAGGGGGGCACCGCACACGACTAAGAGATCAATGATCAATTGTTGTGTCTCTGGGGTGCCCCCCTGCCCCCATATATAAAGGAGTGGACGAGGGGCCGGCCAAGGAGGGTGGTGCGCCCAAGGGGGGGAGTCCAACTCCCACCGGGAGTAGGACTCCCCTTTTTCCTATTAGGAGTAGGAGAGAGAAGGAAGAGGAAGGAGGGAGGAAGGAAAGGGGGGCCGGCCCCCTCCCAATTCGGATTGGGCTTGGGGGGTGCGCCCCCTCCCTTGCTCCTTTCCCCTCCTTTCCACTAAGGCCCAATAAGGCCCATATACCTCCCGGGGGGTTCCAATAACCTCCCGGTGATGCGGTATTGTCCCAATCTTACCCGGAACCTTTCCGGTGTCCAAATATAGTCGTCCAATATATCGATCTTTATGTCTCGACCATTTCGAGACTCGTCGCCAAGTCCGTGATCACATCTGGGACTCCGATCAACCTTCGTTACATCAAAATATATAAACTCATAATAAAATTGTCATCGTAACGTTAAGCGTGCGGACCCTACGGGTTCGAGAACAATGTAGACATGACCGAGACACATCTCCGGTCAATAACCAATAGCGGAACCTGGATGCTCATATTGGCTCCTACATATTCTACGAAGATCTTTATCGGTCAGACTGCATAACAACATATGTTGTTCCCTTTGTCATCGGTATGTTACTTGCCCGAGATCCGATCGTCAGTATCTCAATACCTAGTTCAATCTCGTTATCGGCAAGTCTCTTTACTCGTTCCGTAATACAGCATCTCGCAACTAACTCATTAGTTGCATTGCTTGCAAGGCTTAAGTGATGTGCATTATCGAGAGGGCCCAGAGATGCCTCTCCGACAATCGGAGTGACAAATCCTAATCTCGAAATACGCCAACCCAACATGTACCTTTGGAGACACCTGTAGAGCACCTTTATAATCACCCAATTACGTTGTGACATTTGGTAGCACACAAAGTGTTCCTCCGGCAAACGGGAGTTGCATAATCTCATAGTCACAGGAACATGTATAAGTCATGAAGAAAGCAATATCAACATACTAAACGATCGGGTGCTAAGCTAATGGAATGAGTCATGTCAATCACATCATTCTCCTAATGATGTGATCCCGTTAATCAAATGACAACGCATGTCTATGGTTAGGAAACATAACCATCTTTGATTAACGAGCTAGTCAAGTAGAGGCGTACTAGTGACGTTTAGTTTGTCTATGTATTCACACAAGTATTATGTTTCCGGTTAATACAATTCTAGCATGAATAATAAACATTTATCATGATATAAGGAAATAAATAATAACTTTATTATTGCCTCTAGGGCATATTTCCTTCAGTCTCCCACTTGCACTAGAGTCAATAATCTAGTTCACATCGCCATGTGATTTAACATCAATAGTTCACATCACCATGTGATTAACACCCATAGTTCACATCAACATGTGACCAACACCCAAAGGGTTTACTA
>NC_041384.1:532527103-532530234 GCF_002162155.2 Triticum dicoccoides
CCGCCGCGGCGCCGCATGGCGCGCCGCTGCCGCCGCTGCCGCCGCGCCACCGCCCCCTAAGCCACCGCCCTGCCGGACCTCTCGCCGGAGGTAGCCGCCGCGTGCCGCCACCGGTTTTTTTATCAAGACCGCTCAGTTTTTTTAGAAACCCTAGATCGGTTTTTTTTCGGATTCGCCTATTTTTTGGGTTCTTCTAGTTAGCGGACGTTCGTCCGAACATTCGTTTTAACGAATGGTTCCTCACCCGTTAGAAACAACTAGCGAACGCTCATTCGTTAGTCTGTTCGTGAGTTTTCTTTTATCGGATTTATTCCGCGATTTTCTCTGATCGCGATTTCTGATCCGATCTTAGATTCTGTTTATCTTTTCGCTCGTTTAACGGAATCAAGCGATTCAAGCGCCTAGAGTTTCGTATCGAAACCCTCTTTCCAGTTAATCAACTCAAACAAGTTTTCTCTACTGTAAAATTTGACCTAGTTTCAGATTAGTAAATGAAGCTTCTTTCTGTCGCTGTTTGACTTCCGTTGCTTCGTTCTATTTGATTCTTTTTGCGTACCGGAGTTCTTAAGTTGAACTTTCTAGTCAACCTCTCTTATTTGAGTTTTGCTTGTGCATCATTGCTTGTTACTTATGTATGTTATTGTTTGCTTGCGATAGAATTCCCGGAGTGCGAAGCGTGTTACTACGAGTCTCTAGGATTCGCGGATCGTCAGCAAGGCAAGTAACACTTTGATCATATCCCATTATTACCCAGTTTTTATGCATTAGTTCCAATCCTCAAACATTGCATGATTAGGATGTCATTAACTTGTGGGTTGGGAAGTAGTTGCTGAGGTAGAACCTATTGCCCTGTTACATTCAAACCCTTGGGAGTTACTTCTACGTATTGCTTATATTGCTATGCTATGCTCATAGACGTGGTTTGGGTTTGAGTGAAATTCATGTCAGATGTGAGATTTTTAATTAATGGTTCAACTTAAGGTGGCAACTTAATCAAAATATATAAACTCATAATAAAATTGTCATCGTAACGTTAAGCGTGCGGACCCTACGGGTTCGAGAACAATGTAGACATGATCGAGACACATCTCCGGTCAATAACCAATAGCGGAACCTGGATGCTCATATTGGCTCCTACATATTCTACGAAGATCTTTATCGGTCAGACTGCATAACAACATATGTTGTTCCCTTTGTCATCGGTATGTTACTTGCCCGAGATCCGATCGTCAGTATCTCAATACCTAGTTCAATCTCGTTATCGGCAAGTCTCTTTACTCGTTCCGTAATACAGCATCTCGCAACTAACTCATTAGTTGCATTGCTTGCAAGGCTTAAGTGATGTGCATTATCGAGAGGGCCCAGAGATGCCTCTCCGACAATCGGAGTGACAAATCCTAATCTCGAAATACGCCAACCCAACATGTACCTTTGGAGACACCTGTAGAGCACCTTTATAATCACCCAATTACGTTGTGACATTTGGTAGCACACAAAGTGTTCCTCCGGCAAACGGGAGTTGCATAATCTCATAGTCACAGGAACATGTATAAGTCATGAAGAAAGCAATATCAACATACTAAACGATCGGGTGCTAAGCTAATGGAATGAGTCATGTCAATCACATCATTCTCCTAATGATGTGATCCCGTTAATCAAATGACAACGCATGTCTATGGTTAGGAAACATAACCATCTTTGATTAACGAGCTAGTCAAGTAGAGGCGTACTAGTGACGTTTAGTTTGTCTATGTATTCACACAAGTATTATGTTTCCGGTTAATACAATTCTAGCATGAATAATAAACATTTATCATGATATAAGGAAATAAATAATAACTTTATTATTGCCTCTAGGGCATATTTCCTTCAGTCTCCCACTTGCACTAGAGTCAATAATCTAGTTCACATCGCCATGTGATTTAACATCAATAGTTCACATCACCATGTGATTAACACCCATAGTTCACATCAACATGTGACCAACACCCAAAGGGTTTACTAGAGTCAATAATCTAGTTCACATCGCTATGTGATTAACACCCAAAGAGTACTGAGGTGTGATCATGTTTTGCTTGTGAGAGAAGTTTAGTCAGCAGGTCTGCCACATTCAGATCCATAAGTATTTTGCAAATTTCTATGTCAACAATGCTCTGCATGGAGCTACTCTAGCTAATTGCTCCCACTTTCAATATGTATCCAGATTGAGACTTAGAGTCATCTAGATCAGTGTCAAAACTTGTATCGACGTAACCCTTTACGACAAACCTTTTGTCACCTCCATAATCGAGAAACATATCCTTATTCCACTAAGGATAATTTTGACCAATGTCCAGTGATCTACTCCTAGATCACTATTGTACTCCCTTGCCAAACTCAGGGCAGGGTATACAATAGGTCTGGTACACAGCATGGCATACTTTATAGAACCTATGGCTAAGGCATAGGGAATGTAACATCCCAAATTCTCAATTTGGAATGTTATACATAGATCATCCATGCATATCATGATTTATTGCATTTCCGTGCCACAATCCTCGAAATCCTAAGCAACTCAAGGACCCACGGAGAGAGTTGGGGATTTTCCGGTTTTCATATTTGATTTTATCACATAATGGAATGAGGATTTTGATTTTAATAATTTTTCTCTCCGAAGAATATTTCATATTAAATCAAATGAGTGGAGATAATATGACTTCTCCAAAATAATTGAAATATTGGAGGAAAAATATTAAAATCATTTATTGGATTTTATTTGGTTTTATTCAGATTTTATTTGCATTAGAAAAATTGCATGTTTTCAAAATTTTATTTTAGGGCCAAGAAAATGTTCAACTCATCCTAAATATTTTATTTAGACGGTGAAAATTTGTTTTGGCATTTTTAGATTTTTATTTATTTATTTAGGATTTTATTTCGGTCGGTGAAGATTAAAAAAAAAGAAAAAAAAGGGGTTCCCGCGCCGACTGGGCCTAAGGCCCAGCCGCGCCAGGCCGCCGCCGCCGCCTCCTGCGCGCGCGCGTCGTCGCCGCCGCCACTCGGACCGGAGTCTGAGTTGGACTCCGCCTCCGCCGCGCCTTGCCCCCTACTCCAAGCCGCCCCGCCCCGTCCTTTATATATGCCCCCCCCCC
>NC_041384.1:532530349-532538481 GCF_002162155.2 Triticum dicoccoides
GCCGCGGCGCCGCATGGCGCGCCGCTGCCGCCGCAGCCGCCGCGCCACCGCCCCCTAAGCCACCGCCCTGCCGGACCTCTCGCCGGAGGTAGCCGCCGCGTGCCGCCACCGGTTTTTTTATCAAGACCGCTCAGTTTTTTTAGAAACCCTAGACCGGTTTTTTTTCGGATTCGCCTGTTTTTTTGGTTCTTCTAGTTAGCGGACGTTCGTCCGAACATTCGTTTTAACGAATGGTTCCTCACCCGTTAGAAACAACTAGCGAACGCTCATTCGTTAGTCTGTTCGTGAGTTTTCTTTTATCGGATTTATTCCGCGATTTTCTCTGATCGCGATTTCTGATCCGATCTTAGATTCTGTTTATCTTTTCGCTCGTTTAACGGAATCAAGCGATTCAAGCGCCTAGAGTTTCGTCTCGAAACCCTCTTTCCAGTTAATCAACTCAAACAAGTTTTCTCTACTGTAAAATTTGACCTAGTTTCAGATTAGTAAATGAAGCTTCTTTCTGTCGCTGTTTGACTTTCGTTGCTTCGTTCTATTTGATTCTTTTTGCGTACCGGAGTTCTTAAGTTGAACTTTCTAGTCAACCTCTCTTATTTGAGTTTTGCTTGTGCATCATTGCTTGTTACTTATGTATGTTATTGTTTGCTTGCGATAGAATTCCCGGAGTGCGAAGCGTGTTACTACGAGTCTCTAGGATTCGCGGATCGTCAGCAAGGCAAGTAACACTTTGATCATATCCCATTATTACCCAGTTTTTATGCATTAGTTCCAATCCTCAAACATTGCATGATTAGGATGTCATTAACTTGTGGGTTGGGAAGTAGTTGCTGAGGTAGAACCTATTGCCCTGTTACATTCAAACCCTTGGGAGTTACTTCTACGTATTGCTTATATTGCTATGCTATGCTCATAGACGTGGTTTGGGTTTGAGTGAAATTCATGTCAGATGTGAGATTTTTAATTAATGGTTCAACTTAAGGTGGCAACTTAATCAAACAACTGGGTGGATTGAGGCACCTGGGGAACCCAGTGTTGTCTGTTTTTTTGGAAATCCCGGGGTACCCGTGTGATCTTCCTATGGACCGCCACCCAGGTTCAAAGGGAACTAAAATGATTCATGCTAGAAACTTCCGTGTGCAGCCACAAGCTATTATGGGCTCTAGCATAGTTGAGTAAGTTACGTGAAGCTCTTGAAGAGGTAGATCAGCAGGTAGTGGGTTTTGTAGGTTTGGTATGGTCTACCCAGAGTAGAGAGTTAACGTTTCTGAAAGACCGTGTCCTGGTCATCCGTTTCTCAAACACCATGTAGTGCGAGAAATCCAACGGAGGCGATCGAGTCTTGTGGGGAAAAGTGCGCAAACCTCTGCAGAGTGTACAATCTAATCATGGTTAGCCGTGTACCCGGTTATGGACAATTCTTGAGTATCTAGTACTTGGGTTATCACATGTATCTCACCATGTTTAACTAATACTGTTGGGTTGTTAATCACTTTAATTGGGATTGAGTTGGGGTTACCTTCTCAATGATGTTTCAACCACCATGATAGTAAAACTAAAATATATTCCTTTGTTGTAGGGAAAAATTGGCTTTTCGCAAACCTATAACCATAGAGCTTTCCACCAGCCATATATGCATATAGTGATAGCATTATCCTGTTTCTGCTCTACTGTGTTATATTGCCAGCATATTCCATGTGCTGACCCATTTTTGGGCTGCAACGTATTATGTTGCAGATTTTTCAGACGAGGAGTAAGGTTCGTTAGGTCGTTGCCGTGCAGCTCAGCTATGCTGTTGGAGTTGATGGACTCACCTTATCTTCCAAGCCTTCCGCTGTTATCGTATTAGATGGCCTTAAGCCATATTCTTGTAATAAGGTCTCTTTGGAGACATTCGATGTAATAAGTGTGTGATTGCTACTCTGTTATAAATCCTTCGAGTACTGTGTGTGTCAGCATTATTGATCCAGGGATGACACTGAAGCATAGAGACTTGACCATGTGAGGTCGGGTCGCTACAAGATGGTATCAGAGCACACGCTGAGTGTAGGACACGACCACTAAGATAAACCCTAGGTCACACTTCTCTTCTCATTTCTGACTCCTCTCCATTTTCTACTCTTTAGGATGACGGAGATGAAGAACAAGTTTGCACAACCGGATGAAGACACACCTTTTGGACGCCACTTGAAGGAAGTCACTAGGTACTTGAACATTGGAATACCAAGCTTCACCGGGACGTACAACGCCACTTTACCTGAAGAGGAGCCCTGGATGATTCAAGTACAAGTTCTAGGAAGGACGTTCTCGCCAACCTCTAAACCCATAGAATTTTCCTTCTACGCACCAACCTGGAGTTTAGGAAAGAGTATGGCATCTCACATCACCATGGGACGCATTGGAGAAGTTTACAACAGGGAGCTTAAGGACACTATTTACCAAATATGTGGGCGCCGAGACGAGCAATGGGAAGTAATCAGCACTAAGAAGGATAGATCCATTGCAGCTTTCATCCAGGAGTTAAACCAGCACATTCGACGTCAGGAGAACCAGATGTGTGCGGACATGATGGACTTGAAGAAGGCGAAGACTAGGATCATCGAGCTGGAGGAAGAACTCAAGTTTACCCGCGATGGATATGAGGAGGAAATCAAGACCCTACTGGAGAAGAATGACGACTTAGTCAAGAAGATCGGAGTATTCATGGGAGGACCACCACCAATAGAAAAAGAAGAAGAACCCAAGGAAATACGCCCCGAGGACTACATCATCATCGACGACACCGATTCCGATCCTAGTGATGATGACTATAAAGACGAAGCTGGAGCAGAAGTCATGGAGTCTTCCACCGATCAAAACTTCTAGATGACCACCAACTATTAGTAGTATTTTCCCCATGTATTTAGTAGTAGTTGAGCACTTGTGCGATAGTTCTAGATCGTTTGTATGCCCTTGCTTGATTGATTGAGTGAAATGACTGTGTTTGTCTCATGTGCATATGGGTAGTGTTTTCTCATTAGACCTCTTCTATTCTAAATCTCTCCCATCTAAACCCCTCAGATGCCTCCGAGACGTGACCCCGGTTTTGCTTTCCCGCGGGAGCTCACCCAGTTGATCCAGCAGCAGAATGCCTTGATGCAATTGCTAGTTCAGAACCATGGCAACAACAACAACAACAACAGCAACAACAACAACCCACCGCCAGTGGACAACCTAGCCCGTTTTCTAAGGTTATAGCCTCCGGTGTTTTCCAGTAGCACCGAGCCTATAGTTGCTGATAATTGGCTACGCCGTATTGGAAGGGAGTTGACCACCGCAGGTTGCATAGATGCTGAGAGGGTGTGCTTTGCCGCACATCAATTGGATGGACCAGCAGCCTCATGGTGGGAGAATTACACAACCACTTTTCATGTAGCCAATATCACTTGGGACCAGTTTCAGCAAGCTTTCCGCACCGCCCATGTCTCAACTGGAGCTATGCAGATGAAGAAGCGGGAGTTCCGCAACCTACGCCAGGGGAACCGTACTGTGGCTCAGTACGTGGATGAGTTTAGCAAATTATCACGCTATGCCCCTGATGATGTGGCCACAGATGCCGCGAAGTAGGAGAAGTTTATGGAAGGGCTGAATGATGAGATGAGCATGCAGTTGATGGTAGCAACCTTCAACAACTACCAGGAGTTGGTAGATAAGGCTCTTATGATTGAAGGGAAACAACAGCAGATTGAGAGCCGCAAGAGAAAGTGTGGACAAGGGAAGTATAACTCAGGAGCTCAGCAGAAGCCTCGCCTAACCCTGAACTCAGGAGGACTTGTTCACAACCATGGAGGTCACAACCACACTGGAGGAGGATCACATAACCACAGTGGTGCTAAGAATGGGAATGGGAATGGAGCTAACAACAATCAGAACCGCTCCAACCCGTCCACTCCCGCCAAAAGAGACTTAAGTCAGGTTACCTGTTTTAAGTGCGGGAAGACAGGGCACTATGCCAATGATTGCCCCGAAGGAAGGAATGGAAACGGAAATGGAAGCGCTGGGAAGAAGCCCAATCCATTCAACAAAGGACAAGTGAACCACGTTAATGTGGAGGAGGTTGAAGAGGAGCCGGACGCAGTAATAAGTAAGTTTTTGGTTAAGTCATTTACCGCTCTTGTTCTTTTCGATACTAGTGCATCGCATTCATACATACCAAGGGGATTCGTGGATAAGTTTAAACTACCAACCCAAACCCTTAGGACCCCTCTTTTAGTGAGTTCACCTGCAGCAGAATATATGGCTAGCCGATGGTGTGATCAGATACCCTTAACCATTGGCACACATGTGTTTCCGTCCGACCTAATTATCTTGGAGTCGCAAGGATTGGATGTGATATTGGGTATGGACTGGATGTCAAAGTATGGAGGAAGCATTGACTGTGCGAGTAAGTTGATTTATCTCACCACCCCGGAGGGAAAAAGGATTAAGTATGTGTCTAGGCATGTGCCAAAAAGGAGCCGAGTGAATGCCCTTACGGGAGTTGTTCAGGAGGAAGTGCCGGTAGTAAAGGATTACCCGGATGTTTTCCCAGAGGAGTTACCAGGCATGCCACCGGACGGAGACATTGAGTTTTTGATAGAGCTGTTGCCAGGTACAGGACCAATATCCAAGAGACCCTATCGGATGCCCGCAAATGATCTGGAAGAAATTAAGAAACAGATCAAGGAGTTATTGGAGAAAGGATACATCCGAAGAAGTTCATCACCTTGGGGAGCCCCGGTACTTTTGGTTGATAAGAAGGATAAATCCCTAAGGATGGTTGTTGATTATCGAGCCTTGAATGAAGTGACGATAAAGAACAAGTACCCACTACCGATGATCAATGATCTGTTTGATAAGTTGCAAGGAGCTAAAGTGTTCTCAAAGATCGATTTACGATCAGGGTATCATCAGTTGAAGATACGAGAGAAGGACATACCAAAGATGGCGTTCACAACGCGATATGGATTATACGAGTACACGGTCATGTCGTTTGGACTGACTAACGCCCCTACCTATTTCATGAGCATGATGAACAAGGTGTTCATGGAGTATTTGGACAAGTTTGTTGTTGTGTTTATTGATGATATCATGGTATACTCGAAGAACGAGGAGGAGCACAAAGAGCATTTGCGTTTAGTTCTCGAGAAGATCAGGGAACACCAGTCGTATGCTAAGTTTAGCAAATGCGAATTTTGGTTAAAGGAAGTTGGGTTCCTTGGACATGTTATATCGGGAGAAGGTATAGCAGTAGACCCCAGCAAAATTCAGTCAGTCACTGAGTGGTTGGCACCCACTTCAGTTAGCGAGATCCGCAGTTTTCTTGGACTTGCAGGATACTACTGGAGATTCGTTGAGAATTTTTCCAAGATTGCAATACCAATGACTGAACTGTTGAAGAAGGATACCAAGTTTAAATGTACAGAAGATTGTGAAGCAAGTTTCCAGGAGTTGAAGAAACGTTTGACTACAACCCCAGTGTTAGTACTGCCAGATATACATAAGGAGTTCCAAGTGTATTGCGACGCCTCTCGCTTAGGACTTGGATGTGTGCTTATGCAGGATGGAAGAGTTGTTTCGTATGCCTCACGACAACTAAAACCTCATGAGTTGAATTATGCCATGCATGATTTGGAGCTAGCAGCCGTAGTGCATGCGTTGAAGACTTGTAGACATTACCTTATTGGAAACCGTTGTGATGTGTACACGGATCACAAGAGTTTGAAGTACAACTTCACCCAGAAGGAGCTGAACCTTAGGCAGAGGAGATGGTTGGAGCTTATAAAGGATTATGACATGAAGCTACACTATCATCCAGGAAAGGCCAATGTCGTAGCAGACGCATTGAGTCGGAAGAGTTATGCTAATATCCTTGGAAGTAAAGGACTGCCGAAGGAATTAGCAAAGGACATCATGGAACTTCGATTAGAGATTGTACCTAGAAGGTTCATTGCCACAATGGAGGTTCAGTTGACATTGCTGGATAAGATTCGGGAAGCCCAGAAAGATGATAAAGAGATTGCCGAGATAAAGGAGAAGATGGGCAAAGGAAAGGCCAAAGGTTTTCGTGAAGATGAGCACGACACCATATGGTTTGAGGACCGAGTTTATGTGCCCAACAACCAGGAGATCAGGAAATTAATACTTCAAGAGGCCCATGACTCACCATACTCGATACACCCCGGAAACACCAAGATGTGTTTGGATTTGAAGGAACATTTCTGGTGGACTGGTATGAAGAAGGATATTGCCGAGTATGTAGCCATATGTGATGTATGTCAGAGAGTTAAGGCAGAACATCAGAAGCCAGCAGGACTGTTACAGCCTATGTCGATACCTGAATGGAAGTGGGATAAACTTGGCATGGACTTTATCACCGGATTACCCAGGACTAAAGCAGGATATGATTCCATATGGGTAGTAGTTGATCGTTTGACCAAAGTAGCTCACTTCATCCCAGTGAAAACCACCTATACAAGTGCAAAGTTGGCCAAGATCTATATGTCTAGGATCGTATGTCTGCATGGAGTTCCGAGGACCATCGTATCGGATCGAGGAACACAGTTTACTTCAAAGTTTTGGCATCAGTTACACCAGACTATGGGAACGAGATTGGAGTTCAGTACAGTGTTTCACCCGCAGACAGATGGACAGATTGAGAGAGTCAATCAAATTTTGGAGGACATGTTGAGAGCCTGTGCGTTAGAATTATGGATCTAGTTGGGATGACAATTTGCCGTATGCAGAGTTCTCATACAACAATAGCTACCAAGCCAGTTTGAAGATGGCACCGTTTGAAGCCATGTATGGACGCAGGTGCAGAACACCGTTGATGTGGGATGAGGTAGGAGACCGACAGTTGTTTGGACCAGACTTGATTAAAGAATCTGAGGAGAAGGTAAAATTGATCCGAGACCGGCTGAAGATTGCTCAGTCCAGGCAGAAGAGTTATGCAGACTCAAAACGCAAGGAGGTAACCTATGAAATTGGAGATAGAGCATATCTGCGAGTATCGCCCTTGCGAGGAGTGAAACGTTTTGGAGTTAAAGGAAAGTTAGCCCCGAGATTTGTAGGACCGTATCGCATTTTGGAACAGATGGGAGAAGTTGCCTACAAGTTGGAGTTACCTGAGGGACTGTCAGGAGTCCACGATGTGTTCCACGTTTCACAGCTGAAGAAGTGTCATGCTGAGATGGCGGACATACCATTAAGAGATACAGTACCCTTGGAGGCGATTCAGTTGGACAGTGATTTGACTTACGAGGAGAATCCAGTTAAGATTCTTGAGTTTGCCAGCAGAGTCACCCGCAGTAAGGTTATCAAGTTTTGCAAAGTTCAGTGGAGCCACCATACCGAGGATGAAGCTACCTGGGAACAAGAGGATGATCTCCGAAAGGACCACCCATACCTATTTTCTAGCCAACCCGAATCTCGAGGGCGAGATTCATCTTAAGGGGGGTAGGTTTGTAACATCCCAAATTCTCAATTTGGAATGTTATACATAGATCATCCATGCATATCATGATTAATTGCATTTTCGTTCCGTAATCCTCGAAATCCTAAGCAACTCAAGGACCCACGGAGAGAGTTGGGGATTTTCCGGTTTTCATATTTGATTGTTATCAGATAATGGAATGAGGATTTTGATTTTAATAATTTTTCTCTCCAAAGAATATTTCATATTAAATCAAATGAGTGGAGATAATACGACTTCTCCAAAATAATTGAAATATTGGAGGAAAAATATTAAAATCATTTATTGGATTTTATTTGGTTTTATTCGGATTTTATTTGCATTAGAAAAATTGCATGTTTTCAAAAATTTGTTTTAGGGCCAAGAAAATGTTCAACTCGTCCTAAATATTTTATTTAGATGGTGAAAATTTGTTTGGCATTTTTAGATTTTTATTTATTTTTTTATGATTTTATTTCGGTCGGTGAAGTTTAAAAAAAAGGGTTCATGTGCCGACTGGGCCTAAGGCCCAGCCGCGCCAGGCCGCCGCCGCAGCCTCCTGCGCGCGCGCGCCGCCGCTCCCGCCACTCGGACCGGAGTCCGAGTTGGACTCCGCCTCCGCCGCGCCTTGCCCCCTACTCCAAGCCGCCCCGCCCCGTCCTTT
>NC_041384.1:532538795-532545168 GCF_002162155.2 Triticum dicoccoides
CCGCCGCCGCTTGCCGCCGCCGCCTGCCACCGCCGCCCCCTAAGCCGCTGCCCCGCCGGACCTCTCGCTAGAGATAGCCGCCGCGCCCCGCCGCTGGTTTTTTTATAAAGACCGTTCGTTTTTTTAGAAACCCTAGATCCATTTTTTTTGGATTCGTCGTTTTTTTGGTTCTTCTAGTTAGCGGACGTTCGTCCGAACGTTCGTTTTAATGAACGGTTCCTCACCCGTTAGAAGCAACTAACGAGCGCTCGTTCGTTAGTCTGTTCGTGAGTTTTCTTTTATCGGATTTATTCCGTGATTTTCTCAGATCGTGATTTCTGATCCGATCTTAGATTCTGTTTATCTTTTCGCTCGTTTAACGGAATCAGGTGATTCAAGCGCCTGGAGTTTCGTCTCGAAACCCTCTTTCCGGTTAATCAACTCAAACAAGTTTTCTGTACTGTAAAATTTGACCTAGTTTCAGATTAGTAAACGAAGCTTCTTTCTTTCGTTGTTTGACTTTCGTTGCTTCGTTTGATTTGATTCTTTTTGCGTACCAGAGTTCTTAAGTTGAACTTTATGGTCAACCTCTCTTATTTGAGTTTTGATTGTGCATCATTTCTTGTTACTTATGTATGTTATTGTTTGCTTGCGATAGAATTCCCAGAGTGCGAAGCGTGTTACTACGAGTCTCTAGGATTCGCGGATCCTCAGCAAGACAAGTAACACTTTGATCATATCCCATTATTACCCAGTTTTTATGCATTAGTTCCAATCCTCAAACATTGCATGATTAGGATGTCATTAACTTGTGGGTTGGGAAGTAGTTGCTGAGGTAGAACCTATTGCCCTGTTACATTCTGACCCTTGGGAGTTACTTCTACGTATTGCTTATATTGCTATGCTATGCTTGTAGACGTGGTTTGGGTTTGAGTGAAATTCATGTCAGATGTGAGATTGTTAATTAATGGTTCGACTTAAGGTGGCAACTTAATCAAACAACTGGGTGGATTGAGGCACCTGGGGAACCCAGTGTTGTCTGTTTTTTTGGAAATCCCGGGGTACCCGTGTGATCTTCCTATGGACCGCCACCCAGACTCAAAGGGAACTGAGATGATTCATGCTAGAAACTTCCGTGTGCAGCCACAAGCTATTATGGGCTCTAGCATAGTTGAGTAAGTTACTTGAAGCTCTTGAAGAGGTAGATCAGCAGGTAGTGGGTTTTGTAGGTTTGGTATGGTCTACCCAGAGTAGAGAGTTAACGTTTCTGAAAGACTGTGTCTCGGTCATCCGTTTCTCAAACACCATGTAGTGCGAGAAATCCAACGGAGGTGATCGAGTCTTGTGGGGAAAAGTGCGCAAACCTCTGTAGAGTGTACAATCTAATCATGGTTAGCCGGGTCCCCGGTTATGGACAATTCTTGACTATCTAGTACTTGGGTTATCACATGTATCTCACCATGTTTAACTAATACTGTTGGGTTGTTAATCACTTTAATTGGGATTGAGTTGGGGTTACCTTCTCAATGATGTTTCAACCACCATGATAGTAAAATTAATATCTATTCCTTTGTTGTAGGGAAAAATTGGCTTTTCGCAAACCTATAACCATAGAGCTTTCCACCAGCCATATATGCATATAGTGATAGCATTATCCTGTTTCTGCTCTACTGTGTTATATTGCCAGCATATTCCATGTGCTGGCCCGTTTTCGGGCTACAACGTATTATGTTGCAGACTTTTCAGACGAGGAGTAAGGTTCGTTAGGTCGTTGCCGTGCATCTCGGCTATGCCGTTGGAGTTGGTGGACTCACCTTATCTTCCAAGTCTTCCGCTGTTATCGCATTAGATGGCCTTAAGCCATATTCTTGTAATAAGGTCTCTTTGGAGACATTCGATGTAATCAGTGTGTGATTGCTACTCTGTTATAAATCCTTCGAGTACTGTGTGTGTCAGCATTACCGATCCAGGGATGACACTGAAGCATAGAGACTTGACCATCTGAGGTCGGGTCGCTACAGGGAATGACTTTCATTCTCTCTCTATCTTCTGCCGTGGTCGGGTTTTGAGTCTTACTCAACTTCACACCTTTGTAACACAGGCAAGAACTCCTTCTTTGACTGTTCCATTTTGAACTACTTCAAAATCTTGTCAAGGTATGTACTCATTGAAAAACTTATCAAGCGTCTTGATCTATCTCTATAGATCTTGATGCTCAATATGTAAGCAGCTTCACCGAGGTCTTTCTTTGAAAAACTCCTGTCAAATATTCCTCTATGCTTTGCAGAATAATTCTACATTATCTACGATCAAGAATATGTCTTTCACATATACTTATCAGAAATGCTGTAGTGCTCCCACTCACTTTTTGTAAATACAGGCTTCACCGCAAGTCTGTATAAAACTATATGCTTTGATCAACTTATCAAAGCGTATATTCCAACTCTGAGATGCTTGCACCAGTCCATAGATGGATCGCTGGAGCTTGCATATTTTGTTAGTACCTTTAGGATTGACAAAACCTTCTGGTTGCATCATATACAACTCTTCTTTAATAAATCCATTAAGGAATGCAGTTTTGTTTATCCATTTGCCAGATTTCATAAAATGCGGCAATTGCTAACATGATTCGAATAGATTTAAGCATAGATACGAGTGAGAATGTCTCATCGTAGTCAACACCTTGAACTTGTCGAAAACCTTTTTGCGACAATTCTAGCTTTGTAGATAGTAACACTACTATCAGCGTCCGTCTTCCTCTTGAAGATCCATTTAATCTCAATGGCTCGCCGATCTTTTGGGCAAGTCAATCAAAGTCCATACTTTGTTCTTATACATGGATCTCATCTCAGATTTCATGGCCTTAAGCCATTTCGCGGAATCTGGGCTGATCATCGCTTCCTCATAGTTCGTAGGCTCATCATGGTCAAGTAACATGACCTCCAGAACAGGATTACCGTACCACTCTGGTGTGGATCTCACTCTGGTTTACCTACGAGGTTCGGTAGTAACTTGATCTGAAGTTACATGATCATCATCATTAGCTTCCTCACTAATTGGTGTAGTAGTCACAGGAACAGATTCCTGTGATGAACTACTTTCCAATAAGGGAGCAGGTACAGTTACCTCATCAAGTTCTACTTTTCTCCCACTCACTTATTTCGAGAGAAACTCCTTCTCTAGAAAGGATCCATTCTCAGCAATGAATATCTTGCCTTCGGATCTGTGATAGAAGGTGTACCCAACATTTTTCTTTTGGGTATCCTATGAAGATGCACTTCTCCGATTTGGGTTTGAGCTTATCAGGTTGAAACTTTTTCACATAAGCATTGCAACCTCAAACTTTAAGAAACGACAGCTTAAGTTTCTTGCCAAACCATAGATCATATGGTGTCGTCTCAACGGATTTAGATGGTGCCCTATTTAACATGAATGTAGCTGTCTCTAATGCATAACCCCAAAACGATAGTGGTAAATCGGTAAGAGACATCATAGATCGCACCATATCTAATAAAGTACGGTTACGACGTTTGGACACACCATTACACTGTGGTGTTCCGGGTGGCGTGAGTAGTGAAACTATTTCACATTGTTTTAACTGAAGGCCAAACTCGTAACTCAAATATTTTACTTCTGCGATCATATCGTAGAAACTTTTATTTTTGTTATGATGATTCTCCACTTCACTCTGAAATTCTTTGAACTTTTCAATTGTTTCAGACTTATGTTTCATCAAGTAGATATACCCATATCTGCTCAAATCATCTGTGAAGGTCAGAAAATAACGATACCCGCCGCGAGCCTCAACACTCATCGGACTGCATACATCAGTATGTATTATTTCCAATATGTCAGTTGCTCGCTCCATTGTTCTGGAGAACGGAGTCTTAGTCATCTTGCCCATGAGGCATGGTTCGCAAGCATCAAAATGATTCATAATCAAGTGATTCCAAAAGCCCATCAGCATGGATTTTCTTCATGCACTTTACACCAATATGACCTAAACGGCGGTGCCACAAATAAGTTGCACTATCATTATTAACTTTGCATCCTTTGGCTTCAATATTATGAGAATGTGTATCACCACAATCGAGATCCAACAAACCATTTTCATTGGGTGTATGACCATAGAAGGTTTTATTCATGTAAACAGAACAACAATTTATTCTCTTACTTAATTGAATAACTGTATTGCAATAAACATGATCAAATCATATTCATGGTCAACGCAAACACCAAATAACACTTATTTAGGTTCAACACTAATCCCGAAAGTATAGGGAGTGTGCGATGATGATCATATCAATCTTGGAACCACTTCCAACACACATCGTCACTTCACCCTTAACTAGTCTCTGTTCATTCTGCAACTCCCGTTTCGAGTTAATGTAGCGACCCAACCTCAGATGGTCAGGTCTCTGTGCTTCAGTGTCATCCCTAGATCGGTTATGTTGACACAGACAGTACTCGAAGGATTTATAACAGAGTAGCAATCACACACTTATTACATCGAATGTCTCAAGAGAGAACTTATTACAATAATATGGCTTAAGGCCATCTAATACGATAACAGCGGAAGGCTTGGAAGATAAAGTGAGTCCATCAACTCCAACGACATAACTGAGCTGCACGGCAACGACCTAACGAACCTTACTCCTCGTCTGAAAAGTCTGCAACATAATACGTTGCAGCCCAAAACGGGTCAGCACATGGAATATGCTGGCAAAGTAACACAATAGAGCAAGAACAAAATAATGCTATCACTACATGCATATTTGGCTGGTGGAAAGCTCTATGGTTACAGCTTTGCGAAAAGCCAATTTTTTCCTACAACAAAGGAATAGATTTTTTTTACTTTTACTATCATGGTAGTTGAAACATCATTGAGAAGGTTCCTCCAACTCAATCCCAATTAAAGTGATTAACAACCCAACAATATTAATTAAACATGATGAGATACATGTGATAACCCAAATACTAGATACTCAAGAATTGTCCATAACCGGGGACACGGCTAACCATGATTAGATTGTACACTCTGCAGAGGTTTGCGCACTTTTCCCCACAAGACCCGATCTCCTCCGTTGGATTTCTCGCACTACAGGGTGTTTGAGAAACGGATGACCGAGACACAGTCTTTCAGAAACATTAACTCTCTACTTCGAACAGACCATACCAAACCTACATCCCACTACCTGCTGATCTGCCTCTTCAAGAGCTTCACGTAACTTACTCAACTATGCTAGAGCCCATAATAGCTTGTGGCTGCACATGGAAGTTTCGAGCATGAATCATCTCAGTTCCCTTTGAGCCCGGGTGGCGGTCCAATAGGAAGATCACACGGGTACTCCGGGATTTCCAAAAAATACAGGCAACACTGGGTACTCCAGGTGCCTCAATCCACCCAGTTGTTTGATTAAGTTGCCACCTTAAGTTGAACCATTGATTTAACAATCTCACATCTGTCATGGATTTCACTCAAACCCAAACCACGTCTACTAGCATAGCATAGCATAGTAATATAAGCAACACGTAGAGTAACTCCCAGGGGTTTGAATGTAACAGGGCAATAGGTTCTACCTCATCAAGTACTTCCCAACCCACAAGTTAATGACATCCTAATCATGCAATGTTTGAGGATTGGAACTAATGCATAAAAACTGGGTGATAAAGGGGTATGATCAAAGTGTTACTTGCCTTGCTGACGACCTGCGAAACCTAGGGACTCGTAGTAGCACGCTTCGCACTCTGGGTGTTCTATCGCAAGCAAACAATAGCATACATAAGTAACAAGCAACGATGCACAAGAAAAACTCAAATAAAAGAGGTTGACTAGAAAGTTCAAATTAAGAACTCTGGTTCGCAAAAAGAATCAAATCAAACGGAGCAACAAAACTCAAACGGCGAAAGAGAGAAGCTTTGTTTACTAATCTGAAACTAGGTCAAATTTTACAGTAGAGAAAACTTGTTTGAGTTGGTTAAACGTAAAGAGGGTTTCGAGACGAAACTTCAGGCGCTTGAGTCGCCTGATTCCGACTAACGAGCGAAAAGATAAATAGAAAGTAAGATCGGATCAGAAATCGCGATCAGAGAAAATCGCGGATTAAATCTGATAAAAGAAAACTGATGAACAGACTAACGAACGAGTGTTCGTTAGTTGTATCTAACGGGCGAAGAACCATTTGTTAAAACGAACGTTCGGACGAACGTCCGCTAACTAGAAGAACCAAGAAAACCGGCAATCTGAAAAAAATGAATCTAGGGTTTCAAGAAAAACCGAACGGTTTTAGAAAGGAAAACCGGCGGCGGATCTGGCGACTATGTCCGGCGAGGGGCTCCGGCAGGGCGGGGTGCGGGCGGCGGGGCGGCGGCAGCAAGCGACGGCGGTGGGGCT
>NC_041384.1:532545850-532554008 GCF_002162155.2 Triticum dicoccoides
GGCGGCGGCGAGGCAGGCGGCGGCAGCGGCTGCGGCTTGGGGCGGCGGGGCAGGCGCGGTGGGGTGGCGGTTTGGGTGGCGGGGTGGCGGCTTATAAAGGGGCAGGGGCGGTGGCTTGCTTGGGCGAGGGGGCGCCCGGGGAGGAGTCCGAGCCGAACTCTCCTCGGCGTCCGTGCCGGGCACGGCGGCGCGGGCGAGGGAGGCGGTGGCGCGGGCGGGCCTTAGGCCCAGTCGGGTGCGGGAACTCTTTTTTTAAAATAATTTTGCTGACGGAAATAAAATCCTAGAAAAATAAATAAAAAATCTAAAAATGCCAAAACAAATTTTCACCGTCTAAATAAAATATTTAGAACGAGATGAACATTTTCTTGGCCCTAAAATGAAATTTTGAAAACGTGCAATTTTTTTCTAATGCAACAAAATTGCTATAAAATCCCAATGGAACAAATATTTGATTTTAATATTTTTCCTCCAACATTTCATTTATTTTGGAGAAGTCATCTTATCTCGTCTCTTGTATTTTAATATGAAATATTATCAGAGAGAAAAATAATTAAAACCAAAATCCTCGTTTCAAAATTTGATAAAAGAATCAAATGTGAAAACCGGGAAATCCCCAACTCTCTCCGAGGGTCCTTGAGTTGCTTAGGATCTCGAGGATTATGGAACGGAAAGCAATAAAACCTGATATGCAATGATGATCTAATATATAACATTCCAAATTGAAAATTTGGGGTGTTACAAACCTACCCCCCTTAAGATGAATCTCGCCCTCGAGATTTGGGCTGGCTAGAAAATAGGTGCGGGTGGTCTTTGCGGAGATCATCCTCTTGCTCCCAGGTGGCTTCGTCCTCGGCATGGTGGCTCCACTGAACTTTACAAAACTTGATAACCTTACTTCGGGTGATTCTACTGGCAAACTCAAGAATCTTAACTGGTTTCTCCTCATAAGTCAAATCACTGTCCAACTGAATCGCCTCCAGGGGTACTGTATCTCTTAGCGGTATATCTGCCATCTCGGCATGACACTTCTTCAGCTGTGAAACGTGGAACACATCGTGGACTCCTGACAATCCCTTAGGTAACTCCAACTTGTAGGCAAATTCTCCCATCCGTTCCACAATGCGATACGGTCCTACAAATCTCGGGGCTAACTTTCCTTTAACTCCAAAACGTTTCACTCCTCGCAAGGGCGATACTCGCATATATGCTCTATCTCCAATTTCGTAGATTACCTCCTTGCGTTTTGAGTCTGCATAACTCTTCTGCCTGGACTGAGTAATCTTCAGTCGGTCTCGGATCAATTTTACCTTCTCCTCAGACTCCTTGATCAAGTCTGGTCCAAACAACTGTCGGTCTCCTACCTCGTCCCACATTAACGGTGTTCTGCATCTTCGTCCATACAGGGCTTCAAACGGTGCCATCTTCAAACTGGCTTGATAGCTATTGTTGTAGGAAAACTCTACGTATGGCAAATTTTCATCCCAACTAGATCCATAATCTAGCTCACAGGCTCTCAACATGTCCTCCAAAATTTAGTTCACTCTCTCGGTCTGTCCATCTGTCTGTGGGTGAAAAGTTGTGCTGAACTCTAACCTTGTTCCCAAAGTCTAATGTAACTGATGCCAGAACTTTGAAGTAAACTGTGTTCCTCTATCTGATACAATGGTCCTCGGAACTCCATGCAGACATACGATCCTGGACATATATATCTTGGCCAACTTTGCACTTGTATAAGTGGTTTTCACTGGGAGTAAGTGAGCTACTTTGGTCAAGCGATCAACTACTACCCATATGGAATCATATCCTGCTTTGGTCCTGGGCAATCCGGTGATAAAGTCCATGCCCAGTTTATCCCACTTCCATTCGGGTATCGGCATAGGCTGTAACAGTCCTGCTGGCTTCTGATGTTCTGCCTTAACTCTCTGACATACATCACATACGGCGACATACTCGGCAATATCCTTCTTCATACCGGTCCACCAGAAACGTTCCTTCAAATCCAAATACATCTTGGTGTTTCCGGGGTGTATCGAGTATGGTGAGTCATGGGCCTCTTGAAGTATTAACTTCCTGATCTCCTGGTTATTGGGCACATAAACTCGGTCCTTAAAGCATAGGGTATCGTGCTCATCTTCACGAAAACCTTGGGCCTTTCCTTTGCTCATCTTCTCCTTTATCTCAGCAATCTCCTTGTCCTCTTTCTGGGCTTCCCGAATCTTATCCAGCAATGTCGACTGGACCTCCATTATTGCAATAAATCCTCTAGGAACAATCTCCAATCGAAGTTCCATGATGTCCTCTGCTAATTCCTTCGGCAGTCCCTTACTTTCAAGGATATTAGCATAACTCTTCCGGCTCAAAGCGTCTGCTACGACATTGGCCTTTCCTAGATGATAGTGTAGTTTCATGTCATAATCCTTTATAAGCTCCAACCATCTCCTCTGTCGAAGGTTCAGTTCCTTCTGGGTGAAAATGTATTTCAAACTCTTATGGTCCGTGTACACATCACAACGGTTTCCAATAAGGTAATGTCTCCAGGTCTTCAATGCATGCACTACGGCTGCTAACTCCAAATCATGCGTGGCATAGTTCAACTCATGAGGTTTTAGTTGTCGTTAGGCATATGAAACAACTCTCCCGTCCTACATAAGCACACATCCAAGTCGTAAGCGTGAGGCATCGTAGTACACTTGGAACTCCTTATGTATATCTGGCAGTGTTAGCACTGGCGCTGTAGTCAAACGTTTCTTCAATTCCTGGAAACTTGCCTCGCAATCTTCTGTCCATTTAAACTTAGTATCCTTCTTTAACAGTTCAGTCGTTGGCTTTGCAATCTTGGAAAAATTCTCAATGAATCTCCGGTAGTATCCTGCGAGTCCAAGAAAACTGCGGATCTCGCTAACAGAAACGGGTGCCAACCATTCAGTGACTGACTGAATTTTGTTGGGGTCTACTACTATACCTTCTCCCGATATAACATGTCCAAGGAACCCGACTTCCTTCAACCAAAATTCACATTTGCTAAACTTAGCATACAACTGGTGTTCCCTGAGTTTCTCGAGAACTAAGCGCAAATGCTCCTTATGCTCCTCCTCGTTCTTCGAGTATACCATAATATCGTCAATAAACACCACAACAAACTTGTCCAAATACTCCATGAACACCTTGTTCATCATGCTCATGAAATAGGCAGGGGCGTTAGTCAGTCCAAATGACATGACCGTGTACTCGTATAATCCATATCGTGTTGTGAATGATGTCTTCGGTATGTCCTTCTCTCGTATCTTCAACTGATGATACCCCGATCGCAAATCGATCTTCAAAAACACTTTAGCTCCTTGCAACTGATCAAACAGACCGTTGATCATCGGTAGTGGGTACTTGTTCTTAATTGTCACTTCATTTAATGTTCGATAATCAACAACCATCCTTAGGGATTTATCCTTCTTCTCAACCAAAAGTACTGGGGCTCCCCAAGGTGATGAACTTCTTCGGATGTATCCTTTCTCCAATAATTCCTTGATATGTTTCTTAATTTCTTCCAGATCATTTGCGGTCATCCGATAGGGTCTCTTGGATATTGGTCCTGTACCTGGCAACAGCTCTATCAAAAACTCAATGTCTCTATCCGGTGGCATGCTTGGTAACTCCTCTAGAAAAACATCCGGGTAATCCTTCACTACAGGCACTTCCTCCTGAACAACTCCCGTAAGGGCATTCACTTGACTCCTCCTAGGCACATGCCTAGATACATACTTAATCCTTTTTCCTTCCGGGGTGCTGAGATAAATCGACTTACTAGCACAGTCAATGCTTCCTCCAAACTTTGACATCCAGTCCATACCCAATATCACATCCAGTCCTTGTGACTCCAAGATAATTAGGTCAGACGGAAAAACATGTGTACCAATGGTTAAGGGTATCTGGTCACACCATCGGCTGGCCATATACTCTGCTCCGGGTGAACTTACTAAAAGAGGGGTCCTAAGGGTTTGGGTTGGTAGTTTAAACTTATCCACGAATCCCCTTGATATGTATGAATGCGATGCACCAGTATCGAAAAGAAGAAGAGCGGTAAATGACTTAACCAAAAACTTACCTATTACCGCGTCCGGCTGCTCTTCAACCTCCTCCACGTTAACGTGGTTCACTTGTCCTTTGTTGAATGGATTTGGCTTCTTCCCAGCGCTCCCATTTCCATTTCCATTCTTTCCTTCAGGGCACTCTGTGGCGTAGTGTCCAGTCTTCCCGCACTTGAAACATGTAACATGACTTAAGTCCCTTTTGGCGGGTGTGGCTGGGTTGGGGCGGTTATGATTATTGTTGGTTCCGTTCCCATTCCCATTCTTAGAACCATTGTGGTTATGCGATCCTCTTCCAGTGTGGTTGTGACCTCCATGGTTATGAACAAGTCCTCCCAAGTTCGGGGTTAGGCGAGGTTTCTGCTGAGCTCCTGAGTTATACTTCCCTTGTCCATACTTCCTCTTGCGGCTCTCAATCTGCTGTTGCTTCCCTTCAATCATAAGAGCCTTATCTACCAACTCCTGGTAGTTGTTGAAGGTTGCTACGATCAACTGCATACTCATCTCATCATTCAGCCCTTCCATAAACTTCTCCTGTTTCGCTGCATCTGTGGCCACATCATCAGGGGCGTAGCGAGATAACTTGCTAAACTCATCCACGTACTGAACCACAGTACGGTTCCCTTGGCGCAGGTTGTGAAACTCCCGCTTCTTCATCTGCATAGCTCCATTTGAGACATGGGCGGTGCGGAAAGCTTGCTAAAACTGGTCCCAAGTGACATTGGCTATAGGAAAAGTGGCTGTGTAATTCTCCCATCATGAGGCTGCTGGTCCATCCAATTGATGTGCGGCGAAGCGCACCCTCTCAGCATCTGTGCAACCTGCGGTGGTCAACTCTCTTCCAATACGGCGTAGCCAATCATCAGCAACTATAGGCTCGGTGCTACTAGAAAACACCAGCGGCTGTAACCTTAGAAAACGGGCTAGGTTGTCCACGGGCGGCGGGTTGTTGTTGTTGTTGTTGCCCTGGTTCTGAACTAGCAATTGCATCAACGTATTCTGCTGTTGGATCAACTGGGTGAGCTCCGGTGGGAAGGCAAAAACGGTGTCACGTCTAGGAGACATCTGAGGGGTTTAGATGGAAGAGATTTAGAATAGAAAAGAGGTCTAATGAGGAAACACTACCCATATGCACATGAGACAAACACAATCATTTCACTCAATCAATCAAGCAAGGGCATACAAACGATCTAGAACTATCGCACAAATGCTCAACTACTACTAAATACATGGGGGAATACTAGTGATATATGGTAGTCATCTAGAAATTTTGATCGGTGGAAGACTCCATGATGTCTGCTCCAGCTTCGTCTTCATAGTCATCATCACTAGGATCGGAATCGGTGTCATCGATGATGATGTAGTTGTCCGGGCAAGTGGGATCTTCGTCTTCGTCTCCCGGTGCTGGTCCTCCCGCGATTACTCCGATCTTCTTGACTAGGTCGTCATTCTTCTCCAGTAGTGTCTTGATTTCCTCCTCATATCCATCGCATGTAAACTAGAGTTCTTCCTCCAGTTCGATGATCCTAGTCTTCGCCTTCTTCAAGTCCATCATGTCCGCGCTCATCTGGTTCTTCTGGCGTCGAATGTGTTGATTTAACTCCTGAATGAAGGCTGCAATGGATCTATCCTTCCTGGTGCTGATTACTTTCCACTGCTCGTCTCGGCGCCCACATATTTGGTAAATAGTGTCCTTAAGTTCCCTGTTGTAAACTTCTCCAATGCGTCCAATGGTAATGTGGGCGCCCAGGTGGGTGCTTCGAAAGAAAACTCTATGGGTTTAGAAGTTGACGAGAACGTCCTTCCTGGAACTTGTACTTGAATCATCCAGCGCTCCTCTTCAGGTAAAGTGGCGTTGTACGTCCCGGTGAAGCTTGGTATTCCAATGTTCAAGTACCTAGTGACTTCCTTTAAGTGACATCCAAAAGGTGTGTCTTCATCCGGTTGTGCAAACTTGTTCTTCATCTCCGTCATCCTAAAGAGTAGAAAATGGAGAGGAGTCAAAAATGAGAAGAGAGGTGTGACCTAGGGTTTATCTTAGTGGTCGTGTCCTACACTAAGCGTGTGCTCTGATACTATCTTGTAGCGACCCGACCTCAGATGGTCAAGTCTATGTGCTTCAGTGTCATCCCTGGATCGGTAATGCTGACACACACAGTACCCGAAGGATTTATAACAGAGTAGCAATCACACACTTATTACATCGAATGTCTCAAGAGAGAACTTATTACAATAATATGGCTTAAGGCCATCTAATACGATAATAGCAGAAGGCTTGGAAGATAAAGTGAGTCCATCAACTCCAACGGCATAAATGAGCTTCACGACAATGACCTAACGAACCTTACTCCTCGTCTGAAAAGTATGCAACATAATACGTTGCAGCCCGAAACGGGTCAGCACATAGAATATGCTAGCAAAGTAACACAGCAGAGCAAGAACAAAATAATGCTATCACTACATGCATATTTGGCTGGTGGAAAGCTCTATGGTTACAGTTTTGCGAAAAGCCAATTTTTCCCTACAACAAAGGAATAGATTTTTTTTACTTTTACTATCATGGTAGTTGAAACATCATTGAGAAGGTTCCTCCAACTCAATCCCAATTAAAGTGATTAACAACCCAACAATATTAATTAAACATGATGAGATACATGTGATAACCCAAGTACTAGATACTCAAGAATTGTCCATAACCGAGGACACGGCTAACCATGCTTAGATTGTACACGCTGCAGAGGTTTGCGCACTTTTCCCCACAAGACCCGATCTCCTCCGTTGGATTTTTCGCACTACAGGGTGTTTGAGAAACGGATGACCGAGACACAGTCTTTCAGAAACATTAACTCTCTACTCCGGACAGACCATACCAAACCTACATCCCACTACCTGCTGATCTGCCTCTTCAAGAGCTTCACGTAACTTACTCAACTATTCTAGAGCCCATAATAGCTTGTGGCTGCACACGGAAGTTTCTAGCATGAATCATCTCAGTTCCCTTTGAGCCTGGGTGACGGTCCATAGGAAGATCACACGGGTACTCCGGGATTTCCAAAAAATACAGGCAACACTGGGTACTCCAGGTGCCTCAATCCACCCAGTTGTTTGATTAAGTTGCCACCTTAAGTTAAACCATTGATTTAACAATCTCACATCTGTCATGGATTTTACTCAAACCCAAACCACGTCTACGAGCATAGCATAGCATAGTAATATAAGCAACACGTAGAGTAACTCCCAAGGGTTTGAATGTAACAGGGCAATAGGTTCTACCTCATCAAGTACTTCCCAACCCACAAGTTAATGACGTCCTAATCATGCAATGTTTGAGGATTGGAACTAATGCATAAAAACTGGGTGATAAAGGGGTATGATCAAAGTGTTACTTGCCTTGCTGACGACCCTGCGAAACCTAGGGACTCGTAGTACCACGCTTCGCACTCCGGGTGTTCTATCGCAAGCAAACAATAGCATACATAAGTAACAAGCACCGATGCACAAGCAAAACTCAAATAAAAGAGGTTGACCAGAAAGTTCAAATTAAGAACTCTGGTTCACAAAAAGAATCAAATCAAACGGAGCAACGAAACTCAAACGGCGAAAGAGAGAAGCTTCGTTTACTAATCTAAAACTAGGTCAAATTTTTACAGTAGAGAAAACTTGTTTGAGTTGGTTAAACGTAAAGAGCGTTTCGAGACGAAACTTCAGGCGCTTGAATCGCCTGATTCCGACTAACGAGCGAAAAGATAAACAGAAACAAAGATCGGATCAGAAATCGCGATCAGAGAAAATCGTGGATTAAATCCGATAAAAGAAAACTGACGAACAGACTAACAAACGAGCGTTCGTTAGTTGTATCTAACGAGCGAAGAACCATTCGTTAAAACGAACGTTCGGACGAACGTCCGCTAACTAGAAGAACCAAGAAAACCGGCGATCCGAAAAAAACGAATCTAGGGTTTTCAAGAAAAACCGAACGGTTTTAGAAAGGAAAACCGACAGCGGATCCGGCGACTACCTCCGGCGAGGGGCTCCGGCGGGGCGGGGTGCGGGCGGTGGGGCGGCGGCGGCTC
>NC_041384.1:532554582-532589292 GCF_002162155.2 Triticum dicoccoides
GGCGAGGCAGGCGGCGTCAGCGGCAAGCGGCGGCGGCGGCTGCGACTTGGGGCGGCGGGGCAGGCGCGGTGGGGTGGTGGTTTGGGCGACGGGGTGGCGGCTTATAAAGGGGCGGGGGCGGGGGCTTGCTTGGGCGAGGGGGCACCCAGGGAGGAGTCCGAGCCGGACTCTCCTCGGCATCCGTGCCGGGCACAGCGGCGTGGGCGAGGGAGGCGGTGGCGCGGGCGGGCCGGCCTGGCTCGGCTGGGCCTTAGGCCCAGTCGGGCGTGGGAACTCTTTTTTTAAAATAATTTTGCTGATGGAAATAAAATCCTAGAAAAATAAGTAAAAAATCTAAAAATGCCAAAACAAATTTTCACCGTCTAAATAAAATATTTAGAACGAGATGAACATTTTCTTGGCCCTAAAATGAAATTTTGAAAACGTGCAATTTTTTTCTAATGCAACAAAATTGCTATAAAATCCAAATGTAACAAATATTTGATTTTAATATTTTTCCTCCAACATTTCATTTATTTTGGAGAAGTCATCTTATCTCCTCTCTTGTATTTTAATATGAAATATTATCGGAGAGAAAAATAATTAAAACCAAAATCCTCGTTTCAAAATTTGATAAAAGAATCAAATATGAAAACCGGGAAATCCCCAACTCTCTCCGAGGGTCCTTGAGTTGCTTAGGATTTTGAGGATTACGGAACGGAAAGCAATAAAACCTGATATGCAATCATGATCTAATGTATAACATTCCAAATTGAAAATTTGGGATGTTACAGTTATTACTCTTAGCAACTGAACCAGTATCAAATACTGAGGGGTTGCTATGAACACTAGTAAAATACACATCAATAATCTGTATATCAAATATACCTTTGTTCACTTTGCCATCCTTCTTATCCGCCAAATACTTGGGGCAGTTCCGCTTCCATTGACCAGTCGCTTTGCAGTAGAAGCACTTAGTCTCAGGCTTAGGACCAGACTTGGGCTTCTTCACTTGAGCAGCAAGTTGCTTGTCGTTCTTCTCGAAGTTCCCTTTCTTTACCTTTTCCCTTTTCTTGAAACTAGTGGTCTTGTTAATCATCAACACTTGATGCTCTTTATTGATATCTACCTTTATCGATTTCATCATCATGAAAAGCTCGGGAATCGTTTTCATCATCCCTTGCATACTATAATTCATCACGAAGTTCTACTAACTTGGTGATGGTGACTAGAGAATTCTGTTAATCACTATTTTAGCTGGAAGATTAACTCCCACTTGATTCAAGCGATTGTAGTACCCAGACAATCTGAACACATGCTCACTGCTTGAGCTATTCTCCTCCATCTTTTAGCTATAGAACTTGTTGGAGACTTCATATCTCTCAACTCGGGTATTTGCTTGAAATATTAACTTCAACTCCTGGAACATCCATATGATCCATGACGTTCAAAACGTCTTTGAAGTCCCGATTCTAAGCTGTTTAAGCATGGTGCACTAAACTATCAAGTAGTCATCATATTGAGCTAGCCAAACGTTCATAACGTCTGCATCTGCTCCCGTAATAGGTCTGTCACCTAGCGGTGCATTAAGGACATAATTCTTTTGTGCAGCAATGAGGATAATCCTCAGATCACGGATCCAATCCGCATCATTGGTACTAACATCTTTCAACTTAATTTTCTCCAGGAACATATCAAAAATATAACAGGGGAGCTAAACGCGAGCTATTGATCTACAACATAGATATGCTAATACTATCAGGACTAAGTTCATGATAAATTAAAGTTCAATTAATCATATTACTTAAGAACTCCCACTTAGAAAGACATCCCTCTGATCTTCTAAGTGATCACGTGATCCAAATCAACTAAACCATAACCGATCATCACGTGAAATGGAGTAGCTTTCAATGGTGAACATCAATATGTTGATCATATCTACTATATGATTCACGCTCGACCTTTCGGTCTCAGTGTTCCGAGGCCATATCTGCATATGCTAGGCTCGTCAAGTTTAACCTGAGTATTCTGCGTGTGCAAAAACTGGCTTGCACCCATTGTAGATGGACGTAGAGCTTATCACACCCGATCATCACGTGGTGTCTGGGCACGGCGAAATTTGGCAACGGTGCATACTCAGGGAGAACACTTTTATCTTGAAATTTAGTGAGAGATCATCTTATAATGCTACCGTCAATCAAAGCAAGGTAAGATGCATAAAAGATAAACATCACATGCAATCAATATAAGTGATATGATATGACCATCATCATCTTGTGCTTGTGATCTCCATCTCCGAAGCACCTGCATGATCATCATCATCACCGGTGTGACACCTTGATCTCCATCGTAGCATCGTTGTCGTCTCGCCAATCTTATGCTTCCACGACTATCGCTACCGCTTAGTGATAAAGTAAAGCATTACAGGGTGATTGCATTGCATACAATAAAGCGACAACCATATGGCTCCTGCCAGTTGCCGATAACTCGGTTACAAAACATGATCATCTCATACAATAAAATTTAGCACCATGTCTTGACCATATCACATCACAACATGCCCTGCAAAAACAAGTTAGACGTCCTCTACTTTGTTGTTGCAAGTTTTACGTGGCTGCTACGGGCTTAGCAAGAACCGTTCTTACCTACGCATCAAAACCACAACGATAGTTTGTCAAGTTGGTGTTGTTTTAACCTTCGCAAGGACCGGGCGTAGCCACACTCGGTTCAACTAAAGTTGGAGAAACTGACACCCGCCAGCCACCTGTGTGCAAAGCACGTTGGTAGAACCAGTCTCGCGTAAGCGTACGCGTAATGTCGGTCTGGGCCGCTTCATCCAACAATACTGCCGAACCAAAGTATGACATGCTGGTAAGCAGTATGACTTATATCGCCCACAACTCACTTGTGTTCTACTCGTGCATATAACATCAACACATAAAACCTGGCTCGGATGCCACTGTTGGGGAACATAGTAATTTCAAAAATTTCCTACGCACACGCAAGATCATGGTGATGCATAGCAACGAGAGGGGAGAGTGTTGTCTACGTACCCTCGTAGACTGGAAGCGGAAGCGTTATAACAACGCGGTTGATGTAGTCGTACTTCTTCACAGCCCGACTGATCAAGCACCGAAACTACGGCACCTCCGAGTTCTAGCACACATTCAGCTCGATGACAATCCCCGGACTCCGATCCAGCAGAATGTCGGGGAAGAGTTCCGTCAGCACGACGTGTGGTGACGATCTTGATGTTCTACCGTCGCAGGGCTTCGCCTAAGCACCGCTACAATATTATTGAGGATTATGGTGGAGGGGGCACCGCACACGGCTAAGAGATCAATGATCAATTGTTGTGTCTCTGGGGTGCCCTCCTGCCCCCGTATATAAAGGAGTGGAGGAGGGGGCCGACTAAGGAGGGTGGCATGCCCAAGGGGGGAGTCCAACTCCCACCGGGAGTAGGACTCCCCTTTTTCCTATTAGGAGTAGGAGAGGGAAGGAAGAGGAAGGAGGGAGGAAGGAAAGGGGGGCCGACCCCCCTCCCAATTCGGATTGGGCTTGGGGGGGCGCGCCCCTCCCTTGCTCCTTTCCCCTCGTTTCCACTAAGGCCCAATAAGGCCCATATACCACCCGAGGGGTTCCGATAACCTCTCGGTGATCCGGTATTGTCCCAATCTTACCCGGAACCTTTCCGGTGTCCAAATATAGTCGTCCAATATATCGATCTTTATGTCACGACCATTTCGAGACTCCTCGTCAAGTCCGTGATCACATCCGGGAATCCGAACAACCTTCGGTACATCAAAATATATAAACTCATAATGAAACTGTCATTGTAACGTTAAGCGTGTGACCCTACGGGTTCGAGAACAATGTAGACATGACCGAGACACGTCTTCGGTCAATAACCAATAGCGGAACCTGGATGCTCATATTGGCTCCTACATATTCTACGAAGATCTTTATCGGTCAGACCGCATAACAACATATGTTGTTCCCTTTGTCATCGGTATGTTACTTGCCCGAGATTCGATCGTCGGTATCTCAATACCTAGTTCAATCTCGTTATAGGCAAGTCTCTTTACTCGTTCTGTAATACATCATCTCGCAACTAACTCATTAGTTGCATTGCTTGCAAGTCTTAAGTGATGTGCATTACCGAGAGGGCCCAGAGATACCTCTTCGACAATCGGAGTGAAAAATCCTAATCTTGAAATACGCCAACCCAACATGTACCTTTGGAGACACCTATAGAGCACCTTTATAATCACCCAGTTACGTTGTGATGTTTGGTAGCACACAAAGTGTTCCTCCGGCAAACGGGAGTTGCATAATCTCATAGTCACAGGAACATGTATAAGTCATGAAGAAAGCAATAGCAACATACTAAATGATCGGGTGCTAAGCTAATGGAATGGGTCATGTCAATCACATCATTCTCCTAATGATGTGACCCCGTTAATCAAATGACAACACATGTCTATGGTTAGGAAACATAACCATGTTTGATTAATGAGCTAGTCAAGTAGAGGCATACTAGTGACGTTTAGTTTGTCTATGTATTCACACAAGTATTATGTTTCCGGTTAATACAATTCTAGCATGAATAATAAAAATTTATCATGATATAAGGAAATAAATAATAACTTTATTATTGCCTCTAGGGCATATTTCCTTCAGTACCCATCATAAACTCTTCTCCCTCGCATTACATTATTTGCCATTTGCCTCCCGTTTTCCTCTCCCCACTTCTAAAATGATTTTCGAAAACCTTTGCCTTTTGTTCGCCCTTGTTCCGTTCGTCCTTCTGTTTGCTCGTATTACCATGTGCCTTCTATTTGCTTGCATCCTCGCTTGCTAAAAATTTATTGATATGGATCCTCATCCACTGGCTAATATTTTTAAAAGATCCAATTATGATGAACCAATTGCTAGTGAGTTGAGTGCACTAGATTATCTTTGTGAGGTTTTGCTTGAAATTCGTGAATCTAAAAACTTTGATGAAGTGTTGAAAGAAGAAAATTGTAAAGTGATTCGTCATAGCCCCTTGAATGAAAAGCATGATTGCAATGATGTTATTATAAAATTTATTAATGTCAATTGTGTTAATGATATGCAAAACCCTAAGCTTGGGGATTCTAGTTTTGCTATGTCCACTACTTGTTGCAATGATCATGATTGGGGTGATTCTTCTTATGATCTTGAATTTTTTTTAAGCCCCACGATGAATATGAGATTGATAATAATGTTTGAAATAATATTGAAAGTGGTTTTGGAAGAGTGTCAACTTTAGATCCCACATATTTGGAGAATGTTCAATCTTATGAAGTTTTTGATAAAAGTGGGTTTGGAGAGGTCATGACTTTAGTTAGTGTTAATCCCACTATTTTGGAAGAGTGACAACTTTGCATACATGTGGATCGTGTTAAGAATATGTTTGTGATAGCTATTTTGTTTAATTTTCTTATGATACCACATGTAATTATTATGAGAGAGGAAAATATGATTGTGGAAATTTTCATGTTACTAAATTACCTCTCGTTAGGTTGAGATTGCTATTGTTTCTTTCCGCTTCCTTGCATATGCTAGTTTTTGCTTGTGATGATAATTTGTTTGCCTATAAGATGCCTATGCATAGGAAGTATGTTAGACTTAGATGTGTTTGTCACGTGTTTCATGATGCTCTCTTTGTGCTTCAATTCTTGTCTTTCATGTGAGCATCATTGAAATTATCAATGCCTAGCTAGGGGCGTTAAACGATAGCGCTTGTTGGGAGGCAACCCAATTTTATTTTTGTTCCTTACTTTTTGTTTCTGTTTAGTAATAAATAATTTATCTAGCCTCTATTATGATGTTTTTTTATGTTTTAATTAGTGTTTGTTCCAAGTAAAGCCTTTAGGATCTTCTTGGGTGATTGTTGTTTGATCTTGCTGATAAAAACAGAAAGTATGCGCTCACGATTTTTTTTCATTTTTTACGAGAGAGCGATAAAATACCAATTCCAACTGCAGTAGATCACTATTCAAATTCTCCTAGTCGTCCTAATTTTTCAGAATTTTTGGAGTTACAGAAGTATTCGAAACCTTCAGATTGCTACAGATTGTTCTGTTTTTGACAGATTCTGTTTTTCGCGTGTTGTTTGCTTATTTTGATGCATCTATGGCTAGTATCGGGGGGTATGAACCATAGATAAGTTGGAATACAGTAGGTTTAACACCAATATAAATAAAGAATGAGTTAATTACAGTACCTTAAAGCGGTGGTTTATTTTCTTATACTAACGGAGCTCACAAGATTTTCTGTTGAGTTTTGTGTTGTGAAGTTTTCAAGTTTTTGGGTAAAGATTTGATGGATTTTGGAACAAGGAGTGGCAAGAGCCTAATCTTGGGGATTCCCAAGGCACCCCAAGGTAAAATTCAAGGACAACCAAAAGCCTAATCTTGGGGATGCCCCGGAAGGCATCCCCTCTTTCGTCTTCGTCTATCGGTAACTTTACTTGAGGCTATATTTTTATTCACCACATGATATGTGTTTTTCTTGGAGCGTTTTGTATGATTTGAGTCTTTGCTTTTTTTGTTTACCACCATCATCCTTTATGTACACACCTTTTGGGAGAGACACACATGAATCGTAATTTATTAGAATACTCTATGTGCTTCACTTATATCCTTTGAGCTATACAATTTTGCTCTAGTGCTTCACTTATATCTTTTCAGAGCACGGTGGTGGTTTTATTTTATAAAAATTATTGATCTCTCATGTTTCACTTATATTATTTTGAGAGTCTTTTAGAACAGCATGGTAATTTGCTTCGGTTATAAACTAGTCCTAATATAATGGACATCTAATTAAGTAGGGTATAATAAAAACTTTCATATAAGATGCATTGAATAGTAGGAGAAGTTTGATACTTGATGATTGTTTTGAGACATGAGGATGGTGATATCAGAGTCATGCTAGTGGAGTAATTGTGAATTTGAGAAATACTTGTGTTGAGGTTTGCAAGTCCCGTAGCATGCACGTATGGTAACCGTTGTGTAAAAAATTTGAAGCATGAGGTATTTCTTTGATTGTCTTCCTTATGAGTGGCGGTCAGGGACGAGCGATGGTCTTTTCCTACCAATCTATCCCCCTAGGAGCATGCATGTAGTGCTTGGTATTTTATGACTTGTAGATTTTTGCAATAAGTATGTGAGTTCTTTATGACTAATGTTGAGTCCATGGATTATACGCACTCTCACCCTTCCACCATTGCTAGTCTCTCTAGTACCATGTAACTTTCGCTGGTACCATAAACCCACCATTTACCTTCCTCAAAACAGCCACCATACCTACCTATTATGGCATTTCCATAGCCATTCCGAGATATATTGCCATGCAACTTTCCACCATTCCGTTTATTATGACACGATCCATCATTGTCATGTTGCCTTGCATGATCATGTAGTTGACATCGTATTTGTGGCAAAGCCACCATTCATAATTTTTCGTACATGTCACTCTTGATTCATTGCACATCCTGGTACACCGCCGGAGGCACGCATATAGTGTCATATTTTTGTTCTAAGTATTGACTTGTAATCTTTGAGTTGTAAATAAATAGAAGTGTGATGATCGTCATTATTAGAGCATTGTCCCATGTGAGGAAATAAAAAAAGATAGAAAGGCCAAATAAAAAAGGCCCAAAAAAGAAAAGAAAAAATGAGAGAAAAGAGAGAAGGGACAATGCTACTATCCTTTTCCACACTTGTGCTTCAAAGTAGCATCATGATCTTCATGATAGAGAGTCTCTTATTTTGTCACTTTCATATACTAGTGGGAAATTTTCATTATAGAACTTGGCTTGTATATTCCAACGATGGGCCTTCTCAAATGCCCTAGGTCTTCATGAGCAAGAGAGTTGGATGCACACCCACTTAGTTTCTTTTGTTGAGCTTTCATACATTTATAGCTCTAGTGCATCTGTTGCATGGCAATCCCTACTCACTCACATTGACATCTATTGATGGGCATCTCCATAGCCCATTGATACGCCTAGTTGATGTGAGACCATCTTCCTACTTTTTGTCCTCTCCACAACCACCACTCTATTCCACCTATAGTGCTATGTCCATGGCTCACGCTCATGTATTGCGTGAAAGTTCAAAAGGTTTGAGATTACTAAAGTATGAAACAATTGCTTGGCTTATCATCGGGGTTGTGCATGATTTGAGTATTTTGTGTGATGAAGATGGAGCATGACCAAACTATATGATTTTGTAGGGATGAACTTTCTTTGGCCATGTTATTTTGAGAGGACATAATTACTTTGTTAGTATGCTTGAAGTATTGTTATTTTTATGTCAATATTAAACTTTTGTCTTGAATCTTTTAGATCTGAACATTCATGCCACAATAAAGAAAATTACATTGATAAATATGTTAGGTAGCATTCCACATCAAAAAAATCTGTTTTTATCATTTACCTACTCGAGGACAAGCAGGAATTAAGCTTGGGGATGCTTGATACGTCTCCAACATATCTATAATTTTTGATTGTTCCATGCTATTATACTATCTATTTTGCATGTTTAATGGGCTTTAATATGCTCTTTTATATTATTTTTGGCACTAACCTATAAACCGGAGGCCCAGTGCCAGTTTCTGTTTTTTTTGCCTATTTCAGTGTTTCGCGGAAAAGGAATACCAAACGGAATGAAACCTTCGCGATGATCTTTCTTGGACCGAAAGCAAACTAGGAGACTTGGAGTGGAAATCTGGAACTCCGTGAGGCGGCCACGAGAGAGGAGGGCGCGCCCAGGGGGTAGGCGCGCCCACACCCTCGTGGGCCCCACAGAGCTCCATCGACGTACTTCTTTCACCTATATATACTCTTATACCCTAAAAACATCAGGGAGAGCCACAAAACCACTTCTCCACCACCGCAACCTTCTGTACCCGTGAGATTCCATCTTGGGGCCTTTTCCGGCGATATGCTAGACGGGGAATCAATCACGGAGGGCTTCCACATCAACACCATTACCTCTCCAATCAAGGGTGCGTAGTTTACCACAGACCTTCGGGTCGATAGTTATTAGCTAGATGGCTTCTTCTCTCTCTTTGATCTTCAATACAAAGTTCTCCTCGGTGTTCTTAGAGATCTATTCGATGTGGTACTCTTTTGCGGTGTGTTTGCCGAGATCCGATGAATTGTGGGTTTATGAACAAAATTATCTATGAATATTATTTGGTTCTTCTCTGAATTCTTATATGCATGATTTGATATCTTTGCAAGTCTCTTCGAATTATCGGTTTAGTTTCGCTTACTAGAATGATATTTCTTGCAATGGGAGAAGTGCTTAGCTTTGGGTTCAATCTTGCGGTGTCCTTTCCCAGTGATAGTAGGGGAAGCAAGGCACGTATTGTATTGTTGCCATCGAGGATAAAAATATGGGGTTTATGTCATATTGCTTGAGTTTATCCCTCTACATCATGTCATCTTGCTTAATGTGTTACTCTGTTCTTATGAACTTAATACTCTAGATGCATGCTAGATAGCGGTCGATGTGTGGAGTAATAGTAGTAGATGCAGAATCGTTTCGATCTACTTGACACGGACGTGATGCCTATATTCATGATCATTGCCTTAGATATGTTCATAATTGTGCACTTTTATATCAATTGCTTGGCAGTAATTTGTTCACCCACCGTAATACATGCTATCATGAGAGAAGCCACTAGTGAAACCTATGGCCCCCGGGTCTCTTTCTTATTATATTGCATCTCTTTTATTATCGCATCTTGTTTACTATTTTGCAATCTTTATTTTCCAATCTATACAATGAAATACCAAAAATATTTATCTTACTATCTCTATCAGATCTCACTTTCCCAAGTGACCGTGAAGGGATTGACAACCCCTTTATCGTGTTGGTTGCGGGGTTCTTGATTGTTTGTGCAGGTACTAGGTGACTTGTGCGTTGTCTCCTACTGGATTGATACCTTGGTTCTCAAAAACTGAGGGAAATACTTACGCTACTTTGCTGCGTCACCCTTTCCTCTTCAAGGTAAAACCAACGCATGCTCAAGAGGTATCATAACACTACCATCATCGTCTGTCTTCCTCTTGAAGATCCATTTATTCTCAATGGCTTGCCGATCATCAGGCAAGTCCACCAAAGTCCACACTTTGTTCTCATACATGGATCCTATCTTAGATTTCATGGCCTCAGGCCATTTTGCGGAATTTGGGCTCATCATTGCTTCCTCATAGTTTGTAGGTTCTCCATGGTCTAGTAACATGACTTCTAGAACAGGATTACCGTACCACTTTGTTGTGGAACGTGCTTTGATTGACCTACGTGGTTCGGTAGTAACTTGATCAGAAGTTTCATGATCATTATCATTAACTTCCTCACTAATTGGTTTAGGAATCACTGGATCTAATTTCTGTGATGAACTACTTTCCAATTCGGGAGAAGGTACAATTACCTCATCAAGTTCTACTTTCCTCCCACTCACTTCTTTCGAGAGAAACTCCTTCTCTAGAAAGGATCCATTCGTAGAAACGAAAATATTGCCTTCTGATATGTTATAGAAGGTGTACCCAGCAGTTTCCTTTGGGTATCCTATGAAGATGCATTTCTCCGATTTGGGGTCGAGCTTATTAGGTTGAAGTTTTTTCACATAAGCATTGCAACCCCAAACTTTAAGAAACGACAGCTTAGGTTTCTTGCCAAACCACAGTTCATACGGTGCCGTCTCAACGGATTTAGATGGTGCCCTATTTAACATGAATGCAGCTGTCTCTAATGCATAACGCCAAAACAATAGTGGTAAATCGGTAAGAGACATCATAGATCGCACCATATCTAAAAAGTATGGTTACAACGTTCAGACACACCATTACACTGTGGTATTCCAGGTGGCGTGAGTTGTGAAACTATTCCACATTGTTTTAAATGAAGCCAAACTCGTAACTCAAATATTTGCCTCCGCAATCAGATTGTAGAAACTTTATTTTCTTGTTGCGATGATTCTCCACTTCACTCTAAAATTCTTCAAACTTTTTCAAATGTTTCAGACTTGTGTTTCATTAAGTAGATATACCCATATCTGCTCAAATCACATGTGAAGGTTAGAAAATAATGATACCCGCCACGAGCCTCAACACTCATCGGACCACATACATCAGTATGTATTATTTCCAGTAAGTCAGTGGCTCGCTCCATTGTTCCGGTGAACGGAGTCTTAGTCATCTAGCCCATGGGGCATGGTTCGCAAGCATCAAATGATTCATAATCAAGTGATTCCAAAAGTCCACCCGCATGGAGTTTCTTCATGCGCTTTACACCAATATGACCTAAACGATAGTGCCACAAGTATGTTGCACTATCATTATCAACTTTGCATATTTTGGCATCAATATTATAATATGTGTATCACTACGATCGAGATTCAATAAACCATTTATATTAAGTGTATGACCATAGAAGGTTTTATTCATGTAAACAGAACAACAATTATTCTTTGACTTAAATGAATAACCATATTGCAATAAACATGATCCAATCATATTCATGCTCAACGTAAACACCAAATAACATTTATTTTAGGCACTAATCTCGAAGGTAAAAGGAGTGTGCGATGGTTTTCTTATAAACCTTGGAATCATTTCCAACACACATCGTCACCTTGCCCTTAACTAGTCTCTGTTCATTTTGCAACTCCTGTTTCGAGTTACTAATCTTAGCAACTGAACCGGTATCAAATACCCTGGGTTTACTATGAACACTAGTAAAGTACACATCAATAACATGTATATCAAATTATCATGTCATACAACAATTTATATCTCATCACGTCTTGACCATATCACATCACAACATGCCCTGCGAAAACAAGTTAGATGTCCTCTACTTTGTTGTTGCAAGCTTTACGTGGCTGCTACGGCTTCTAGCAAGAACCGTTCTTACCTACACATCAAAACCACAATGATTTTTTGTCAAGTGTGTTGTTTTAACCTTCAACAAGGACTGACCATAGTCAAATTCGATTCAACTAAAGTTGGAGAAACAGACACCCGCAAGCCACCTGTGTGCAAAGCACGTCGGTAGAACCGGTCTCATGAACGTTGTCATGTAATGTTGGTCCGGGCCGCTTCATCCAACAGTACCGCTGAATCAAAATAAGACATTGGTGCTAAGAACTATGACTATTATTGCCCACAACTCTTTGTGTTCTACTCGTGCATATCATCCACACATAGACCTGGCTCGGATGCCACTGTTGGGGAACATAGCATGCAATTTCAAAAAAATTCCTACGATCACGCAAGATCTATCTATGAGATGCATAGCAACGAGAGGGGGAGAGTGTGTCCACATACCCTCGTAGACCGAAAGCGGAAGCGTTAGATTAACGTGGTTGATGTAGTTGAACGTCTTCACGATCCAACCGGTCTAAGTACCGAATGCACGACACCTCCTTGTTCAGCACACATTCAGCTCGATGACGTCCCTCGAACTCTTGATCCAGCAAAGGGTCGAGGGAGAGTTCCGTCAGCACCACGGCATGGTGATGTTGATGGTGATGTGATCTGCGCAGGGCTTCACCTAAGCACTACGACGCTATGACTGGAGGAGTAAACTATGGAGGGGGCACCGCACACGGCTAAGAGAACAATTGATGTCCCTTTGGGGTGCCCCTCGCCCCCGTATATAAAGGAGGGGAGGAGGAGGAGGCCGGTCTAGAGGCGGCGCGCCTAGGGGGGTCCTACTAGGACTCCTAGTCCTAGTAGGATTCGCCCCCCTTCTTTTCCTTCTCTTGGAGGTGGAAAGGGGGAAGGAGAGGGAGTAGGAGAAGGAAAGGGAGGGGGGTGGCGCCCCCTTCCCTAAACTAATTCAGCCTCCTCCCTTGTGGGGGGCGCACCAGCCTCTTGTGGGCTGGTTAGCCTCCCTCCTATGGCCCATATGGCCCATATCTTCCACCGGGGGGTTCCGGTAATCCCTCCGGTACTCCGGTATGTACCCGATACACTCCGGAACCCTTCTGGTGTCCAAATACTAACTTCCAATATATCAATCTTTACCTCTCAACCATTTCGAGACTCCTCGTCATGTTCGTGATCTCATTCGGGACTCCGAACAAACTTCGGTCACCAAAACACATAATTCATAATACAAATCGTCATCGAACGTTAAGCGTGCGGACCCTACGGGTTCGTGAACTATGTAGACATGACCAAGACACATCTCCAGTCAATAACCAATAGCGGAACCTGGATGCTCATATTGGTTCCTACATATTTTACGAAGATCTTTATCGGTCAAACCGCATGACAACATACGTCATTCCCTTTGTCATCGGTATGTTTACTTGCCCGGGATTCGATCATCGGTATCATCATACCTAGTTCAATCTCGTTAACGGCAAGACTCTTTACTCGTTCCATAATGCATCATCCCGCAACTAACTCATTAGTTACATTGTTTGCAAGGCTTATAGTGATGTGCATTACCGAGAGGGCCCAGAGATACCTCTCCGATACTTGGAGTGACAAATCCTAATCTTGATCTATGCCAACCTAACAAACACCTTCAGAGACACCTGTAGAGCATCTTTATAATCACCCAGTTATGTTGTGACGTTTGATAGCACACAAGGTATTCCACCGGTATTCGGGAGTTGCATAATCTCATAGTTAGAGGAATATGTATAAGTCATGAAAAAGTAATAGCAATAAAACTTAATGATCATTATGCTAAGCTAACAGATGGGTCTTGTCCATCACATAATTCTCCTAATGATGTGATCCCGTTCATCAAATGACAACACATGTCTATGGTTAGGAAACATAACCATCTTCGATCAACGAGCTAGCCTAGTAGAGGCTTACTAGGGACACTGTGTTTTGTCTATGTATCCACACATGTATCAAGTTTCCGGTTAATACAATTCTAGCATGAATAATAAAAATTTATCATGATATAAGGAAATGTAAATAACAACTTTATTATTGCCTATGGGGCATATTTTCTTCAGTAATGACTTCACGTATAAAGAGTACGATGAATAAAAGTTGTTGAGAGCTGACAAACATAGTTTTGCTCACTGTTGCAATTAATAGGAAGTAATAAATAAAGAGAGGCTTCACATATAAATATACTATCTTGGACATCTTTTGTAATTGTGAGCACTCGTTAAAATATGACATGCTAAAAAATTGATGTTGGACAAGGAAGACAACATAATGGGTTATGTTTTCTTATATCCGAATAGAAGTTATATTGTCATGGATCATCCAACATGTTGAACTTGCCTTTCCCTCTCATGCTAGCCAAATTCTTTGCACCAAGTAGAGATACTACTTGTGCTTCCAAACATCCCTAAACCCAGTTTTGCCATGAGAGTGCACCATACCTACCTATGGATTGAGTAAGATCCTTCAAGTAAGTTGTCATCGGTGCAAGCAATAAAAATTGCTCTTTAAATATGCATGATCTATTAGTGTGAAGAAAATAAGCTTTATACAAACTTGTGATATGGAAGAAATAAAAGCAATGGACTGCATAATAAAGGTCTTTATCACAAGCGGCAATATAAAGTGATGTTCTTTTGCATTAAGATTTTGTGCATCCAACCATAAAAGCGCATGACAACCTCTGCTTCCCTCTGCGAAGGGCCTATCTTTTACTTTTATCTCCTACCCTTATAGAAGAGTCACGGTGATCATCACCTTTCCATTTTACACTTTTTCCTTTGGCAATCTCTATTTGTTGGAGAGATCCGGATATATATATATATATATATATATATATCCACTCAGATGTAGGTTTGTTGGGGAACGTAGCATGCAATTTCAAAAAAAATCCTGCGCTCACGCAAGATCTATCTAGGAGATGCATAGCAACAAGAGGGGGAGAGTGTGTCCACATACCCTTATAGACCAAAAGCAGAAGCGTTTGACAACACGGTTGATGTAGTCGAACTTCTTCTTGTTCCGACCAATCAAGCACCGAACGTACGACACCTCCGAGTTCTGCACACGTTCAGCTAGATGACGTCCCTCGAACTCTTGATCCAGCAAAGCGTCGAGGGAGAGTTTCGTCAGCATGACGGCGTGGTGACGGTGATGGTGAAGTGATCCGCACAGGGCTTCGCCTAAGCACTACGATAGTATGACCGAATGCGTAAACTGTGGAGGGGGGCGCCACACACGGCTAGGAATCAATGTTTTGTGTTCTAGCGGTGCCCCCCACATATATATAGGTTGTAGGGGAGGAGAGGCAGCCAAGGGGGCGCCCCAAGTAGGAGGAATCCTACTTGGGCGCCTCCCAATTCAGCCTCCCCCTTTCCATATTCATCCGGAGGGGGAAGGAAGGAGGAGGGAGGAGAGAAGGAAGGGGGAGGCCAAATCCCTCCCCTTCCTTTCCCTCTTCTCCTCTCCCCCCCTTATTTTGGCCGACATTGGGCGCACCAGCCCCCTAGGGCTGGTCTGTCCCCTTCTTGGCCCATTAGGCCCATGTAGTTGCCAGGGGGATGCCCGAAACCCCTTCCGGTGACCCGATATGTACCCGGTACCCCCAGAACACTTCCGGTGTCCGAATATCATCGTCCTATATATGAATCTTTGCCTCTCGACCATTTCGAGACTCCTCGTCATATTCGTGATCTCATCCGGGACTCCTAACAACATTCGGTTACCAAATCTCATAACTCATATAATACAAAATCGTCATCGTACATTAAGCGTGCGGGCCCTATGGGTTCGAGAACTATGTAGACACCGAGACACCTCTATGGTCAATAACCAACAACGAAACCTGGATGCTCATATTGGTTCCAACATATTCTATGAAGATCTTTATTGGTCATACCGTAATGACAACATACGTTATTTCCTTTGTCATCGGTATGTTACTTGCCCGAGATTTGATCGTCGGTATCATCATGCCTAGTTCAATCTAGTTACCGACAAGTCTCTTTACTCGTTCCCTAATACATCATCCCGCAACTAACTCATTAGTCGCATTGCTTGCAAGGCTTCTTATGATGTGTATTACTAAGAGGGCTCAAAGATACCTCTCCGATACTCGGAGTGACAAATCCTAATCTCGATCTATGCCAACCCAACAAACACCTTCGGAGATACCTGTAGAGCATCTTTATAATCACCCAGTTACGTGTTGACGTTTGATAGCACACAAGGTATTCCTCCGGTATCCGGGAGTTTCATAATCTCATAGTCAAATGAATATGTATATGCCATGAAGAAAGCAATACCAATAAAACTGAACGATCAATATGCTAAGCTAACGGATGGGTCTTGTCCATCACATCATTCTCCTAATGATGTGATCCCGTTCATCAAATGACAACACATGTTATGGTTAGGAAACTTAACCATCTTTGATTAACGAGCTCGTCTAGTAGAGGCTTACTAGGGACACGATGTTTTGTCTATGTATCCACAGATGTATCAAGATTCTAGTTAATACAATTATAGCATGAATAATAAACATTTATCATGATATAAGGAAATATAAAATAACAACTTTATTATTGCCTCTAGGGCATATTTCCTTCAGTCTCCCACCTGCACTAGAGTCAATAACCTAGTTCACATCGCCATGTGATTTAACACCAATAGTTCACATCTTTATGTGATTAACACCCATAGTTCACATCGCCATGTGACCAACACCCAAAGGGTTTACTAGAGTCAATAATCTAGTTCGATCTTGGTCCGAAAACCTCAGATTGGTACCTATGGGTTGCTAGTAGTGTTGATTAATCCTTGCAGTTGATGCTAGTTAGGATTTATTCGGTGGAAGATCATATGTTCAGATCATTAATGATAATTAATACTCCTCTGATTATGATTATGAATATGCTTTGTGAGTAGTTAGTTTTGTTCCTGAGGACATGGGAGAAGTCTTGTTTTAAGTAATCATGTGAATTTGGTATTTGTTCGATATTTTGATGAGATGTATGTTGTCTTTCCTCTAGTGGTGTTATGTGAACGTCGACTACATGACACTTCACCATTATTTGGGCCTAGGGGAAGGCATTGGGAAGTAATAAGTAGATTATGGGTTGCTAGAGTGACAGAAGCTTAAACCCTAGTTTATGCGTTGCTTCGTAAGGGGCTGATTTGGATCCATATGTTTCATGCTATGGTTAGGTTTACCTTAATTCTTCTTTCGTAGTTGCGGATTCTTGCAAGAGGGGTTAATCATAAGTGGGAGGCTTGTCCAAGGAAGGGCAATACCCAAGCACCGGTCCACCCACATATCAAATTATCAAAGTAACAAACGCAAATCATATGAGCATGATGAAAACTAACTTGACGACAATTCCCATGTGTCCTTGGGAGCGCTTTGCTTTATATAAGAGTTCGTCCAGGCTTGTCCTTCGCTACAAAAATGATTGGGCAACCTTGCTCCACTTTGTTTACTTTTATTACTTGTTACCCGTCACGATTTATCTTATCACAAAACTATTTGTTACCGATAATTTCAGTGCTTGCAGAGAATACCTTGCTGAGAACCACTTGTCATTTCCTTCTGCTCCTCGTTGGGTTCAACACTCTTACTTATCGAAAGGACTATGATAGATCTCCTATACTTTTTGGTCATCAAGGCATTTGTTTGCAAATCCTAGAGAGGGAAAGAGGTTGCGGTGGCATCATGATGAGTGAATTGCAGACAAGTTTATGAGGCACCTGAAAGATGGGGCTCAGTGGGAATTAATCAACAACAAGTTTGAAGACTTTGCCAAGGATCCTAGAAGTATAAGGCTCGTGGAGTGTACTGATGGGATGAATCCTTTTGGCGATATGAGCACCAATCACAGCACATGGCCGGTGCTTCTGTGCTTATATAACCTAGCTCCTTGGTTGTGTATGAAGAAAAAAATACATTATGATGTCAATGGTTATCCAAGGCCTGAAGGAACCTGGAAATGACATCGACATTTACTTTCAGCTACTGGTAGAAGAACTGCTGACAGTGTGGATAGATGCGCCTGCTGTAAAATGTTATGATGCTTACAGAAAGGAGATATTTGATCTACATGTGATGCTGGTGCACACCATCAAGATATGCCGGCATTAGCCAACACATCGGGGAAAAACAAAGGGAGATGTAGGGCGTGTCATATGCATGGATAGGACAGCTAGCAGAAGACTTCCCAAGTCGCACAAAACTGTGTATTTGCGTCATCGTAGGTTCTTACAAAAAACTCACCCATACCGAAAGATGAAAGCTGAATTGGATGGTATGACAGAGGTAGGTGTGGGCCCAAGACCCTATGATGGGGAGGTGGTCCACAACATGGCTAAACAAATTAATGTTGTGCTTGGCAAGAACCACCCTTTGACTGTGAAATAAACACCCAAGGGTCAAGTGTTTAAGAATAAATCGGTGTTCTGGAAATTACCTACTGGGAGATTCTACGTGTACGTCACTGCATCGATGTCATGCACATAGAGAATAATGTATGTGAAAGCATCCTTGGTACTCTGCTCAAGATTAAAGGTAAAAGAAAGGATGGTGACGGTTCATGGCTCGATATGCTTGCTGATGAATCAAACTGCAAGAGTGAAGTAGAAGATGATGACAAATTCATGAAAGCTCGCCAGAGTTACAATTTCAGTACAAAAGAAGCAACACAGTTCTTCATCTATTTGTTGTCAGCTAAGACACCGTCTTCCTACTCCGCAAACATCAGAAGTCTCGTGGATGTGAGCTCAGGTAAAATGAAGTAGGGACACATGAAGTCACATGATTGCCACGTAATGTTGACACAAATCCTCCCGGTGGCCATTAGGAATCTGATGGACAAAGATATAAGAGTTGGATCATATGCAAGATGATATTGCAAGAATATTATCCAACATAGAGATGTTTTTCCCACCGTCATTCTTTGATGTCATGGTCCATCTCGTTGTGCACCTTGTCGACGAGATAACGTATTGTGGTCCTGTGTTTCTTCGTAAAATGTATCCCTTCGAGCGGTTCATGGGAATACTGAAGCGCTTTTGTCAGAGCCGAAACCATCAGAGGCAAGCATCCTACAAGGTTACCATGGAGGAGGTGGTTGGGTTTTGCATCGAATACATGAAACAAATACCTATAGGTTTGCCCCTCTCTCGCCACGAGGGAAGGCTAAAAGGTAAGCCAGTCCTTGCTGGCACGCAAATGGCCGCACCCAGAGAATTTGCAAAGAAAGCCCATTTGACGGTATTGCTTAACAGCCCAGTTCTCAATGCTTATACCGAAGAACACTTTGCGGAGATACGCCAAAGCTTCTTACCAATGGTGCCTTCATCAGATGTGGAGATGAAGGAGCACACTAAGAACTATGCCAAATGGCTGAAGAATCGTTTGGCACAAGGATCCATCAATGACATTGCTACGTGGTTGGCACAAAAGCCATCACCTATGATGTTGACATACCAAGCATATGACATAAATGGATACACGTTCTACACTGAGGAACGTGATCAGAAGACCTCATATTAGAACAGCGTTGTTCGAATAGAATGCATGACTGTAGATAAGTTAATAAAGGGTATACTATGGAACTATCAAAGAGATTTGGGAGCTTGACTATGTGAAAGTTAAGGTGGCATTATTCAGGTGCGCATGGATCCCTCTTGGTCATGTAAGGATTGATGAGTACATGAAGACCTGTTAACAGGACAATGATGGCATATCACGCGGACCCGTTCATTCTTGCTAGCGATGCTACCGAGATTTTCTTTGCGGAAGACCCCTTTCATAAGAACTGCCATGTAGTGATGCATGGGAAGAGGAGGGTACTGGGTGTCGAGGATGTTTCCGACGAGGACGAGTACGATGAATTTGCCGAGTTGCTAGCCAAGGGATCACGCACCCGTGCAACAAAGCGGCATAAAATCATCAGAAAACCCAAGTTCATTCAGGGTCAAAGTAATGATCCCAGTTCCCCCGTGTACATGGGAATCAAGCCGTAAGACTAGTCTTTATGCCTACCCTGCAACTTAATTCGTTCAATTTAGAACTGTCGCGTGTACTGAATTTGTGAGTTGTGCCTAGTTTTCTGTTGATGTAAGAACCGTTAATATGTTGACCTTGATATGCTGTCAGCTCAGGCAATGAATATGAAATGTTTATTATTATTATTATTATTATTATTATTATTATTATTATTATTATTATATCATAGAGGTAGCACACTCAATTGATCTCACTACAGTATGTGTGAACAAAAATACGCAATCTGGTTTGCGAATAGCACATGGTTCATTGATGAAAGTCGTGTGCCGAGCAAACCCCGCCTGTGATCTGAGTTGTGATTTCTGATTGGACAAAACCCAAACCCCACAGATCGTACGTCTACACCGATGGATGCTCCCAGATTGAACGGCCTTCCTCATCCCTTTCGACATCACATGCAGTTCCGGTTGTAATTTTATTTTTATGCAAAAAATGCACGTTAAACTCAAAAAATGTCTTAAATATAGCTAACGATACCTGAAATGCACCAGAAAATCAAACCCGTGGTATAATGGTGATTGCGTACCGTGGAACTTTTTATAAGGCCAAACGATGAAGTCACCGGCCACTAGAGTTTGAATTGACACGTCTCCTTTTGGAAACCATGATCCTTCATGTGAGATGCTCCGGTTTGGAACGAGCGATCATCAAAACTTCTGCCAAACTTTACCAATTTTTTTCCACGGGGTCATGAGAGCACGCCATGGGCACACATCAATTTTGATGATGTTCGGACTCCATCTAAATTTCCTGTGATTAAAATACCAACTAGGCCTATGCCAGTGGCCGACCTCACGGCCGAAATGTTTGAAACTTCTCCCCGCTTCTCGAACAAACGGATGAAAACTCGCAAAGTGACGCACAAATGATTTGTATTGTTAGGCTGATCGTAATGCATGGGAGTATCATAGCTAGTACCATGCATGCCAACTAGGCAATTTTGATGAGCTGTCATAGAATTAAATGAAGAAAGAGAGGGTTAAGTATCATATCATGATACCGTATCATAATAAATGCTATGCTACTATGTGTCATGCACGACAATAAATAAAATACTACATGATACTAACTTATGATACTATGTGCGCATTACAGAGGTAGTATCATATACTAGTATCATATGCATGATACCAGTATATGATACTCCCCATTAGGCTGGTTCCAAATCATTGGTGCTTACATGAGGTGCTAAGCATATTAAATACTTTAGCAACTAAAGACCCCAATGCATAGGTGCTTAACTTGTTGGTGCTAAGTATTCTTCATTTAATGATTTTGCAACTAAAGTTCCTCATGCATTGGTGGGATTATTCCATTTAAGTGTTTTGCCTAGGTTCTCGTGCTTGGCATTGTTTCTTCCTGGGGTCAACACACTCATCTCTCTCCTCTTAATTACCTTGCCACATCAGATTTTTTGCCTACACGGCATCCTTAGCACATGTACAAGGTGGAGCATTGGGAGGGGGCCTTACAACCAGCCTTATCATATACTAGTATCATGCATATGATACTATAGTATATGATACTACCTCTGTAATGCGCGCATAGTATCATAAGTTAGTATCTTAGGTTGCCTTATTAATTGCCATGCATGACACAAAGTAGTACACCATTTAATATAATACATGTATCATGATATGATACCACACCCTCTCTTTCCTCATTTAATTGTGTGCCACTACATCATCCAAAAAGTCTAGTAGTTGGCATGCATGATACCGCTTATGATACTCCCATTACAACCAGCCTTAGGGTGGCCATAGTGGGGGTATCATAGCCGGTATCATGCACTTGGGAATAGCAAATATGATGATGTGGCAAAGAAGTAACATATGTAGATACTGTAACATAATAAATATGCTATACTACATTTATGGTACAGTCGTCTATGATACTACTCTATGATACTATGTGCACTATGAAGGTACGTATCTAGTATCATACACTAGTTTCATATGCATGATACTATAGTTATATGATACTCCTCACTATAAGGCTGGTCATAGTGGTGGTATCATATATAACCGATATCATGCACTCGGAAATAGCAAGTATGTTGATGTGGCAAAGAATTAAATAAGATAGAGAGGGTTAGAGTAACATACAGGTAGATAATGTATCATGTTAAATGCGATGTTAATTTGTCTCATGCATGGCAATAAATATGGTCATCTATGATACTACTCTATTATACTATGCATTATAATTAAAGGTAGTATCATACACTAGTATCATATATATATATATAGGGTGGGTCTATTCTAATAACACCCCTTAAGACCTTATTCTAATAACACTTCCACCTTATTCTGATAACACCCACCCACTTCTCCCACGACCGAAGAAAAACTACCCACCGCCCACCTTCTGAGCTACCATGACTCCAAATCAGCTTCCACCTTCTTCTTCCACCGAGGTGCCATGGCTAGCCTCCCCACCGGCGCTCCCAACCCCAAGCACCACCTCCCACCGTGACGTCCCCTCCTGTGGTGCTCCCCCGTCCATCCTGCGCGCCGACGAAGCCATCCACGGCCTCCCCGCGATGAGCCAATGCCAGATCCGATCAGCCGCGGTCTCCCACGACGGGTCATTGATGGATCCACCCATCCACGGCCTTCGGCGATGCGCTATCTCCGGATCTGCCCAGCGCTCCTCCCCCGGTCCCCTCCCACCTCACGCCCTGATAACCCACAAGTATAAGGGATCGCAACAGCTTTCGAGGGTAGAGTATTCAACCCAAATTTATTGATTCGACACAAGGGGAGCCAAAGAATATTCTCAAGTTTTAGCAGCTGAATTGTCAATTCAACCACACCTGGAAACTTAGTATCTGCAGCAAAGTGTTTAGTAGCAAAGTAATATGATAGTGGTGGTAACGGTAACAAAAGAGTAATGAAAGCAAAGTAATATTTTTAGTATTTTGTAGTGATTGTAACAGTAGCAGTGGGAAAGTAAATAAGCGTAAACCAGTATATGGAAAACTCGTAGGCACCGAATCAGTGATGGATAATTATGTCGGATGTGGTTCATCATGTAACAATCATAACATAGGGTGACACAGAACTAGCTCCAATTCGTCAATGTAATGTAGGCATGTATTCCGTATATAGTCATACGTGCTTATGGAAAAGAACTTGCATGACATCTTTTGTCCTACCCTCCCGTGGCAGCGGGGTCCTATTGGAAACTTAGGGATATTAAGGCCTCCTTTTAATAGAGAACCGGAACAAAGCATTAGCACATAGTGAATACATGAACTCCTCAAACTATGGTTATCACCGGGAGTGGTCCCGATTATTGTCACTTCGGGGTTGCCGGATCATAACACATAGTAGGTGACTATAGACTTGCAAGATAGGATCAAGAACTCACATATATTCATGAAAACATAATAGGTTCAGATCTGAAATCATGGCACTCGGGCCCTAGTGACAAGCATTAGGCATAGCAAAGTCATAGCAACATCAATCTCAGAACATAATGGATACTAGGGATCAAACCCTAACAAAACTAACTCGATTACATGATAAATCTCATCCAACCCATCACCGTCCAGCAAGCCTACGATGGAATTACTCACGCACGGTGGTGAGCATCATGAAATTGGTGATGGAGGATGGTTGATGATGACGACGGCGACGAATCCCCCTCTCCGGAGCCCCGAGCGGACTCCAGATCAGCCCTCCCGGGAGGTTTTAGGGCTTGGCGGCGGCTCCGTATCGTAAAATGCGATGATTTCTTCTCTCTTATTTTTTCTCTCCGAAAGCGAATATATAGAGTTGGAGTTGGCATCGGAGGGTTTCTAGGGGGCCCACGAGGTAGGGGGCGCGCCTTAGGAGGGGGGCACCCCCCACCCTCGTGAGAAGGGTGTGGGCCCCCTGGTCTTCATCTTTGGCGAGGATTTTTTATTATTTTTTCTAAGACATCCCGTGGAGTTTCAGGTCATTCCGAGAATATTTGTTTTCTGCACATAAAACAACACCATGGCAATTCTGCTGAAAACAGCGTCAGTCCGGGTTAGTTCCATTCAAATCATACAAGTTAGAGTCCAAACCAAGGGCAAAAGTGTTTGGAAAAGTAGATACGACGGAGACGTATCAACTCCCCCAAGATTAAACCCTTGCTTGTCCTCAAGCAATTCAGTTGACAAACTGAAAGAAAGAAAGAAAAACTTTTACAAACTCTGTTTGCTCTTGTTGTTGTAACTATGTCAAGCCAGCATTCAAGTTTTCAGCATAGATCATAACTAACCACATTTGCAATAATTCTTAGGTCTCATAATTACTCATATCAATAGCATAATCAACTAGCAAGTCATAATAATAAATCTCGGATGACAACACTTTCTCAAAACAATCATAATATGATATAACAAGATGGTATCTCGCTAGCCCTTTCTGAGACCGCAAAACATAAATGCAGAGCACCTTTAAGGATCAAGGACTGACTAGACATTGTAATTCATGGTAAAAGAGATCCAATCATAGTCACACCCAACATAGATTAATAAAGATGAATGCAAATGACAGATGTGTTCTCCAGCTAGTGCTTTTTAATAAAAGGGTGATGACTCAACATAAAAGTAAATGGATAGGCCATTCGCAGAGGGAAGCAGGGATTTGTAGAGGTGCCAGAGCTCGGTTTTGCAATAGAGATAAATTGTATTTTGAGTGGTATACTTTCATTGTCAACATAACAACTAAGAGATGGCGATATCTTCCATGCTACACACATAATAGGCGGTTCCCAAACAGAATGGTAAAGTTTATACTCCCCCTCCACCAACAAACATCAATCCATGGCTTGATCGAAACAACGAGTGCCTCCAACATACATCAGGTCCCAGGGGGAGTTTTGTTTGCAATTAATTTTGATTTAGTTTGCATAAAGCATGGGACTGGGCACCCCGGTGACCAGCCATTTTCTCGTGAGTGAGGAGCGGAGTCCACTCCTCTTGAGAATAACCCGCCTAACACAGAAGATAAGGATAGCCTTGGTTGATACATGAGCTATTCGAGCATACAAAATAGAATGTTTATTTGAATGTTTAGAGTTTGGCACATACAAATTTACTTGGAACGGCAGGTAGATATCGCATACAGGAAGGTATAGTGGACTCGTCTGGAATAATTTTGGGGTTTAAGGGATTGGATGCACAAGCAGTATTCCCGCTTAGTACAGGTGAAGGCTAGCAAAAGACTGGGAAGCGACCAACTAGAGAGCAACGACAGCCATGTACATGCATTAAAATTAATAAACATTGGATGCAAGCATGAGTAGGATATAATCCACCATGAACATAAATATCGTGAAGGCTATGTTGATTTGTTTCAACTACATGCGTGAACATGTGCCAAGTCAAGTCACTTAAATCATTCAAAGGAGGATACCACCCCATCATACCACATCATAACTATATCAATAGCATGTCGGCACACAAGGTAAATCATTATAACTCATAGCTAATCAAGCATGGCACAAGCAACTACGATCTCTAATTGTCATTGCAAACATGTTTATTCATAATAAGCTGAATCAAGAACGAGGGACTCATCATATTTACAAAAACAAAAGAGGTCGACTTCATACCAGCTTTTCTCATCTCAGTCAGTCTATCATATATCATCATAATTGCCTTTCACTTGCACGACCGAATAGTGTGAATAATAATAAGAGTGTACGTGCATTGGACTAAGCTGGAATCTGTGAGCATTCAATAAACAGGAGAAGACAAGGCAATATGGGCTCTTTGGTTAATTCAACAATAATGCATATAAGAGCCACTTCAACAATTTAATTATGGTCTTCTCCTACTGAACCCCAAAGAAAAGAAAAGGAATAAAACTATTTACACGAGAAAGCTCCCAACAAGCAAAAGAAGAGCAGGAAATCTTTTGGGGTTTTCTTTTTAATTATTACTACTATAGCAGAAAAATAAACTACTACTAATTTTTTGGTTTTTCTTAAGGTTTAACAAACACACAAGAAGAAAGCATAAAAGGAAATAAACTAGCATGGATGATACAATGAGAAAGTATGAGCACTAACATCTAGCAATGAGTGTGTGTGAACATAAATGTAATGTTGGTGGGAAATACGTACTCCCCCAAGCTTAGGCTTTTGGCCTAAGTTGGTCTATTGCCAGGGATAGCCTGGCGGATACTCGTAGGTGTAGCTGGGGTCGTACTGCGACGAAGAATAGTTGGGGTCATACTGATGTGCAGCGGTTATCGCCTGCTAAGCTGCAGCATGGAGTCGAGCTGCCTTCGCTCTCCTCTCGTACTCTTCTGCCTCCTCTCTGGTAATAACATATCTTCTTTTTGTCTGTGAATCAAAGAAGGCAGGAGCAGGGAGAGTAATATGGAAAACACGTCGTTTATCAAAAATTAAACGATATACGAGAAGTGATTCAGGCCTCTCGACAAACTGGTGCGAAGCCATAGACTTATAATCTAAATATGCAAGAGGCAACTCTGTATCACCCTCACGAACATCTATCTCAAGAAAATGAGCTAAGCGGGTTGCATAAATTCCTCCAAAGAAATCTCCATTATGTCTATTATGATGCAACCTACGAGCTACAATGGCTCCCATATGATAAGATTGGTCTCCTAACACAGCACTCCTAAGAATGCTAAGATCAAGGACACACATGTGACATGCTTCATCCTTAGCATTTATGCATCTACCGATGAAAAGAGCAAAATAATGTATAGCAGGAAAGTGAATGCTCCCTATGGTAGCTTGCGTTATATCTGTAGATTCCCCCACAGTTATACTAGCAAGAATGTTTCTAAATTCAGATTTAGGGGGATCCCTAACACTACCCCATGATGGAAGTTTGCAAGCAGAAGTGAAATCCTCTAAGTCCATGGTATAAGATTTGTCATAGAGATCAAACATGACTGAAGGAGAATTACGCCAAGATGAATACTCAAACCTCCTCACAAATGAACTTGTGAGATCATGATACTGGGGGCATTTTTTAACCTCAAAATCCTCAAGACCGGCATTGTGCAAATATGCTTTGAATTCTTCTTTAATTCCCGCACGGTCCATAAAATTTTCTGACGGCCATTCGCAAGGCCGTACTGGAGCGTCTCTTGGTGGATCCTCGTCAGCATCGCGCATAGCAATCCTGGGTCCTTGCTTCTTAGAGGAACCACCTTGGAACATCTTCCTAAGCATATTGTTTTTCTCTGAAAAATTCTGAAATTTTTAGTAACTTCAAAATAAAAGTAAAGCAAACTCAATAAAACTGATAGCAACTACTCCCACAAGTGCCTAGAGCCTATATCATGCATCAAAACTACTTTGAACCATATAAATTTGACATGCAAGCTCAAGAACATGGTCACCTATGCAGCACAACTTTGCAATGAATAAAGCACTAGAACAAAAACTAATTGGACCAATGGAGGAGTCACATACCAAGGAACAATCTCCCCAAGCAGTTTTGCGAGAGGTGCTTTGAGCAAGGAGATCAAAAATCACCGCAAAAGTGGCTGGAACTCGTGCTTGAGTTGGTTTTTCGAGTTTGTGTGAGACAGAGGAAGAAGATGGGTGCTGGGATAAGTGGAGGAGGGCCACCGTGGGCCCACGAGGCAGGGGGCGCGCCCTAGGGGGGCGCCCACCACCCTCGTGGCCAGGTGGCAGCTCCTCCCGCGGTAATTTTTGCATAGTAAATCCTCAAATATTCCCGAAAAAATCATATTAAATTGGCATGGCATTCTGAGGACTTTTATTTTTGGGATATTTTTATATTGCACGGATAAGTCAGGAAACAGACAGAAAAATACTATTTTTACTTTATTTCTACTAAATAACAGAAAATATAGAGAGGGTACAGAAGGTTGTGCTTCTAGTTTCATCCATCTCATGCTCATCAAAAAGAATCCACTAACAAGGTTGATCAAGTCTTGTTAACAAACTCATTCTGATAATCATGAAACCAGAGAAATTTCGAATAACACTAAGTTACCTCAACGGGGATATGCACATCCCCTATAATAAGTATATCATATTTCTTTTTGACAGTAGGAAGAGGAAATTCAAAACCTCCAATTATAATCGATGGGATTTTTCCAATGGAGTTGATACTATGAACTTGAGGTTGTTTCCTCAGAAAGTGTACCGTATGCTCATTACCATTAACATGAAAAGTGACATTGCCTTTGTTGCAATCAATAACAGCCCCTACAGTATTAAGAAAAGGTCTTCCAAGAATAATAGACATACTATCATCCTCGGGAATATCAAGAATAACAAAGTCCGTTAAAATAGTAACGTTTGCAACCACAACAGGCACATCCTCACAAATACTGACAGGTATAACAGTTGATTTATCAGCCATTTGCAAAGATATTTCGGTAGGTGTCAACTTATTCAAGTCAAGTCTATGATATAAAGAGAGAGGCATAACACTAACACCAGCTCCAAGATCACATAAAGCAGTTTTAATATAATTTCTTTTAATGGAGCAAGGTATAGTCGGTACTCCGGGATCTCCAAGTTTCTTTGGTATTCCACCTTTAAAAGTATAATTAGCAAGCATGGTGGAATCTCAGCTTCCGGTATCTTTCTTTTATTAGTAATGATATCCTTCATATATTTAGCATAAGGATTTGTTTTGAGCACATCAGTTAATCGCATACGCAAAAAGATAGGCCTAATCATTTCAGCAAAGCGCTCAAAATCCTCATCATCCTTTTTCTTGGATGGTTTTGGAGGAAAAGGCATTGGTTTCTGAACCCAAGGTTCCCTTTCTTTACCATGTTTCCTAGCAACAAAGTCTCTTTTATCATAACGTTGATTCTTTGATTGTGGGTTATCAAGATCAACAGCAGGTTCAATTTCTACATCATTGTTATTACTAGGTTGAGCATCATCATGAACATCATTATTAACATTTCACTAGGTTCATGTTCATTACTAGATTGTGTTTCAGCATCAGACATAGAGATATCATTTGGATTATCAGGTGGTTCAGCAATAGGTTCACTAGAAGTTTGCACAGTTCTATCATTTTTCTTTTTCTTCTTTTTAGAAGAACTAGGAACATCAATATTATTTCTCTGAAAATCTTGCTCGATTCTCTTAGGGTCGCCTTCAGGATACAAAGGTTCGTGAGTCATTCTACCAGTTCTAGTAGCCACTCTAACAACATAATCATTTTTCTTACTATTAATTTCATCAAGCACTTCTTTTTGAGCTTTAAGCACTTGTTCTACTTACATGGTAACCATAGAAGCATGTTTGCTAACAATTTTAAGTTCACCTTTAATATCAGCCATATAATCACCCAAGCGTCTAATCATATAAGCATTTTCTTTTAATTGTCTACCAAAATAAGCATTGAAGTCGTCTTGCTTAAACATAAAGTTATTAAACTCATCCAAGCACTGACTAGCAATTTTAGTAGGAGGGACTTCAGCTTTATCATATCTATAGAGGGAATTTACCTTTACTACCTGTGTCGGGATATCGGGGTCAGGAGGTTCTTCAATAAATAAAGAATTGAGATCATAAGTTTCTTCAATAGGCGGTATATTAAGACCATGTATTTCTTCAATAGGAGGTAAATTCTTAACGTCTTCAGCTTTAATACCTTTCTCTTTCATAGATTTCTTTGCCTCTTGCATATCTTTGGGACTGAGAAATAGAACACCTCTCTTCTTCAGAGTTGGTTTAGGAATAGGCTCGGCAATTGGAGCAGGAGCTGGCTCAAGAGGTGCCCAATTATTTTCATTTGTCAACATATTATTCAATAGAATTTCAGCTTCATCCGGTGTTCTTTCCCTGAAAAGAGAACCAGCACAACTATCCAGGTAATCTCTGGAAGCATCGGTTAGTCCATTATAAAAGATATCAAGTATTTCAGGTTTCTTAAGAGGATGATCAGGCAAAGCATTAAGTAACTTGAGAAGCCTCCCCCAAGCTTGTGGGAGACTCTCTTCTTTAATTTGCACAAAGTTGTATATTTCCCTCAAAGCAGCTTGTTTCTTATGAGCAGGGAAATATTTAGCAGAGAAGTAATAAATCATATCCTGGGGACTACGCACACAACCAGGATCAAGAGAATTAAACCATATCTTAGCATCACCCTTTAATGAGAATGGAAATATTTTGAGTATATAGAGGTAACGTGATCTCTCATCATTAGTGAGCAGGGCAGCTATATCATTTAACTTAGTAAGATGTGCCACAACAGTTTCAGATTCATAGCCATAAAACGGATCAGATTCAACCAAAGTAATTATATCAGGATCAACAGGGAATTCATAATCTTTATCAGGAACACATATAGGTGAAGTAGCAAAAGCAGGGTTGGGTTTCATTTTATCTCTAAGTGATTCTTTGTTCCATTTAATTAATAACCTCTTAAGCTCATATCTATCCTTGCAAGCTAAAATTGCGGTAGAAGATTCCATATCAAAAAGATAGCCCTCAGGAATAATAGGCATATTTTCATCATCACTTTCATCATCGTATTCAGATTCAATAATTTCATTTTCTCTAGCCCTAGCAATTTGTTCATCAAGAAATTCACTAAGGGGCATAGTAGTATCAGGCATAGAAGCAGTTTCATCATAAGTATCATGCATAGCAGAAGTGGCATCATCAATAACATGCGACATATCAGAACGAGTAGTAGAAGCAGGTGTAGGTGTCGCAAACTTACTCATAACAGAAGGTGAATCAAGTGCGGAGCTAGATGGCAGTTCCTTACCTCCCCTCATAGTTGAGGGATAGATCTTGGTTTTTGGATCTCTCAAGTTCTTCATAATGATAAGCAGATATAAATCCCAAGTGACTCAAAGAATAGAGCTATGCTCCCCGGCAACGGTGCTAGAAATTAGTCTTGATAACCCACAAGTATAGGGGATCACAATAGCTTTCGAGGGTAGAGTATTCAACCCAAATTTATTGATTCGACACAAGGGGAGCCAAAGAATATTCTCAAGTTTTAGCAACTGAGTTGTCAATTCAACCACACCTGGAAACTTAGTATCTGCATCAAAGTGTTTAGTAGCAAAGTAATATTTTTGGTATTTTGTAGTGATTGTAACAGTAGCAGCGGGAAAGTAAATAAGCGTAAACCAGTATATGGAAAACTCGTAGGCACCAGATCAGTGATGGATAATTATGCCGGATGTGGTTCATCATGTAACAGTCATAACATAGGGTGACACAGAACTAGCTCCAATTCGTCAATGTAATGTAGGCATGTATTCCGTATATAGTCATACGTGCTTATGGAAAAGAACTTGCATGACATCTTTTTTCCTACCATCCCGTGGTAGCGGGGTCCTATTGGAAACTTAGGGATATTAAGGCCTCCTTTTAATAGAGAACCGGAACAAAGCATTAGCACATAGTGAATACATGAACTCCTCAAACTATGGTTATCACCGGGAGTGGTCCCGATTATTGTCACTTCGGGGTTGCCGGATCATAACACATAGTAGGTGACTATAGACTTGCAAGATAGGATCAAGAACTCACATATATTCATGAAAACATAATAGGTTCAGATCTGAAATCATGGCACTCGGGCCCTAGTGACAAGCATTAGGCATAGCAAAGTCATAGCAACATCAATCTCAGAACATAATGGATACTAGGGATCAAACCCTAACAAAACTAACTCGATTACATGATAAATCTCATCCAACCCATCACCGTCCAGCAAGCCTATGATGGAATTACTCACGCACGGCGGTGAGCATCATGAAATTGGTGATGGAGGATGGTTGATGATGACGACAGCGACGAATCCCCCTCTCCGGAGCCCCGAACGGACTCTAGATCAGCCCTCCTGGGAGGTTTTAGGGCTTGACGGCGGCTCCGTATCGTAAAACGCGATGATTTCTTCTCTCTTATTTTTTTCTCTTCGAAAGCGAATATATAGAGTTGGAGTTGGCGTCGGAGGGTTTCTAGGGGGCCCATGAGGTAGGGGACGCGCCTTAGGGGGGGGCACCCCCCACCCTCGTGAGAAGGGTGTGGGCCCCCTGGTCTTGATCTTTGGTGAGGATTTTTTTTATTTTTTCTAAGACATCCCGTGGAGTTTCAGGTCATTCCGAGAATATTTGTTTTCTGCACATAAAACAACACCCTGGCAATTCTGCTGAAAACAGCGTCAGTCCGGGTTAGTTCCATTCAAATCATACAAGTTAGAGTCCAAAACAAGGGCAAAAGTGTTTGGAAAAGTAGATACGACGGAGACGTATCACGCCCCAACCCCTCCACCTTCTACACCGATTTGCCGCCGGGGGCCCGAGACGCCATAGCCTCCACACTGCACTTCTCTTGGAGCTCGCAGTGACTCTCCGCACGAGCTTCTCCCCCCGCAGCACCTTCTTCCAATGGATCAGGACGGCCCGCTCTGTCAGGCGCCATGGCTGGCCACGCAGCCAACACGGACGCGGGCTCGATCTGGGGTACCTCCACCGCGGCCTCGATCTGGGGTACCTCCACCGCGGCCTCGAGCATCGCAGTGTCCTGACGAAGCAGCTCCGACCGGGGTGGATTTGGCACTGCAGTCCACATCGCATAGAGGCGTGCCCCACTTCCTCCTCCCCACGCAGTCCACTATCAAAGCCAAAGGGACTTGCCATCCTGGGGGCATCAGGGCAGCTGGCTTCAAAGATTGGCGGGGGTTCGGTTATCTCGGCGGTCAATGACGAGGGATCCGAGGCAGCCACCGCGCTGCCAGCCCCGTGCAGCTCGGTTGGCAGGCCCGTGCAGCTCGGTTGCCACGGCCGGCCTCCAAAGCCTCCTCCCCAACCCCAACACTGGACGCCGCATCCCTGCCATCCCTTCACCGCGATGCACTCGAGATACGCCGCCCCAAGGGTCGTCTCTCCTTCCACCGGCGACGGGCGCGGAAGTGCACTCGGCCCTCTCTCTTCCACTAGAGTTTTGCTATGCGTTGTTCTTCCGGTTGAATTTGTAGTTTTTTCCAGTTAATTTTTTAAAAGGAAATTTCCTTTTCCTGAGGTGTGCAGTTTACTTGTGCATATTTCTATATAATTTTGCACTTACTCTTGCAGTGCACTCGATGCGGTCCGCTCTGACCGTGCCCGAAGTTTAGATGGGAGCTTGATGAGGTTCACATTCAAATGCACTACTCGACAGCGGTTTAGAAGCTCGGCCCATGCAGCTCGGTTTGCACAGGCATGCGGTTTGGTGTATCGCCCCGTGCAACTCGGGTGTGGTGGCGTGCAGTTTGTGCACATTTTTGTTACTTCAAGTTGTCATCATGTGGTTTGATGTGTAAAGGTGTTGACCAATGCAGTACTCAGATGAACATATGTCTCATGCAGTTTGGCAGAACGTGTGAGTGCAGCTCGGCATGTATTTTCTGTGGGGGTTGCATTTTTCTTTTGAATTTGTTGTGCCATGCGATGTGTGACTGCTGGATGTACTTATTTTTGAAGTACTATTGTTTTTGTCTAGAGGTTCGTTTCATTGTTCTCAAGCGGTTCATTTGAATGAAAGAAAGAAATTAGTTAGAAAAAAACTAATGTAGTACACTTGCCTCTACTCTGGAGTTCGGACGCATTATCACAAAAAAAAAGACAAAAAAATAGAAAATGCAGTGCACTTGGCTCGTCACTGCAGTCCCAAACATGTTAATGAAAAATGATGTCCCAAAAACATGTTACATGAAAACGTCAATAGTAACTCATGCGGTTCACTTCCGAAAGTGTTGCGGTTCATTTTTTTGTATTGATGTGGTCCACTTCCTTGTCTTGGAAATTTTATGTCCGACAAAAAAAACCATGAAGTTCACTTGCCTGTCTGCTGTAGTGCGGTTAGCAGTGCGTTCTTCCGTCTGATGAAGTTCACTCGTCGATTTGGGTATCGTAAAAAACAGAGTACCTGTATTTCGGTAATTTCAAAACTGCTTTTAAACCATGAAGAATTAGTGAGAGTGTTCTACATGAAAAAGTTGTGCCTCGTCGATATCTTTCCAACGGGGTATGATTTGAATCACTTCGACCAGCGGTTTGTAAATATTTCGCGAAAAACGGCCGCTGCCACTCGTCGTGCGCTGCACGATTTTAAAAATTAACTTAAAACCATAAGGAAGTCAAAAACATTTCAACATATGAAAGTTGCGCCTCGTCCATAGATTTTCAACGGTATATTACACGCCTTGTTTCGACAAGCGGTTAAAAAACTGGAGTGAAAACAGTACCGAAAATTTGAATTTTTTTGAAAAACAGAACTCTGCGATTTAGCAATTTGAAACTGCTCTTAAACCGTAACGAATTAGAGAAAACAATAGTTATGAAAAAGATGTGCCTCGACAATATCTATCCAACGGCATATCATTTGCCTCATTCCGACGAGCAGTTTAGAAAAAAACGCGAAAAAACGCTTGCTGACAGTCTTTATGGGCCGCACTATTTTTGAAACTGCTCTTAAACCACGGGGAATCTCGAAAAGTGTTTAACATGACGAAGTTGCGCCTAATCCGTAGCTTTCCAACGGTATATTACACGCCTCGTTTTGATAAATGGTTAAAAAATTAGAGCGAAAACAGTACTGAAAAAACACTACGCGCAGTTTTTTCCGACGCGAAGTTCACTAGTCTGTGTATTGCAGTGCTCTTGCTAAAGAAAGTGCAGTGCCCTCACGTTGAGCATGCAGTGTGGAAGTGTTATCAGAATAACTATTCTGATAATATTATCAGAATAGACGG